>NC_142009.1:71923671-72232421 GCF_049901735.1 Notechis scutatus | reverse complement strand
ATACTAAAAGTTAGAACTTTGTACAAATATATGACTTTCCAGTTTTCTGTAGGTTATAGATATGGTAAATGCATGAGAAACAAAATCTAAGAAGTTGCTCTATCTAATATTTCCTTAGCCATGACGAGAGTGTTTGGCAATAGAAACAAAGACATAAAGTTTGCATCAATCTTTAATAAAGATGGCATAGGTACTCTGAGAACAAAATAAGCAAGTGATCCTAGAATATGAAAGTGAGATTTGAGTGTGGGAATGTTCTTTGAACTGTCTTTTCTTAACTAGCTGCAAAAAACATTTAAATATTTGATATTTTTAATTTTTTCCCCATTTATAAGATCATTCCATGAGTACTTATAACAACTAATATAGGAATGAGTAGTTTTTGTCAATGACTAAGAATGGTGGGGTATTCAGATGAGGAATTATTGTGTCTGTCAGAAATGGTGTAGGGTCTCCCGCTTGGGTGGAGGGTTGGACTAGATGACCAAATGGTCCCTTCCAACTCTGATTATCTGTTATCTGTAGGAATCTACCAACTTGTGGCAAAGAAAACAAATCTCATTTTTCCTCATTGTAATTTGAGTCTCATGATATTTTAATAAATAGTAATAATATTGTGGCTTGAAATTTTTACCCAATTTAAAACAATCAAAAATCTACTTTATCTTCTTTAAAAGCGATTCTATGGATGAAAAAAATGAAGGACATAATGGGAAATCACAGCAGACTTGCAACAGAAGATATGTGGACCACCATTATAGTCCTATGAATGTGGCTGAATTATTGTTTGGCAAAAGCCTCTTCTGGAATATTCAAGATTTTCCTCAAAATATAAAGACATGCTTAGCATTAGATAATACTTCCAATGAATTCTATAAACATTACTGAAATCAAGCTGTATTTCTCTGCTAGGTTTCTGCTCCTAACATGCTGCCATGTTAGCAGCAGAGAAGAGGGATCTTACAAGGCCATTAGAGGAATCTTACAGAGTTTTTGCTGTTTGTAAATTGCTGTTTTCTATATTTTTTGGCATTCCATCTAGATAAGATATATAAGAAGTCAGGCCTGTGTGTCTGCTGTCATTCTTCAGTACTCTTCTTGTGGGTCATCTTTTCATTTCTTTCTTCCAACAATGACACCACATGTACAAAACCAAAGCATTTTATTAAATTGGGCAGAATTAAACTATATTTTTCAGGTTGCATGAAACAAAATAGTTTTTAAATAAATAAATATGTAGTATTGCACTGCAAATGTTACAAACATACCAAGTAGTATATTTTATATGCAAATTAAGTTTCAAACAATATATATTTATGGTGTTAAACCAATGACATAAGTATATATTTGCATTAAAGTATTGCGTACAGTTTTCCAAATTATTATCTCCCTCCCAGCGGATTTTGAATGCATATAGAAAAATTTCCAAAGGGCTTTGACATTTCTGTAAATGTTACAGTTTTATTTGGGGCTTGGTTATGTATTTCCTAATTTAAAAGATGAATTGATTCTTTGTAACACTCTGAAGGAATTCATTTTCTTCTCATTCTATTAATACCATAAGTATTTCAGTTTAGGTGATGATTTGATATGGAGTCTATTTTTCAGACTCAAGATAGATATTTAAAAAATTTAAATTTGATACAGTGGTTAAATGTACTAGACTAGGAGCTGGGGGACTATGAGTTCTAGTCCTGCCTGAGGCACAAAGCTATCTGGGTCAGTTTGGGCCATTCTGTCTCAGCTGTAGGAAAAGAAGGTAATGGCCACTTCCAGAAAAACATTGCTAAGAATATTGTAGGAATTTGTCTACAGTCAAAGGCACGCATATATACAGACACAAATTATAAGAAGAGTTCTTTGTAGCTGGGATGCTAGAAAACCTCTGAAAGCCAAAATGAATTACCACCGGGGGGGGGGGGGGCATTTGTTTTTAAAAAAACCATGATAGATTATATAAAAAGAAAAGATTTAACAGTATTGATTGAGAGGTGATCATTGACTGGTTTTTAGTTAGTTTCACCTTTTAGTTGATAACAGTTTTTTTAGTTGATTGTTTTTCTCCAGGTGTTCCCAACCTGGTCCGACAGATTTTCCAATGATGCACCTGTTGGACCTTAATTGAAACCATTCATCTTGTTGATGGTCACCTCTTCTCTTTCCTTCCACCCTTCCCAGCAGTATAGATATCTTCAGAGAGCTAAATCTTGGCACAATGTGTCTGAAGTATGGTAGTTTTAGTATGATCATTTGTGTCTGACATGAGAACTCTGGGTTGCTTTGTTCAATGACCATTGATTTGTTTTCTTGGATGTCCATGTTATTCTCGTGGTATTCAAAGTTCAAAATCAAAGTTCAAGAGCATTAATATTCTTTCTGTTCTGCTTCTTCAAACAACTTTCCCTCCATAGAGTGTCACAGAGAAAACCATTGCCTACATGAGTTTGATCTTTGAGAAGCCTTCCTAATGCGAAGCAAAGCCGCAAACATCACTTTCAAAGCTTCCATTATCGCTCTGCTAATTGCAGATTTATAGAATATTTCTTGACTGCTGGTTCATTTACTGTTGCTAATTAATCCTAATTATATCTAAAGGCAGAAACTGTCGACTACGTCAGTATCTTCATTATTAGTTCTAAGTTTTAGTTCTGGTTCTTGTACTTTTTGTCATTCATCTGGCCTTTAATTAATTGAGCTTGCAGTACATTTGCCTTTTCAATAATCTGATGTTTAACTCTTCCAAATTTTAAAATTTCATTCATTTTTTTCGATTTTTCTATGTACATTCTAAACACATCCCATAGCTTGACATAATCAACACAATGAGAACCCTTGCATATCAATGAACATATCTTGATTTCTTTTTTTTTTTAACAGTATTCTTTAGCTATCTTAATTATCAAGTGTACACCAGTGATAATGTCTTTTCTTCCTTGGTCTTTTTTTTTTTAAGTAAAAGTTTTATTAATTTTAACAACAAACAAAAAACACATAAAACATGCTCTTCTGGTTTGCGAGGTTTCGGCAGCGGCAGGGATTTGCGATCCAGCGCGATCCCTGCCGAGCTCACTGCCAAGGTTCCCCCGATCCGTTTGGATCTGGAGGATATAGCTGCCCTGCAGGGGCAGCTGAAGACAGGGGGGATCTGGAAAGGGGGTAGGGGGTGTGGCAGACCCCCTCCCCAGCCAGCAAAACCCCCTTTTCCCGAGGCGGAGGAGCGGCGGTCAGCAATGGCCGCCATGAAGAAACCTGCAAACGGATAAGATTGTGCAGGAGGAAGAAAATCGGGGAAATCATGAGAGTTGTTTCTGGACCGGGATAAAGTTGCCAAGGGATAAGAAAGTTTCCTGGGGCTTGAAAATTGCTACGGAGAAGTTGCTACATTGTTTCCAGAGAGAGTTACAAGCTGCGTACAGAATTCTAAAAGGGAAAGTTTTGTTTTTTTCTTTCACTCTCCTTCCTAACGTGACAGCGGATGGAATAACAAGAGAAATCTGAAAATCTAGGTAATTAAATACTGAAGAGATAAGGATTTGTGAATGATTTTTTTTAAAAAAAGACTTAATTTTTTTTTTTTTTTTGCTGTGAGTGGGAAGGGAGAGGGAAAAATTGGATTAGAATTTGAAAATAAGGAGAAGACTGCCTGGATTTTAAAGAGCTATAAATACTAACAAGGCTTCTGAAAGATATATATTAAATGGAACTTTGTGATCAAACTCCAATCCCAGAAAGAGAAAGTGAAGGAGAAAGTGCTTAAAAGAATTAACCTACTTGGGTTGCTTGGTGACTTTACCACTTTTGAGAATTATCTCTGATTAAAAGCACTTGGGTGGTTGTCTGGGAAAACTTTTTCTCTTTATAATGGCATTACTTGTGGACAGATTGAAACTTTTATATCAAAAATATGAAAAAGAAAAGCAAGAAGGGAAGGACGTTTTTGATACTCTTTTTCAGTATTTAGAAATGGCGGTCTACACTTATGTAAAATTGAATGGACAACAGGACGACTGGGATAAAGAAGAAGCCATTTTTGATGAACAAGTGACTTTGGCTGGGGAAGGAAAGGAGAAAGAGAAAAAGGAAAAAGAGACTTTAAGACCTATAAAAGCAATCAAAAAAGAGAAAAACAAGATGAAAAAGAGATATTATGTTAGAAGACAACAGAAAGGAGGAAAGCAGAGAAAAAGGGAGGTGGAGAGGCAAAGGGGTAAAGAGGACAGAGAGAAGAATAAGCAAGGGAGAAAGGGGACGAGAAGCCTCAATAGTAGAGAGCAAGATGTAAAGAAACAAGAGTTTTTTAGAGATAATGGGTAAACTTTATTGATAAAGGGATTCTAAAGGTACATAAGATTGTTTTTTAAATTTGTATTTAGAAATAATTTTAGAAAGTTGGAAATAATGTGTAATTTAAAGTGTGATAAAATGTTTAATATAACTTAGTGAAATTTGTCTTAAGAAAAGGGGAACATTTCATGAAATAAGGATTTGAGATATGATGGGGGGAATAATTGTGGAAAATATAAGTATTCCCAAAAGGCATGTTATTTAATTGAAATGGATAAAATGGTTAAGATATAAAGGAGTTGGAGAGAAAGATATAAATGAATGTCAATATTAATTAGATTGTGTTATTTCAGTGGAATTTTTTTTTTTTTGAAAGGAGAGATTTGAAGTAGGAGAAGCAGGAATACTTTAATGAAATAATGATTTAAAATATGTGATGTGGGGGGGAATAATTATGGAAAGTAGGTGCTCCCACAAAAGTATGTTAATTAATTGAAAAGTAATGTGCTAAGTGTTTATGATATAAAAGAATATGAATATTAATGAATAGATTAGTATTGGTATTGATAATATTGTATAATTTTAGAATGTACCAAATAGAATCCCAATGTAAGTTAGGTATTTTATATTAAGTATTATAATTGTAGGGGAAAGAGGTAAAGGCGTCATACTCCAATTAGTGTACAGGAGAAGCTTTTTTTTTTTAAAGAAGAAAGATAAATCGATAGCTGGATAAACAGACAAAGAATACTAAATACTATGATTTGAATTGAGATGAGATAAATAAAATAAAATTAAGAGAATCTAAGAGAGAGAAGAAGCTATATAAAAAATTGAAAATGGTAATAAGATATGGAATGGCATATAAAATGAATATGAATTTGAGTTGGTGTCTATACAAAGAGTTTTGACCCGGGATTAAGCAACTTTCAGAAAAGATGTTTTTTTTTTATGTTTATATGTTTTGTGTTCTTATGTGTTTATGTTTGAATGAGCTAATAAAACCTTGGAGAAAGGCTAGCAAAGGACAATGGAGAGAAAGATAGAAGAAAATAAAGCAAGTTAGAAAGGGAAAATATGTGATTGTAAGGAAATGTGTTAATGTTGTAAAACTTTCAAAAAATTTTTAGAAATTTTTAGAAAAAAGGTTTTATGTTTATCTTGTATGTTTTGTATGCTTTTAAAAATTAATAAAATTTGTTTAAAAAAAACACATAAAACATAAAACATAACATAAAAACATCATCATCCTTCATAAATTTACAGACAGTGTATCGGTTGGTTTACCACTCCTTTTTGTGCATCCATTTCATAGTCATCATAGTAATTATATTACATAATAAGTCATATTATCAATCAACAATTATATATCCTAATATCATTATTAAGCAATCATTTGACTATAATTTTACTAATTCATACTTAAGCGAGATAACTATAGTTTAGTTAATTTATTTTCTAACAAATCATAAAATCATACCGTCTATCTTAATAAAATATTATAAAAATATTATCAACCCCCCCCCAAAAAATGTATATTCATTATTTCCTAGATTTCTAAATATTTTATTATTATATTGTATTATCTAACCATTGATAAAAAAGATCCCAAACTTCATAAAATTGTTTATCTTCTTGTTCTCTAATTTCAAATGTCAATCTACTCATTTCAGCACATTCCAATATTTTCTTAATAACTTCTTCTTCTAATGGTATTTTCTCATTCTTCCAATTTTTAGCAAATACAATCCTAGCTGCTGTTAATACATTTACAATCAAATACTTTAAGTTTTTATTATATGTATCAGGTAAGATTCCCAATTAAAAAATATCTGGTTTCAAATCTATATGTTTCTTTGTCATTTTTTCCAACCATATGCAAATTCTAGTTTCCTTGGTCTTTTTTAGCGCCTGTCACCTTCCTTTCCAAGTAGGACTGTCATTTGTATTGGATGATATTAAGCATTATTTGGCTAGCCGGAAGTTAAGGATGCTGTACAATGGTTTGTATACTGTTAAGTCTGTTTTCTTTTATGTTGGTAGATCGACCTCTTTCAATCTGTTGGCCACTGTGTAGTATTGCTTGACAGAGTTCTATACATATCCCATCAATTCCTGTGACCTTCCCTCTTGTTAATGATCTAATCTAACTTCATCTTTTAGTATTAGAGATAAGTAGGGAATCTCTTCTAAGGTATCTTAGATATTGACTTCTCTGTCTTACAGAATTTTAATATACTCTTTCGATCTTTATATGATCTTACTTGAAGCAACTGGTGTCTATTAGCCTCTTTTTGTATGCCAGTCTGAGGTTGGTACCTCTTTCCAAGCTCAGAGCTTAGAAAGATTTTCCTTATTTTTCCATGTCTGTTTCTATGTTTTTACAGATATTGTTATAATATTGTCTCTTCTAACAGCACTCTGAAATCCTTTGTTAAATTCCTTCATTAGATTATTGTCTTTCTTCACTTCTCTTTATATTATCTTCTTGGCAATACTTCTGAGAAGCTCCAATATGCTTTCTTCTGTTCCTAGGTCTTTGATTTTTTTTCTTTTCATATTCTTCCCTAACAAATTCTTTGATTTCATTCCACAGTTTCTCTGGTTCCCAGTCAGAATATTTATATTCTTGATATACAGTCTTGGCTCATTTCTTCCAGGAATACCTTCACCCTCACCCTCACCAAAATAAGACCTGCAGCTGGACTTCCAGGGAAGAGATGATCAGAGTAGAAAAATACTATTAAGAAGCTATACTTTATTTATCTCTGAATATATTTTTTCATCTGTCATTTCCCTGTTATTATTTTTACTATGAGCCACGGTGGTGCCATGGTTAGAGTTCAGTACTGCAGGCTAGTTCTGCTAGTTCTGCTGACTGCTGGCTACTGCCTGCCTGCAATTTGGCAGTTCAAATCTCATGAGGTTCAAGGTTGACTCAACTTTCCATCCTTCTGAGGTGGGTAAAATTGTTGGGGGCAATATGCTGACTCTGTAAACTATAGTGCTATAAAGCACTATATAAAGCAGTATAGAAGTCTAAATGCTATTAATATTGCTACTTTTGTGTTTTTGTTCATATAATGAAATCTGACATTTTCGAGCATATGAGAGGACATAACTTGACACCCCCCATTTGAAGTGAACATTATTCTCAATAATGTGTCATGTATTCAATACACAGTATATCAAAATTGGGTTTTATTGTTTACTCATTCCGTCTTATTTTTGTGCTCTCAATAAGCAACGGTGTCATGAATTAGAATTTAAATTTTCTTTATTACACTTTACTTCATATTGACCATGTTCTTTCTCTCTCCTCTGTCTTACTATCTTCCCTCCCTTATACTGCATAATGCCTCAAATTTGATTTCCCAAAGATGTTTTGACATATGTGGAGGCTTGAGCATAGCCAAGCTTTTTAAAGGTCTCGTAGCTGTTACCTTTGTGCTACAGAACACACAAAGGTATTTTTAATATTATTAATATTAAACTATTAATAATATTAATATTATTAATAACAGTTTCTCCCCAATGGTGCATGAATCAGCCACAATTAAAATGACATTCAGGCTAAAACAAAAATGAAAAATTACATAACAGTGACTGTAAAATCAATTTGCATTGTGATACATTTATAAATGTAACCATAAAAGTAACACTAATGCAAGTATAGCATCCTACATCTACAGTATAATCTACAGTATAATCTGACATTCTGGTAAGATTTGATTCCACATTTTTCTTTGTATGTTTAAAAAGAACCCTGTCTAAACTCTAGAGATAAATAAGTTAACCTTAAACAGTATAAATTAATTATAATTTTTTTTTTAAATAAAGCTTGGATTCTTGAGATGAATAAAGAATATTATTTTATCAACTGTGTCTACAGTAACAATTATGGACTAAAATCAGAATTAATTGAAGAACTAATCCAAAGCATTGCAGAGTTCTAACATGTGTTTTTGTGTGTATGAGTAGAGAGTAGTGATAGAGGCTGCTTGGGATATTCTTTCTGGTTTGCCCTCTATTTTGTAGATTTCTGGCTTGTACTGAGTATTGTGGTATTTTTGGTTCTACCTTTATTTACTGATCCTCAGGACTCCTCAGTCAAAACCACCCATAAAAGTTTGTAGTCTCTATAGAGCACTAAATAGCTCTTATCAGCAAAGTGAAGGTGCAAAATAATCATTTCAGCCAAATTATCCTGGCACTTTTTCTAATACCAAGCTTCATTTTTGCCTTAACCAACTGTTGCCTGAGATGGATGTTTCACCTGCCTAATGTCCATGCTGGCCAAGCACTGAATGTGACTCTCCACACCTTTGTGGAATAAGTGGTCATAACTGTTGAGTCATTATAAAACTACCCGTTTATCTAGATATAATTTGTATATTGTTTTACAATTGAATTTTAATTATAAGAAATGTTTAAGTCTACTGAAGTAAAGACTTGCAGTAGAAGAAATACTGGAAAGTATATACACATGTATATGTCACCTGTGCTTGTTTTTTGTCACTATGTCTCTGTGTTTCAGGTGATTTTTCTTCTCTGTGTGTGTCTATGTATTTGTGTTGGTATGTGTTTGTGTATGTTTCTCATATTATAGACAGTTGGAGATAGTGTTCTGTAAGATGCAGCATATAGATGATTCTATTATTTATTTATTGCCTTACATCTTATATTATCAACAAAATTATCCAGGGTAGATCCAGACTAAAAAATATGGAATTCTGTTCCTGAGGGCCTCCCATTCATGTAAGGAGAGAGGTATTTTTTGCATATGGCTCCTTTTTCTTTTCATCTCCTCATGTTCCTGATAAGCTATCCTAAATGATAGGCTTGCACAGGGTTGCAGGGGAAAGTGCATTTATTAAGATCTTATTCTCTTACTGCATTCAGAGAATTTGGTAAATCAGAGGTGTTTTTTTCCCACACAAAAGAAATAAGCACTGGCTTGGATAGGATCAAAATAATGCCCTTCCCTCCCTTCCCCTCTCCTCCCCACTCCCCTGCCCCACTTCTCTTTTCCTCTGAATTAATCACAGCACCCTGTATTTCTTCTCTAATGATTTATAGTATCTTTTTGGCAAACATTGTTGAAATGATGTAAAGCCTGTCATCATTACTGCTATTCTAGCACAACAATGGCTGAGTGATACTCAATAAGCTATAAATCACTAGAAGGGAAATAGCCTCTGTCTTGGATGCTTAATTCTTTCAATTTCATCATTTCTTCAATTCTGTTCACTTCAGCTAAAAAGAGAAAGATTTAAAGCTAAGGCTTAAAAAAAAAACCACCTCCCTATAGATAAGTGAAATGTTCGATTCAATGGAAAGAAAAAATGTTTTTGGGTCTAAGAAGATGAAATGCATGAAGATCTTGAAGTAACATTGCAACTTCATTGAAATGGTGTTTTAGTTATGTTTTGAGTTTGTGCTTCTTTTTAAAAAATATTTTACAGAAAGAGATTTAAACAAGAAGACAAAATTTTTGAATAACCATGGCAGAAAATCAGCATCAGCATTTTGTTCCTATCTACTTTTTGTTTGTTTTAAAACATGCAGTAATGCTCAGTCATAGATATCCTCAGCAATAGTTAGATGATAAAAATACATAATGCATTTTGCTCCTACATTCTGTTTAAAAAATCATTTATGCTGCAGAATAAGTTTCTGGATAAAAATATGATTGATTTGCAACCTAATCACCTATATATTTACTTGGAATAAAAGTCTATGTAACTGATTAATTTAATATAAAACTGAAATATAAAGTGTGAAAGTTATGCAATCTGACCTTTACATGTTCTGTAAATCTGCATTTTATTAAATAGGTCCTGATGGAATATGCTTTAGTTATAAAGTTTCTTGTTTGGGAATCATGAGCTGTGTATATTAAGCAATTTCTATGTTATATCATAATTTAATGCAGGATGAGCATATGTGGCCTTCCGCATGTTGCTTTGCTCCTGAATATTCTCCTTCAGATAATATGAAAAGGTCAACCCCAAGTAGCATGCAGGGTTTTGAGAAAAAGAATATATATGAACCGTAAATTCTGTGTTGATTAAAGTCTACACTGAAAAATCTACTCTAAAGCCTATTGTGTCAGATGTATGGCAAAAGTGATGATTGATATTATACTGCCATGTCAATTGTTTTCAATTTTAAGAGCCCTCTGGTATGAAAAATTACATAGCAAAGATGTTAGGAAAAGACTTCAATTTAAATGGTTGGGGTTTTTATTCAGGAAAAAGAAATGGAAAAGCAAAAACTCCTGTACCAGCAAGCAAGACTCCATGATCGAGGGGCTGCTGAAATGGTCCTGCAGACAATTAGTGCCAGCAAAGGTAAGTTAACCTTGTTTATGTTCTCCTAAGGACTTTTCTGCTGAGTTAACATTTCCCAGTGGAGAATTTCACTGCAGTGTACTGTACATAAAAAGGTTATGGAAAGATAGATGTTGTGTATCCTACTCAGGCTGCCGAAATTTTTACTCAGCTGCTGCTCATAAGCATTAAATGAACACATTGCTGGAATTATTGAAATTAATGCTAGCACTAGTTTTGACCTAATGATTCAGTCCGGTGCTCCTTATCCACAAGCATGTGTTGTTGGACAGACTGAGCAGAAAATACTAAGTTGAAAAATATTTGTTTTAAAATTGGTGTCTAATGGATGAATACAGAGGATACTGAAAGAAAGTAAAATTTAGAAAAACAAGCTATTTCTAATATGCGTACACATATAAATATACCTACATACACTCAAATGGACATATTTTAAGTCAACATTGTAATTGTTTTCTAAGAGAGAGCGTAGGCATATGTATATATACTATATATACTGTATATGTGTGTGTGCGTGTGTGTGTGTGTGTGTATGTATAAATACATGTATAAATAAAATAATATTTGCTTTGCAGGTGAAATGGGACCAATGGTTGCAGCCACCCTCAAACTTGGGATTGCTATCTTGAATGGTGGAAATTCAACTGTTCAGCAGGTAACTTTTCTGACATTTAAAGTGAATTACTTCTTTCCATTGACTTTGGATTTTTGGATCTACATAATGCATATTTTGCTAGTGATTGAAATTGATTAATTCAGTAGTGGCTGATCTCTTTCTAAGAATCAGAATATTAGCTTTTAAAAAGATTTCTTGTTTTCCTTTTATGCTAAAATAGTCAGTGATCAGGGAAAATGATCTTTTCAGTTGTGATGCTGTAACTCTGGAATACTCTCTCCAGAAAATTCTATCTGGCACCATTTTTGTCAGATACCTTTTTGCATTCATCTTGAAGCCTACACTTCTCTTTTAAAAGCCTTAAGGCTTTAGTTGCAGTTTTTTAATGTATGTTGTTTTGCTGAGATTATACTGTATTTTTAAAATTGAATTGAATGCTTCTATTGTTATTACAGTGCTAGTTATTGTATTGAGGATTGTTAAATGACCTAAGAACATTACTGCTATTGCTGCTGCTACCTCTAAAAGTGCTACACTTGCCAACTTGTTGAGGTTGTTGATCACAAGGCAACCAAAGTTTGCCCATGGAAACAAACATGTAAGGGCAGAAGACTTTCAATCTGATTGGACCAATTTGCATCAAACTTAAAAATATCAAAATTAATGCCAGGAATGGGGAAAAGGCAATGCACGGGCAAAAGTAGTGAAGAAGGTAGCAAGAAGCAATTGTGGCATTAGTAAAACTGAGGTAGAAGCAGAAAGGATGTAGAGAGAGACCTAGAGCCTCTTACATGCCTCCTTAAGAACTGGCAATATTACTGTCTACAACTATCTGGATTAAATTTTGAGTATGTTTTGTCAAAAAGCAAAAAAGAAACCTTTTAAAATAAAACAAAACCATATTTTATTTTAGAAAATGCTTGACTATCTCAAGGACAAAAAAGACGTAGGCTTCTTTCAGAGCCTTGCTGGTCTTATGCAGTCTTGCAGGTAGGAGAAAAAAAAATACATTTTCAAACCCTATATTATATATCATCATGAACTACCCGGAGCATGTAAGGAATGGGGTAGCATAAAAAGTTTTGTAATGAATAATTGAATGAATGAATAAGCAAAAAAAAATGAATAAATATTTCAATACACACTTTGATTTTCCTGGGTATGTTGTCTTATGCTGAGTAGGTTTGAATGCCTAGGGAAATCCTTCTATTAGTTTGAAAAGTAAAGCAAAAGAAAAGTGAACAAGCTACAGTACAAAGAGTTGAACAAAAAGTAATATGCCCAATGACTTTTAGAATCACAGGATATCAATAGGGGTCAGTGATTTTTTAAAATACAGGCTTGTCTTATTTTCTAAGATGTTGTTATGTCTCACCTTTCTTTTTTCCAAAAAAGATGAAAGAGTCCAAACTCACACAAACACAGGCAGGCAAGCTGACTCGGTCTTTACAGGGTTAATCTTTTATACTGATAATGTCCTTGGCATTCTAACACACTCTGCCTGCCAAGTCCGTAATGATAACAAGAAAAACTACTCACTAAAGATTCCAAAGCAGACCACAAAAAACGGTCACAACGAAACCTGGAAGAGAAGTAAAACTTTGTCCCGTACAAAGTTTCTGGAGAAAACACACCCACTTTTATCCCCTGTGGGGTGCGTCTCAATGACTCAGCTCACTCTCTGACCCTCCCACGCCTCCTACGTTGCAGCTCACATTTCTTCCTACGACGCTGCCTAGGATCAAGCCAACATTTGTCCACTTGACTCCCTGTCAGGGACTGCTCCGATACGCCCTCCTCCTCCTGATTAATCTCAGGCTGTTCCTCTCGGTTGTCTGATGAAACCTGAGGCATTATCAGGGAGGAAGGCATTGCCAGAGAGGAAGGTCCTGGGGAGGAAGGCATTCCCTGTTCCTCCTCCTCATCTTCCGAGTCCTCTTCCTCTAACAGCACAGGCTCAGGAGCCACAACAGATGTAATATTCTGGTGGATGGAATTAGTGTCGGAATATAGATGCCAAAATATTGGCTGTGGGGAAATCCCTGCAATGCAAAGTGTAGATTAAAAGATATTTTTTTCTTTTCAGCTTCTCAGAAACACTCTTCTTTTATGTATATTTAATAATATATTATTCATTACTTTAATGTCCTGCAGCACACTCATTTCTTTAATGTTTTTATGATAAACAGTCCAAAGGTTGAGATGGGAGTGTCCTGCAGCACACTCATTTCTTTAATGTTTTTATGATAAACAGTCCAAAGGTTGAGATGGGGAGGTAGAGATTTCACATTTAGATTTTCATTTCATTTAGATTTCTCTAAGTGTATTTATTTGTTTATTTTTTAAAAATAGATAACCTCCAAACTTGAAAAATATGACATACAAAAATAACAGTTAACCAAAAAAATCCCATCAATCAACAGTACATTCAATAATAGATGTAGATTCCCATCGTTAAGTGAAGATATTTTTTATAATTGTGTCTAGCTAGTTTATTGCTATGATGTTGCAGGTAGACTATTATATTTTGCTCCCAGTGGCACATCACATTGGTAGTTATAACTGTACAGTTGAAGCTGCCCTTTTATGTGTTTACTTATAGAGGGTTGATGCAGTGGCTCAGTGGCTAAGACTGGACTTGTTGGCTAGAAAGCTGGCAGCCCAGGTTTGAGACCTGAGCACCACGTGGTGGGGTGAGCTACCGTCTCTGCCCAGCACCTGCCAACCCAGCAGTTCGAAAGCATGCAAATGCCAGTAGGTAAATAGATACCATTGCAGTGGGAAGGTAATAGTGCTCAGTGATTTCATGCTGGCCACATGACTGCAGAACTATCTTTGGACAGTGCTGGCTCTATGACCTTGAAATTGAGATGAGCACCCCCTATAGTTGGCAATGATTAGCGAAGTAAAATTTGCAGGGACTCCTTTTATAGACGGTGGAGTACCAGCATTACTTCTTTTTACACACTCCGACACTTGTATTATTTATACTAAGAAAAGTCTGGGCAATTTGCTTATTGAAGCCTGCAAAAGGACCCATGTGTGCTCTGAAGGTAGGAAATGTTGTTTACTTTAAACATGACCTATGAAGATTTGAATCTTAAATATTTTCTTAAAGGTGAAGTTCCTGTCTTCACCTTTAAGAAAAAGAAAGTGATGTTACTCCCCTTTGCTGAGCCAAATAAATGTTTCTGCCATACAGTGAAATGCATTCACATTTTACTTGCATTAACTCAGTTACATAAAGCGTAAATGCACAGAAATGTCTTGCTTACATCTTTCAGCAAAATTGAATGTTTGTGGTTAAAACTACAGTTTATGTTTCATTATAGTGTTCTTGACCTAAATGCTTTCGAACGTCAGAATAAAGCAGAAGGCCTTGGAATGGTAACAGAAGAAGGATCAGGTACAGTTTTCTTTACCAAAAGTTTGTTGCTTGGCCCCTTTAAAGTCACTAAATAAAAATAATTATAGCTTTAGTTTATCTTTATTTGTGACTAGACAACCCATGATCATTATTTCAGAGACATTTCCTTACTAGATTACTCAGTATCCTCTAATATACCTGAGTTCTTTAAAAGTTCTTTAAAATTCAGGGTTTTATTCAGAAACTATCTGCCTTGAAAGTAGCTCATATTGAACTGTATAGCACAGTCAAACATAGGGAGTTGAGCTCAGGAAATATTTTATGACAGTTTTGTATTATGTCAAAAAATGCTTTATGATATTTTTATGTTATAGGTCCCAGATTTGGTCACATTCTGTATGTTGGCTCAATTTAGTTATCTTGGTTGAAAAGGTTTGGCCCTATAATGCAGCATTTTGCCCAATTAAACATTACAGACATGAAAATTTGATATTATATCAATTAGACAACCCATGACCTGTTAGTCATCATTTCAGAGATATTTCCCTATCTAAACAGAAACAGAATGACCAAGGACAAAAAACAGTGGCCAGATTTCCGACTTCCTGCTGGCTTGACAGTGGCTAACCATGGTGGGACTGGAAAATCCAGGTTCCAGGATGTAGGCCAGGAGGGCTAGAATGGGACCAGTCTATTGAATCTCTGGGTGACAGCATAACAGCATTGAAGCGAGCACAATATGCCAAATTTCAATCCCATGGCAGGCGTGGGGCCTGGATTCATTGTATTCATTCTGTAAATTAGCCCATTTGAGGTAACTTGATACAAAAATTGTTGCCCTATGATGCATTGTTTCACCCAGTTAAAGGTCACAAACACAACATTCTAGTAGTGTTTAAATTATAATAGATTATAGGCCAATTCTCAGCAGAACATCCAGTCCATAATAAGAAATATCACAGGCAGAAAAAAAACTTAAAAGTTTTCAAAAAAATCAAATTTCATAAGAATCTGTGACAACTTGTTAGCCTTCCACATGACATGAAAGGAATTGGCCACTTCTGCAATGCATCTGCAGGTGCATTGGCCAAAATAAAATGAGTTTTCCCTACATCAGATTAACTTGGATAGTTTAACAACAGAAGGTTATTAAGTCTGAGCACCTTGAAGTGTAAAATGTGTAGCGCAGTAAGCAAATTTCATATCCCCCAACTGGCAGAAAGATAATCTCTCTTGGACTGAAATATCTCTCTTTTACTAGCATAGGTGACACAATATTAAATCTTGCTACTGCGTGGCATATATGAGACAATGATTGTATATAAATTGTCTTCCTCCCAGGTAATCTCGATAGGCACGACAGCCACAACTGATTACACACACTTTGGTGGCTGAAGTTTGAATCCTATTTATTATTTTATTGGATTTGTTAAGCCCACTTCGCTCCAAAAAGACTCTGAATGCCAAACAATAAGTCTAAGTCAATAAAGTATAACCTGCTTATCATTTTGCACTGGTCTGAGATTATTTTAATCAATGGAAAACTTGTGACGTGAATATTCTATTCTGAAATAAAATTACATATCCCAGAAAGAAATTCTCTATGAAATTTTTTTGCTTGAAAGTGATTTAAATGCTGTTTTTAAACTTTGCTTAAAACTGAGAAAACTGGTGGCATTCTAAATGTTGCAGGACAGCAAATCTTGGAATTCTTTAGCCATGCTTCATGGGCTAGTAGACATAGGTTCAGCAACATCTGGAGAACCACCAATTCTTTATTCCTTATTTTTTTTTAAAAAAGGTATCAGAACTTTTGATTTTGAACCAGTTCACCTTTTCTACTTTTGATCAGATTTTCCACTGTTATTATTTTGTTGTATAAATCTGTTGTTTCCATCTAGAATCATTTGTGTATTTTCTCTGTGACTAGTTGTTTGTTTGTTTGTTTATTTATTAAATTTACCCATCTCATATGAAAGCATCTCTGGGCAGCTTATAGCAGTAAAACCTCTGTTCTTTATCTTCATTCCCAATGGAATTTCTTCTATTATATACTTAAGCAAATCCTTTCATGTTTAGTCGTCAAAATAAGAGGAAAAACTAAACTATTTACTATTCTGTTAGGCAAGTTAATATATTTTAGCAATTTCCCTGCAATCATTTCCAACTTCTTTTGATTAGCCTTGGTGTTTACATCAAGTTAAAAGAAGGTAAACCTTTAAAGATTTTTAAAGCATCAAGTTATTGATTTTGCGCATTTTTGTCCTTAATTATAGTCCAGTATTTATTTTAGCATTTTTTAAAAATGATCTTACTGGAAGTTAGCTGATATCAGTAAATTTTGGTATTCCAGTTTGCTTCATTTGGTTGGTTATCAAAAACTTGATAATCAAATAAATGGTTTTCAAGAATGGAATTTTTTTTTCTCGCATATATTTTTCTATAGCTGTTCATAGTAAGGTTTTCTTTGAAGAAGTTCATTTTCTTTTGGAACCTGGGCATATGTTATAAAAGAATACAACATGCATCTCTCTCTTTTTCCTTTCTCTCTCTTTCTCTGTTTAATTAATATTCTGATATCAAAATATTTTTATTTTCTCTTTACATTTTTATGTATTTACCTAAATTGGACTTTTGACTTGATTCATGGAGAATTAAGTTATCAGAAGCAATGCTAAATCAATTATTTTTTTTAACTCTGAAACAAGTTCTCACTTTTTTCTTTTTTTCCCATTTTCTTTTCTTTGTCCTGTCCTGTCTTCCCCTACCTCAGTCATCACTCATGAGCGTGGTAATTATTACACATCAATTGACTTCCTTTTTTTTCTGTTGTAAGCTTCGTGTCAGCACTGTACAGCTCCTGAACACCATGCAGCATGCAGTTTGTTTTTATTTTTAGAATGTCAAAGTAGGATTATTATTACTATTATTATTATTATCATGGTTGTATTCTCCGAAGTTCCATTTGTATGCCAACTTTCCCCACATCTTTGTTTTTTCCTCCCTTTCTCAGGATATGCACAGTATCTGGCACACTAGATGTAAGAGCAGCAAGCTTTTTGATTTTCTTCTTTTTTTTCTGCTTCATTTGGTGGTGTTATTTTCTTAGTGGGCCAAGTATTTGTGATGGTTGGTTGTAAATAAAATGTGTGCATATGACATTAAAATCCACCATGTGCTGTGGTCTTCCTGTAGCATTTCTGTTGTGTATTTAATGTGGCTTTATGGCTGCATTAGTTTGTGCAAACATAGGAAATCAGTGGAGGATCCAGTCTTGACTTTGATGGTGGGGGAGAGGGGATATTTTGTGATAAAAAAGTTATATTTTCACTGTAAACATTAACAGAATTAATGCATGATAGCCAGTTGTAATTGTCTTGATGAAACTCTTTTTCAACATGTCTTGGTGTTTGTGAGAATCTGTTCTGTAAGGGAAACTTCAATATATAACTCAATTATCCCTTGTTCTTATAAAAAATCTCCATTTAGGTAAAACAAGTTTCAGTAGCAAAGCTAAAGCCCTAACCAGAACTGAACACTGTGGAGATGAAGATTAAAATTTTGAAATATAATTGATTTCAGTTAGAGAGTTCATTATAATGCTACATTTGACTGGCTGAAAAAAAAATCCATTAAGTTTAAAGTGTTAAGTTTAAACTTTAAAATTCTTCAGTCAGCTGTCTATAAAATAAATAGCCTATGAAATTAAAAATGCTTAATTTTCAGCGAAAAATCATTCATTTTCAGCTATTTTTCAACTATCATTTATAATATTATAAATCGTGAATAATTGTAAGATACAAAGAATCACACTATTTAAAAAGAGTAACTAGACAGCCAATTTGCTGTATGGTTAAAGCATTGCAGAAGGCACTGAAAGACTGAATTCTGTTCCCACTTTAAATTTGAAGGCAGCTGGATGACATTAGGCCAGTTATTCTCCTTCAGCCCTAAGAAGGTAGCAGTGGCAATCCAGCCAAGAAAACTGCAGGGATTAGTCAGAAAGTTGCTGGGAGTCAACACTGACTTGAATGGGTGTGACTGTGTATGTGCACACACATACACAGACTCACACACAATATTTTCAACTGAGAAGTACAATTTTCAAATACATAATGATTTTTGCATGAATAGTTTTCCTCATTGCTTTAAATGCTTCAATATTGGAAAGAGGATATGGGATGCATATACAGGAATATTATCACGTATTGGGTGATAATTATGGTAGTGCTTCCTAAACAATTCCATTCATTATCAAAAACTGTTATCAGAAATTACTTTTTACCCAATGTAGATAAAATATTTTAAGTGAACTTAAATGTCACTCCTATGATTGGGCAATCAGTTTATGTGTTAAAGAAAAACTACATGTACCCTATTTGGGGTAATTTACCCAGGTTTGGAAAGCACTTTGTAGAAGAGATCCAAGGCAAACGAGTAAGGGATACGAAGTTGAGTTTAGTCCATTGGACTGCTTCCTCCCCTCATACAGGGCCATTAATTTCAACTGTTCCATGGCAATGATTCTTGAAGCGTGACAGAGAGAAAAAAAGACGGAGAGAGGGAGAAGAATATGTTTACTTTTGCTCTGATTATTATTTCTAGTATTAATAGTTGACATTTTTTTGTAAACCACCCTGGTAGGATCTGAAAGGTGGGTGATCAGTAACAATAATAATAATTGCCACCAGGTAAATCATTGGTTAATTGCAGAATGCACAAAACCTTTCTTAAAATGGAAACGATGAACCTTAGACATGCCTTTTTAGAGAGATATTTAAAACAACTAAGCAGTGGAGTAGAATACATTTTACTGGTTTTTGGAAGGGATAATACCTTGTTTGTTTTAAACTGTGGATTATTTTTTTTTCGTTCTAGGTGATAAAATAAGTATTTCAGACAATCTTAAATATAGGCCTTGTAACTGGTTCAAGATTTATTTATTATCGGTTGTACCCTTTTTTATTGTTCACTGTACCAACTATCTCTTTATTCTGATCCTCACTCACTGTGACCAAGCTTCATGTTCTTAATGCTGGACCCCCCACTGGTAAAACATTGACAGTTCTTTACCAGATATGTATCTGATTTGTTTTTGTGACGTATTAAATGTTGCGTTTTTATGTGTAATGTTTTACTTGTTATGGTTATTAATGGAAAAAGGTTCAAAAACAAAGGTCTAAATTGATTTACATTAATTTCTTACATTTTCATTTCTTCCTTACAATTTGAATAATGTTTTCATAGACCATGATACACTTGAAAGTGCATTTTTTCCTCTCCTTTCAGTTTAAAAGTTATCTTTCTGATGTTTTCTTTCTTTGTTTTACATAATCTGAATTATACTGACCTCAAAGATACCAAAGATAAAGTTTTAAATGTTGACTATAAAATAACTTGAGATGACTCATAATTTTAATTAATTATATAATTAATTAATACAAGAAATATTTTGACTCATAAAATAGACTACACATTCAGGTGGAGTTGCTTATTTGTTGTTATTTCAGCCTAAGCTGGAAAGAGCCAGTTTGACTCAATATTGCTTTCTACTATTAGCCTCTCCCATTCCTTGAAAGGATGGCTTAGTCCCAGAGGATCAATGATATCCCAAGGAGATGCCATGTAAGAAATATTCTGTCACCACTCAATTATTGACAGTGGATTCCCACAACATTATGCACTGTTTAGAATATGAATATGACACATTCTGATCTAGCTGCTATTGGAAAAACACTAAAATAAAGACAAATTGAGTGATAAGATATATTTGTTAGTAATTCTTTCACTAATTATATATAATATGAAATGTGCATATGATTAACAGTTTTTAATTATTTATAATTGTAAGTAAGTAGGTGTTTAAAACAAAAGTAAGGAACAACTTGAAAAAAATAATCAGCAGTATAGAAGAAAATGGTTAGGATGGAATGGCTTTTGGTATACGTTCTGTAACCAGAATCTGCGTAACAAAATAAATGGTCAGAAATATTTCCAGGGAATTCATTTTGCCTTAGAAAGGAGAGATAATTAATAAACTGCCATTTAAGCACTTTCAAGAACTGCAACACCTACCACACCCATCTTTTTTTTCTACCGCACATTACTTTTTAAAAATATATTCCCATCTGAAATGGTCCATGACAGAAACAAACATCTGTATGTGTAATAATGCCATTGAATAGTAGCATGGGCACAGGCAATATTTTAACTAAACTGCAATGTGTTAAAAAGTTTTTACTTTACTTACTTTTACTTAAGATTTTTTCTGAATATATAGCTATTACCACTGAACACCACACAATACACAAGAATATGGGTTTTTTTTTTACATAGGCCAACCTGTTTATTTATTTGTTTATTTAGTAAATATATAGGCCGTCTCCGTCTCATTGACATGACTCTGGACAGTTTACAATGAAGAATAAAAATATCTCCTTTTAATGAGACTGTAATTTGGGGTAGAATCAGGGCAACTGGATGGAGCTGAGCATTTACTGGCCAGATACCCTTCCTGATGCCATGCAGAGTTCGCAGCAGATAGTTTTTCTTTGCGCCCTAGAAGAGAAACATCTGCTCCTATCTAGGATTGAACTCTCAACCTTCCAAGTGGGAAGTGAGTGTCTTCACCACTAGGCCACCATGCCACTCAATTAAAGAGAGGTGATTTTTTTAAACGTTATTTTTGTTCTTAATTCTGGTTGCTTTTTGTTTTTATTCTTTAATTAGAGAAGACTAATTAAAGAATAAAAAAACAAAAATAACATAAAAATAGCAGTTGAGAAGACTCACAGATGCTCAGGCAAGCCATGGCATATCTTCACTCATGCTATCAGGGCTCCAAGCTCAATGACAAAGCCTAGCATTGTTGGAGCAAGTCTGATTCCTCGGAGAATGATGTTCTAGAGCAGGGCTGTCAAATTCAAGGCCCGGGGGTTGGATCCGGCCTGCGGGGCTACCTAGAAACAGCCAAGAACTGGGCCAAAGTGCCTCTGCCAACAAAAATGGAGCTCAAGAGGACCGCACACGGCCCTCGTGAGCTCCGTTTTTTCTGGCAGAGGGTTGCAGGAAGCCACCCCATTTGAAAACTGAGCTTATGAGGGCTGCATGTGGCCCCCTCGAGCTCAGTTTTCACTGGCAGAGGGTTGCAGGAAGCCGTCTCAGCCAAAAATGGAGGTTGGGAGCCAGTTTTCTCTAGCAAAGGTGCCTCCCAACATGAGTGATGTCATTCTGGCCATGCCCACCCTGGCCCTCCAAGGTCAAACAACCCTGATGCGACCCTCAATGAATCGAGTTTGACATCCCTGTTCCAGAGGGTGGGTGCCATGGAAAAAAGGGTGGATGCCTCTTCTGCAGATGTAACAGAATGGGTAGACACCATTGAGGAGATACTGTGTGGTCCTTACATAACCCAGCCCCAAGCCATGAAGGCCTTTAACGGTCTTCCCTGCACCTTAAATTGTGCAGAGAAAGATAGTAATAGCTACTGCAGCTCTTGGAGTAGAAGTGCCACATGTAGTGAACAACCAGCACCTGTAACTGCTTGTGCTGCCATATTTTGTACAGCTGAAGTTTCTGAATACTCTTCAAGGGCAGCTTCATGTAGAATTGGTTTCAGTAACCCATTCAGGAGATGACTAAAGCATGAGTGACTATGAGCACTCTATCCTTTTTGAAATAGAGAAACAGGCAATCCTAAAGAATTCAGTATCCAGTTACATTATTTTTCATGAATAGGAACTTAATATTAGAGATATATCACTTTATTTCATTGGCTTCAGTAACTGTATCCTGAATAAGTATTTTAGAACTTAGCAAATTTTCAATAAGGTTAATTTAGTTTGATTACAATAGCTCTTGCTTATTCCAGTATCTATCTGTAGATTACATCCTCATTTAAGTAACCCATTTTACCTGCTTCTAAATATCAAGTTCCCAATATTACATGTTCACAAATTCAAAATTCAAATGAGAGATAATTTCTAAAATGTTGCCAAGCCCACGCTGCTACATTTTTGGGAGATACGGTTTCAAATTTTACTTTTTTTCTCATAATGAATGACAATACCTACTTCCAAACAAGAACACTATGGAACTGATTCTGGGGAAATGTTACAAGATACAATTATGTCTATAATTTTTAAAGCAACAAGTGCTACATGTGATGTTCTAACATTACTTGGCAACTTTTCATGATACTTATTGGGATTGACTTTTCCACAGGGGAAAAGGTGATGCAGGATGATGAATTTACCTGTGACCTCTTCCGGTTCCTTCAATTGCTTTGTGAAGGTCATAATTCAGGTTTGTTCTCCTCTTCTCGTATTGCATCCAATGCTCTAAAATACCAAAGTAATGAAGGAAGCTTAATTTTGTAAACCAAATAAGTTTGGTAGATATAATTAATATATTGAAAAAGTTAAGTACATACAAGGAAGCATGTTATGATACAGATAATTTTCAGAAAGTTCGAGATTAGGACAAATGTTAACTCCATCTCATTTTATTCTCCAAGGTTTTCAGAATTACTTGAGAACTCAGACTGGTAATAATACAACTGTCAACATTATCATATCAACTGTGGATTATTTATTGAGAGTTCAGGTAAAATATCACTCACTGTAAGGTTTCACTAAAGTTTAAGTTATTTTTGCAATAATCAAAATAAATGTATAGGTATTAATTAGTAGGTTTGAAGCTTTAATTCAGAGAAATTTATTCAGTTTCACATTTTAATTAGTAATACTCAAACTTATGGGAACTGGAGAATAGTTGTACAATACATAAGCATTCACATTTTTCTAAATTTTCTAAGTGAATTTGCCTCTACAAAACATAAATACACATATTAGGATAACTGTACATAAATATGATTTAAATTTTTCGTTACAATTATTCCTTAACAATCCAAATTTGAAATTGGATCAAAAAAGTATAAGTAGAAAAAGAAAGAGAAGCTATTTATCTCCCAGTGTGCACGCATGCACACACACACACACACAAACACACACTTAACACTATCATTATATTTTGCTAATTTGTAACACTGTTATGTGTCGCGTCGAGCGACCGGTCCGTTGTTTCGATCTTCCGGTTTGCTGCTGAATTCCTTTCAAGAAGCAATTTGGCGGGACCCTCTCAAAGGTGAAGCTTAGTGGGACCCTCACAAGGGTGAGGTTTAGCGGGACTCTCGCAAGAGTGAGTGCCAAGCACAAAGAAAAAGACATGAAACAAAGCAATTTCTTCAGGTGAGGAAGCACATCGCGCCTGGGGCAGATGGAATTGTCCCGGCGGCCCCGATTGCTTTGCGCTGTCCTCTTTTATTGTGCTGAATCAAAGAAGGGGGTGAGAGGGATTGCAGGAAACAATAGAGTTACAAAGTTAATCATTAGAACCAGCTACGTGACACAAGTAGCGAACTTCGTGACTGATACTTCTCCGGTAAACATGTCTTAATACTGAATACACATCTTTTAGCTGACACAGACTTCTGGAGTTAATCTTGTCAGCTTCTTTCCTGTCAGCTCAGTGGAATTTGCCCTGAGAGGTATACGTGCTAAGCAAGATTTGTTCTATGGAAAAATAGCCAAGGCAGAATAGCCACAGTTATGTATATTTTTCCACATTGGAATATTTTTATATCAAAAAGCAAGATTGATAATGCCTACCTACTCTCCTTTATCCTTCTAAAATATACTAGAAATATGGGAACAAGAAAGCAGTAAAAGAAAAAAAAGGTTTAATTGCCCTAGGTACATGAGTGACCCTCTTTGCGAAATTCTTTCCAACAGTCATCCAGTCTCCTCCCATGTTTGTACAAAATTTTCATAACCATTAGTTCCCATCCTCCCTTACCCTTTTTTGCTTTCTATGTTCTCCTACATACACCAGATGAGGAAAGAATGTAACAGCAGGAAATTCAACTGAAAGTTGAAGTTTCAATCAGAGTTTTCATGATTCCTATATGCAAAGATTCATGTGGACCTTATTTGAATTTCTAAGCTGATGGGATCTTTACAGAGGATATTTTTGTAAATCTGTCTCAGGGTTTTGAAGAATTTAGGAACAATTTATTTCTTTAACTAATTTGCCAGATGCATATGTTTTGAATAAACAGTGAGGCCATATGCTTTATCTTTTTCTTCTTCCATTTTTAGGAATCAATTAGTGATTTCTATTGGTATTATTCTGGAAAGGAAGTTATCGATGAACAAGGACAACGTAATTTCTCTAAAGCTATTCAAGTTGCAAAGCAGGTGTTCAATACTCTTACAGAATATATTCAGGTAAATAAATTGTTTTCCATCTCATTTCATGACCCTCTCATGGATCTCTAAAAGAATCTAATAAATAAATTGGGTATAACATGTTTATCAACAAATGAAGAGGAGCAGGCTCTGGTATGCAAGTGGTGACCTCTTAATTTCCACAAAGTGAGCAATATGAAAATAGTCTGTAATTAAAATACACCAAAGAACTTGTATACCACTAAACAGTTTGAAGTAATTTTACCAGGCAGATAACTCATTGAAATTACTTAAGTGTGCTAATTAAGTAACTTAAGTGAGTTACCTAGCTGCTAGAATTTCTTCAAATTATTAAGTAGTATACATCTTCTTTGGTTAAGCTCTCAGATTAGAGAGAGAGAGATCTGTTATCTTATGTCAGTCATTCATACTAACATTCTGTGTGTACCATCCTAGAGTGTCCATTTGCATTACATATTCCTATGGTTTTGTGCATTAGTCCACCAGGAAGCAGACTACAACTGCTTTCGTCCTTATTGGGACTCAACAGGTACACACAGCCATTAAAATTAATACTGAATTTTTAGGCCATTGGGTTTTATACAATTTAATTATATAGAGTTCCATTCCTGGTAGAGGGTTTCAACTTCCAAAGACCTAAAACTAATTATAAAGGCTATATGGACATGATGAATAGCGTAAGGACAAAACCAATTTGTCCCTCTGGTGCTTAAATCTTTAAAAATCAAAGAGGATTATGACTTTTTATTTTATTAATATTTACGCTGTATATTCGTGTGTGTGTGTGCTTTATGACATTCTTTAATGTAGTGCTTATTTCTGACTCTAGATATAAATGGACAAATACATCTGTATGCTTCACATGCAAATGAACCTATCTGTATAATATAATGGTTTTTTCTTTGGTTGGGTAAACGCCAGATTGTTGAGGTAATTGGAAAGGCTGACTTTCACAGAATATCCGTATGGCCTTGATTTGAATTTAGAAATACATACCGTAATAAATGAAAAACAACTTTTGTGTAAATGTTGTATAAGCTGTTATTATTTGGCTCAATTGCTGCTTTGTAATAACAGTTCACTGGCAGAAGATAAATTTACATTAGATTCATATTCACAATAATAATTCATTACATTGATATTCCACCTGATTCCTAGTGACTTTTCTGTTGTATACTCTTTATTCTTTGAGATTATCATGTCTTTTTTCAGGGTCCATGTACAGGTAATCAACAGAGTCTTGCACACAGCAGACTTTGGGATGCTGTGGTTGGTTTTCTTCATGTCTTTGCCCACATGCAGATGAAGCTTTCTCAGGTACAGAATGATTTTTAATGCAATTGGTTACTGCTGTTTAATTAAAGAAAATGTAATGAATGTTCAGTTAATTGCCTCTCAGTAACATTATAACACCAAGAAATAGTACTCATTTGGAGCTGATTGTTAAAACAGATTGGGCAACTGGATTGTATTATGCTGAGGGTAATGAAATTTCATTTATACCAAAGGAGAAGAACAAATAGTTCAGTACTTGTTTCTAGTAGGGACAGTGCTTAAAAAGATAACAGAAATAAAGAATAATACAGATGGAAGGGAGCTTGAAGGTCTTCTAGTCCAGCCCCCTGCACAACCAGGAGACCCTATACCATTCCAGACAAGTGGCTGCCCAGTCTCTTCTTAAAAACCTCTAGTTCTGGAGCACCCACAATTTCTGGAGGCAAGCCACTCCATTGGTTAATTGTTCTCACTGTTAGGAAATTTCTCCTTAATTCTACTGTAGGATGTTAGATGTTAGTGAGAGAAATATGTAGCCTGACGACTACCGGTTTGAGCTTCTTCGGCGACAGACCGAAACCTCGGCTCTGCGAGACTTCGATCCGTGCTCGCTGCTGGAGCGCCCCGAGCCGGCTGGTTTCGGGGCTAAGCCACATCGTAGAGGTGGTGAAGAGGGGGGAGACTGCCTGCAGGGTTGAGGAGAGCCGCATCTCTCCTCCCCAGCTGGCCATTACTCCCTTTCCCGAAGGTTGTAGCGGTGGTCAGAAATGGCCACCACAAAGAAGAACTCCACCGGAAAAGAATGTGCAGGAGGAAGATAAGAAGAGAAAGTTTTGGTTGACCGGGTCAAACAGCAAAAGCAACAAATAAGGTACCCTGGAATTGAAAATATTGAAAAAAAACAATAACATTGTTCCCTAAGAAGATTTTTAAGCTGTGAAGGAGACAGAAAAGGGAAAAGATTTGGGTTTTTTTTTCTCCTTTTCCTATATTGACAGCTAAGAGATTTAAGCAAGAAATTGGAAAAAAATCCACTTTGACATTAATAGGCATTTAATGCTGAAAATAAAAAGTCAAAGGGATAATAAAGATTTCTGGATAATCAAAAGTTTTTAAAAACAGGAAAAGAGAGAAAAAGAATAAAAGGGCAGGATCTGGAAGGGAGGAGACTGCCTGGAATTAAAAAGAATTTACAGCAAAATCTCAACAAGACTTCCAAAAGATACATTCTAACTGAAATATTGCAACAAAAACCCCAGGAAGAGAAAGTGGAAAAAGAAATAAGAAGATATATCTCGGGACTATTTGGATTACTTGACGATTTCTGGATTTTTGGTTATTGTATTTGAATGACTAAAATCAATCGGGTGGTTGTTTAAAACTGTTTAAAATGGGTCCACTTTTAGAAGAACTGAAAATGGAACTTAAAAAGTACAAAGAAGATGCACAAGAAGGGAGAGGTTCTTTTGGCTTCGTATTTCAGTTTTTAGAAATGGAGATTTGGAATTATGAGAAACAACAAGAAATGCCTGCAGAACAAGAAGATTGCGACAAAGAGGCAGCCATCTTTAATGAACAAGTAATCTTAGGTGGGGGGAAAAAGGAAAGGGGGGAAAGAGAATGGAAAGTTTAAGACTGGGAAAAACAACTCCCACCCAAAATAGAGTGAAAAATAAGTATAAAATCAGAAATCAACAGAAGAGGGAAATGCAGAAGAGAGAATTAGAAGTAGAGAGATAAGGGGGTAAAAAGGGGAGGGAGAAGATGAGAGGGAAGAAAGAAAGGAAAAGAAGTTATAAAGGACAGAAACAAAATATAGAGAAACAGGGCCTATGTAGAGATAATGGGTGAAAATTTAATGGAAAAAGGGATTCTGCAAAGGTACATAAGATAGTATTGTTATATTAGAAACAGAAATAATTTTAGAAAATATGAAACAATGTATGATTAAAATGTCTGATAAAATAGCTATCGTAATTCAGTGGAACGCTTGTCAATAAATAAATGTAACAAAATGAATATTTAATGATTTATAAAACATGTGAAGAGAAATAAGGGAAAAATTAATTATGGAGATTATATGTGTCTTTAAGGAAGTATGATATTTAATTGAAAAGAAGTGTTAAAGATGTTAAGATTTTAATGATTATTAAAGATAGAACTGAATTGGAATGGAATGAGGGTTTATAATTGCATATATTTATAATCCTTTTTTTAAAAAGAATATAGTGTGTATTATAAGAATGTACCAAGCAGAATTCGATTGGAAGTTATCTAGTATGTATTATATTGAAGGTCATAACCTTAAGGTATATATTGAAGTTTAAATAAGAGTTGAATGGATGTAATTAAAAGGTATAAAGGTGTCATACTCCAATTAGTAACTACAGGAGAAAATCTGTTTAATGAGAAAAGATAATATGAAATTGAAACAGAACAGACAAAAGTATAGATATAATGATTTGAATTGAGATGGGATAATCAAAATAAAATTGAGAAAATTAAAAGAGGGAACAAACTATATAGAAAATGTAGAATAGTATAAGATATGGAATAGAACACAAAAAGGAGCATGAAATTGAGTTTTGTGTCTGTATAAAGAAGTTCAACCCGGGACCATGCTATTTTCAAAAAAGATGTTTTACTTGTATTTTGTGTGTGAAAACCCAAATAAAACTTTATTAAAAAATAACTGCAGAACTATAAAAATTAGAACCCTTGGAAGGATTCAGAAAGTGGCAAAGATAGGCTTTATTGAGTTAAAGCTGGTAGATTTCTTAATATTTGTCACTTTTTTGAGAAGGATTATTGTTGTCTTGGTGATTATGTAGAGTCTTTCAAAAAAAATAATGTAAATAATTTCACATGAATTATTTCTAAAGGAGTGTTTGAACATCCCTGTTCTTTTCTTATAAGTTATGACAAGGCAGGAATAAGATTTTATCTCCTTGCAGCATAAAAAAGACTTCTGGGAATCTTATATTTATCTTGACAGGATTCTAGTCAAATTGAATTACTGAAAGAGTTAATGGACCTTCAGAAAGATATGGTGGTCATGCTGCTGTCTATGTTGGAAGGTACCTTTCAAATTATAATTTTAAACACATTTTACTAAAGTATTTTTCAAATTGCACCTAGGAGTGTTTCTTCCTAGTGTAAAATATATCTTAAAAATCCACGTTTATTAGGATCACAAAAGGGAAGAAAGAGGTTACACCTTCCTGGCTGCTATAGTGTCAATGAATGAAATGCAAATACATGATTAATATCAGCAAGTTGGCTGAGAGAGTATATGCAGCCTGTCAATTTGTATAAATTACTGTGAAAAAATTCCAACTCTGGTAATCGATTAAAAATGTTAACATTTTCTGATTTCAGTGAGGTACATAAAAATGAAATACATTTACATTCAATGAAACACATTCTAATCTTTCTAGAGATTAATTAAGGGTGGGGAAAGATGTTAAATACTGTGAAACTATTCTTCTCTGGCAGGCAGATATATTTGCAAAATAATAGTATGGCAATCCCTAGTACTGTGTAATCAGATGTATAGTGTGCATACTGTTGTAACCTTAGTACTGTACTCAGAAGGGATTGGGTTATATCTAAGCAGTTGTTCTCCTGGTGATAGGTTATAAAGTAAAGTACTCAGGAATGTGCTGATCACAATTTTGGATCCCCCTAATTTATCATGCTTTTGATTCTCCAGCGGGCTACCAGTTTAAGCCCTTTACTAATGCTGATCTTAAGTGATCAAATTAAGTTTTCCTTCATTTCAGATGGGAAAAGCTTTCTTTAAAAGGCTTTTCTTGGGATAAAGGAATAGTGATACTTGTATTCATAAAAGCTTATCTCTAATTGTAATCTGTGTACCATATACAATGCCTGAAATCTTCAGTCTGCCCCAAGGCGTAATTCTCTTCATCAGCCAAAAAATTGGAACTGGCTAGTTTAGTTGGTGAGTATACACATGGATAAGTGTCCACACAAATCCAAGTGTCCACTTGCCTTTTTTTTTGAACTGTGCTTCCTCAATCTATAAAACTTATAATGAGCATAAACAAGGAATTCCAATTCCTTGGAACAGATGCTGAGTAAGTTGATAGAAGCATGATAAACTTTTCCCTTTCCTATGCATCTTCTTTGTGAGGATATGTTTGTATAAAGATATAACCACAAAGGTTGTACAGAGAGATGGGTCTCTAATTGATTCTCAGCATTTGGGTTCTACTGACCACCAGCTGTGACCACTTCCACTCACCAACAGCTCCTGATAGCCCGTCAACCGTGATATGTGTTGTGTAATTCAGAGCAGGGAAATTGGAGCATAAGTAATTGAAATATAATGCAATTATAAAATACTTTGTCTTTTAAGCTTGAAATAAAAATACAGGCTGTAGTTTTTGGTCAATTCTAAATATTAACTAAATATTATTTATAAATACAGTATTGTTGTCCTCAGATTTGTAGTATAGTTTCAATGTTTATAATATTTCTTTGACAATTTAAAGTAACTCAGTCAGTCAGTAAAATTATTGATGCACTTTCCCACGTTCAGGTAATGTTGTGAATGGAACAATCGGCAAGCAGATGGTTGACATGCTGGTGGAATCGTTCAACAATGTAGAAATGATTCTAAAGTTTTTTGATATATTTCTAAAACTGAAGGATTTAACTTTCTCTGACGCATTCAAAGAATATGATCCGGATGGTAAAGGTATTATTTCCAAGAGAGATTTCCATAAAGCGATGGAGAGCCACAAACATTATACTCAATCAGAAACTGAGTTTCTGCTCTCCTGTGCTGAAACAGATGAGAATGAAACTTTGGACTATGAGGAATTTGTGAAACGGTTTCATGAGCCGGCTAAGGACATTGGCTTCAACGTTGCTGTTTTGCTGACCAACTTGTCAGAGCACATGCCTCATGATACACGACTGCAAACTTTCCTTGAATTGGCAGATAGTGTTCTAAACTACTTCCAGCCCTTTTTAGGACGCATAGAAATAATGGGCAGCGCGAAGCGCATTGAACGAGTTTACTTTGAGATCAGTGAATCAAGTCGGACGCAGTGGGAGAAACCTCAGGTTAAAGAGTCAAAGAGGCAGTTTATTTTTGATGTAGTAAACGAAGGAGGGGAAAAGGAAAAAATGGAACTTTTTGTTAATTTTTGTGAAGATACCATCTTTGAAATGCAGTTGGCTGCTCAGATCTCAGAATCAGATCTGAACGAGCGGTCTATGAATAAAGAAGAAAATGAAAACGAGAAGCTGGAGGAGCAAGACCCCCGAATAGGATTCTTCTCTCTAGTGACCATCACATCAGCATTAATAGCCCTCAGGCATAACATAATGACTCTGATGAAAATGTTAAGCATGAAAAGCATAAAGAAGCAAATGAAGAAGATGAAAAAAATGACCATGAAGGACATGGTCATGGCTCTGTTTTCTTCCTACTGGACCATTTTAATAGGTTTCATGCATTTTTTATCGAGTGTCTTCAGAGGCTTCTTTCAAATCATGTACAGCTTGCTGCTTGGAGGGAGCCTGGTTGAAGGAGCCAAGAAAATCAAAGTAGCCGAACTTCTAGCTAACATGCCTGACCCTACTCAGGATGAAGTCCGTGGTGATGGAGAAGAAGTAGAAAGGAAGCCAGTTGAAGCTGCTTTGCCTGCAGAAGACCTGACTGATCTCAAAGCTCTATCAGAAGATAGTGACCTCCTCTCAGATATTTTTGGCTTAGATTTAAAACGAGAAGGAGGACAATATAAACTAATTCCACATAATCCAAATGCAGGCTTGAGTGACTTGTTGAGCAGTCCTTCTTTACTCCCTTTACCTGATGTGCAAGAAAACGTACAGGTACAAATACTGTTTTTATTTATCTGCCTTGTTTAACTCTCTTTTTTCTTTTTTAAAAGCTTGCAAATAAGAATTTCATGTTTGTCAACCCTATTTAAAAGAACAGTTTTTCTTGTTTTAAGATGGGTTACAATCTTTAGGTAATTTTAAGTAATTTTCCCCCCCAAGATTGTAGGGGTTTAAAAATTAGGTTCAATTTCAAAATGAAAGAATCATTTACAAGTGAAAACGTGTAACCTTGTTTTTATACATCAGACAGAGAATGTATGTGTATTTTTAAAGGATTTGTAGTAACAATACCCTTTTGTTGTTTTATGCCATATAAGTTGAAAATGGACCATTGTTTTCCTTTTTGTTTATTTTTATTTATTCAAGGACCAGAAGATGAATGAAGATGGAAAAGATGAAAGGGAAGATACTAAATTTGAACATGAAAAAGCAGAGTATGTCCCATTCCTTTTGGAATTAATAGTTTCATCAAGATTGTTACCTTATTGGGGGAAAAAACATCCAAGGACCTTCATGAGAATTCATTCTAAATTTTGTATTGCAGTATAAATTAACAATTTGTTTGTATATATTTACTTTATGTTTATTGTACTTGAGGAATCAGGCAGAACACCATGTAGAAGTTTGTAACCTAGAATTACACCACTCTTGTTTTCTAATCTATTTTTAATTTTCAGCACAATATTTTTCCATTTTAATTTTATTATAAAATGGTTATTGTTGTTAGATTTTCTAAGTTCTTTGTATATCGTTCATTTTCCATAGTCTTTGTTCAACTGTTATCATACCCATGCCCTTAAAAAAAAACACACCTGTGCTTTCCATGGTGCAGTTGATTCTTTCCTCATTGAGATATTAAATTTTGGATAGATTGACATTAAAAATAAAAGATAAAGGAGATACAGAATATTATTCAACATTGGATAGGTTTTACCAGTGGTTAGATATAAGGGGTAGAAGTTAGAAGAAAGATTATTGTTATGTGTATGTAAAGATGAATGTTATCTATGACTATAAGCATGCTGGTATAATTAATATGATTACAAATAAGCTAATACAACTATAATTATTGCTATAATTATGTATAATATTATTGTTACTAGTATATGTTGTTTTTTCGGTAAAATGAAGTGTCTGGACAATATACTGTGTTGAGGTAATTCCCCATTAGGAGAATGAGCGCATACAGGGAGACGTAGTGAGCGTAATGTTGAATAATACACACACAGCACACAGATACACTGTACAGTAAATGTAGGTTTTTACTTCCAATAAATGTTTAAGCACAGTCCAAGATAAGCAGTCCAAAGTCATTCACAGGTAAGAAAGTCAGTGTTCAGTTTAGGGATAATCCAAATATCAAAGTCCAGTATCAAAAAACAGTTCAGTAACAGACTTACATCAACGATCGGTAACAGTCATTAGGAGCAACGGCAACACTCTCCAGAAAACACCAGAACAGAAACTCACTGAGACTAAACAACCCAGGTTTCTGGCTTCATTTTTTGGCCATTTGCGGAACCACACCCAATTACAGTTTTAGCATTCACTTAAAGATATAGTATTAAAATATCTATCCTAGTTTATATATTTCCAACCCAAATAACTGTTAGGTGACTTACATTCCTAACATTCTCCCCTTTGGGTAGGACAATATATACAACCTTACATTCTAAGTCCATAATCCTCGCAGCATGCCTTATGCTTTATAGAGCCTTGGGCCTTTGTAAAATGATCTGCTATATTGTTTTCTGACATACAGTATTCTCACATTTAAATATCTTAAATCTGTGTGTTTTGTTCTTGTTTTAACAGCAATATTTGAAGCCATTTGTATTGCTGATTGGTTGTCTTCGTAAATAACAATAGAATATGTTACATCAATTCCCATGTCAATCAATAATTGCTTATAACAAACTAAATCTGTACATAATAAGGATAAACATGAGAATTCAGCCTCCATTGTTGACAAACTTAGATGTTTCTGTCTAATAGACCTCCATCCAATCAACACCTTTCCCAATAATACTACAGTACCCAATGTAGATTTTCATGTATTTATGTCTGTAGCAAAACTTGCATCAGCATATGCAATTAAATTCAGTTCATCTTTAGGTTCCAAATACACTGGCTCCATAATGCATTGTTTGTTTCAGAGATCTTAACACATGTTTAGCAGCTTGCCAGTGCCTTTCAGTCAGCTCAGCGTTAAATCTCGCTAATTGATTAACACTATATGCTATATCTGGCCTTGACCAATTACAGAGATAAGATAAACTACCAATCAAGGACTGATAAATGTTCTTATCAAAATAGGACTTTGAACATCACTATGGCTAAACTCCTGGGTCATTGGTGTTTAGCCGGCTTACAAAGTTCCATTTTAAAACTTTTTAGTAATTGGTTAATTTTATCTGCCTGTGAGATTTTGTATCCTCCCCTAGTTTTAGCTATCTTTAAACCAAGATATTGTTTGATTTCTCCTAACTGCTTTATCTTAAATTTCTTCTCTAACAGTGATATTATTTCAGGAGCTTCTTGTTCAGTTTTGGTGATTAATGCTATGTCATCAGTAAATAATAGCAACAATGAAATTACACCATTACTTTCTCTTTTAAACAAACATGGATCAGCCATGCCAGCTACAAAACCTATCTTAGTTAATTCTTTAACTATACATTGTTCCACTCATATCCTGATTGCTTCAAGCCATAAAGACTCTTTCAATCTCCAGCAATCAGTTGTATTATCATTTTCTATACCTAAAGGTTTCTTTAAATATATAGTGTGTTGCAACGGCGCATGCAGATATGCCATCTCTACATCCAAATGATTTACAATATATTTCTCCTTAGCTGCCCACACTAATGCTGCCCTTAATGTAGTAGCCTTCAGACTAGGCTCAAACACCTCATCGTAGTCATTTGCTGTCTGATTGAACCCTTGTGCTACTAACCTGGCTTTATGGGTAACAGTCCCATCTATACTAGTCTTAAGTTTATAAATCCATTTATACCCTATGGCATGTTTACCAGGTGGTAACTTAACATTTTAATATACCTCCAGTTTTTTTTAATGATTCCAAGTCTTATCCATTGCTTTCTACCAAGCAGCCTGATCCTTAGCAGGATACAGTTTTAGTTCACCATAGTTGTTTGGAACTGTATTCACTTGGCATACAACACTAGCCTGATATCTATCAGGTGGTCATGTTACTCATCTTGAACATCTTGGTAATACAGGGCTTACTGGTGGACTCACTTGTGCCACCTGCTCCTGTTCTTCTACTTCCTCCTGTGTCTGTTCTCCTACTTCCTCCTGTGCCTGTTCTTCCTCTTTAATGGCTATTTGTGGTTTACTTATTTTATATTTAGGGACTAAATAATAACATCATTGCTGGATTCCTGTTCCAGTTTATTCCACCCAACGTGCTCAAGAAATTTTGCACTAGCACTACAATAAACATGAGCTGTGCCTCGATCCCAAAATCCAAACGATCTATGGTTGGCCTCGTAACCTACAAAAAATAACTTCTTAGCTCTATGTTGCCCCTTCAGTCTTACTTGTGAGGGAATATGCACCCATGCTGGAGCTCCAAATGTGTGTAGATAACTTAAATTTGGTTTTCTGCCATGCCAACGAGTAAATGGTAATTCTCCAGTTGTTGTATTAACTACATTGTTTAACACATGGTTGCTACACATTATGGCCTCACCCCACAGTGTTTCAGGCAAACCTGAATCAGATAACATAGTGAGAGCCATGGCTTGTAATGTTTGCCCTCTTCATTCTACAAACGAGTTATGTTGTGGTCTGTAAGGTGCAGAACGTTTATGTTGGACACCAGCCAATTTCAGCATTGTTTGGAATCTTTTGTTAACAAACTCAGTCCCATTATCAGTAACTAAAGTAATTACTTTACTCCTCACTTTTCTCTCTGCAAACCTTAGCCAATTAAAGAAATGTTGGAATGTTTCTGTTTTGTTTTTCATAAGATAGCAGAAACCGTATCGTGAGTAATGGTCCATAATATTCAAAATATAGCAGACACCTCCCAAACTAGGTTTCTTAGGACCAATTATGTCACCAAACACAACCTCTAAAGGTTCTTTGGTCTTAAACCCATTAAGTCTGTTTGCAGGCATTACAATGTAAATACTTGCTACAGGGTTTCAATTTTACTCCCTCTGACAATTCATCAGTTTGTTTCAACATTTTGAAATTAATGTGCCCCAGACGTCTATGCAGTAAATGTATACATTCATCATGTGGCTTAACATTGTTATAAACTGAGTTAGCCATCTTCAACTGGTCATCATGTATCACATATAAATCATTCTCTAAAGTAGCAGTAACACTTTTACCCCCTCTCTCTATTATACAGTTATCTCCCCTAAAGGTTACTACATAACCAATATTAACTAAAGCCCTTACTGATAACAAATTAAATTTCAGTTTAGGTACATATAACATTGTTAAATGCTCATTTACACAAGAACAATATGCAGTACCTTCACCAGAAGCTTTCATCTTCCATCCATTTGCCAATGATACATGTTGCTTACTCGTGGACATCTTTACAAACCTCTTTCTATCTTTAGTAATGCATTGCGATGCTCCACTATCAACAACCCACAAATCATGGTTTACAGTTGAATTGCTAGACAGCTAAACTAACATTCTTCTTAGCCTTCCAGTGATTACCAGCATTCTGTCTTTTTCCTTTCTTACAGAATCTAGCTATATGTCCCCTAGTCCCACAAGAAAAACATTTCCTAACAGTATTGGCAGTTGAACACAAATCCTCTTCTTGTGGTTGTTCCTTCCTCAATTGGTCCCTATCCAGCCATCTTCTTGCTTCTTCTAACAACCTTCCGGTTATGTCAGTCAATGTCAGTTTATCTCTGGGCAGGACTTCCAGTGAAGATACATAATCATCATAACTTTCATCCAATGAGGAAAGAATGATGTAAACTTGATGCAGCTCTGAAAATACCAGTTCCTTTTCATGTAGCTCTTGAAAAGTTCTTTTCGTGAAGATCAAATGAGCTAACATATCTCCACCTTTCAGAAGACATGCTCTAAACAGTTTATGTGTAAGATGTATGTGTGCACCTACACTGTCACGAACATAAATCCTCTTCAGATTCTCCCAACACCTAGCAGCAGACTCTTCTCCACGAATATGGATTAGGTGCTGGTCACTCAGTGTTAGTCCAATTATACAAAGATCTCGTTCGTTGTTCCATTTAAACTAAGCAAGCTTCTTGGCATCGTCCTCATTATTTGGATCCCAAGCATTTACATCTGGTGGATTCTGAACTACATTCCATAACCCTCCTCTACACAGAAGTAGACTGCACTTCATAGACCAGGAAACATAGTTTGTTCCATCCAACCAGGTTATCAGTGATAGACTTGTTGAAGTGTCTTGTGCCATCTTTACCAGGATAGTAACCCACAATTAAACAGTAAACAGTACTGTATATTCACACTAACTCTCAGTTATCTGAGCCTGGTATGGCCTGGGCCCATAACCAGTGTTGAGGTAATTCCCTGTTAGGAGAATGAGCGCATACAGGGAGACGTAGTGAGCGTAATGTTGAATAATACACACACAGCACACAGATACACTGTACAGTAAATGTAGGTTTTTACTTCCAATAAACGTTTAAGCACAGTCCAAGATAAGCAGTCCAAGTCATTCACAGGTAAAGCAGTCAGTGTTCAGTTTAGGGATAATCCAAATATCAAAGTCCAGTATCAAAAAACAGTTCAGTAACAGACTTACATCAACGATCAGTAACAGTCATTAGGAGCAACAGCAACACTCCAGAAAACACCAGAACAGAAACTCACTGAGACAAAACAACCCAGGTTTCTGGCTCCATCTTATGGCCATTTGCGGAACCACACCCAATTACAGTTTTAGCATTCTCTTAAAGATATAGTATTAAAATGTCTATCCTAGTTTATATATTTCCAACCCAAATAACTGTTAGGTGACTTATATTCCTAACATACTGTTTTGAAAAAAATTATATATAAATAAAAAATATAAAACTTGAAATATTAAATTTTAATTGAGAAATGTGACCGTTATTATAGTTTTGAAAAATATGTGTCTGCAGGGGAGAAGATGGAGAAAAAGAAGAGAAAACAAAAGAAGATAAGGGAAAGCAGAAACCAAGGCAGTGTCACAAACATAGGCATGGTGAACTAGAATTGCAAGAATCTGCCTTCTGGAAAAAAATTATTGCATATCAACAGAAAGTCCTTGTAAGGGTTTAAAAATTAAAATAGACAAAAATTCCTTATAGTACATCATTTTGTATACATATTTGTTTAAATGGTGACATTTGCAGCTTAATTCATTTTTATGTCTATATTCCAAAGCTAGAGATTATTTATTTTCACAAAAAAAGTCTTTGGGAAGGGAATGTATAACCATTTCTGGGTATTGCAGATTACCAAATATCTATATGAAATATTATTTGTTTCTACTTTCTTATTAGTTTGGCACTGTTTAATATACAGATTGTTCAGATACAATCCTTAAACATACACATAATTTGAATAAGTAATTTTAATTGTCATAAATTATGTGAATAATTAGAAGTGGAAAACTTTTTATGTAATTATTTAGAAAAGCAGCGTGCAAGTTTTGGAGAGAAGATAAATATATTAAGTGTAACTAGCTATTAAGCATATTTATTTGTTATATTTATGTCCTGTCTTTGTAGTATACAATTCATAATGTTATCTCCTATTTTCTTTGTAATAACTTCACTGTGAGGTGGGTTTGGCTGAATAGAGAGATTAGCCCAAAATCACCCAGCCAGCTTTTGTGTCTAAGAGTCCTGATTTCTAATTCAGTACTTTAACTATTACTCTAAACTGATTCAAAATTATTTCTTTTTTCAGAATTATTTTGCTCGGAATTTTTACAATATGAGGATGCTGGCTTTATTTGTTGCATTTGCCATTAATTTCATTCTTTTGTTTTACAAGGTAAATCCTTCATACTTTAAACTTTATCAATTAGATGTGAAATTAACTTATTAAAATTAATTGATTTTTAACTCAAAATCTTTACTCAAATCAGTTATTTTACTCTCTTAGGCTAAGCTGTAGTGTAAAATTCTGACATAACATCCTGAATTTAGGGCTTGCTTATGTAGGCTACTTTTAGTATATGTATTTTCTGCATAAATGTTCATTAAAGGTGATTGAATTTATTCTGTGTCATTTCTCTGTATTCCAAGCTTATAATTCAACAATGTTTTACACCAGTGCAATCTATACCATAATTTTATGAGGCAATGGTAAACATATGTAATGATTGGGGAGGATGCTGATGGAGGCTAAAACACTATTAAAAACACTTAAGCTTTGTAAAGCTGTGAATATTGTTTAAAGATAGAATTTGAAAATACAGGTAGTCCTTGATTTACAGTCACAATTTGAGTCCAAAATTTCTGTTGCTAAACAAGGCAGTAGTTAACTGAGTTTTTCCCCATTTTGTGACCTTTCTTGCCTCAGTTGTTAAGTGAATCACTACAGTTGTAAAGTGAATCTGGCTCCCCATTGACTTTGCTTGTCAGAAGGTCACAAAAGATAATCACATGACCCCAGGTCACTGGAACCACCATAAATACATGCCAGTTGCCAAGCATCTGAATTTTGATCCTATGACCACGGGAAAGCTTCAGCGGTCGTAAGTTTGATATACAGCCATAAACCACTTTATTCAGTACCGTTGTAACTTCAAATGGTCACTAAACAAGTGATTGTAAGTTTAGGATTATCTCTAAAATAAGAATAGCATATGACTAAAGAAAATAAGAAATGCCAGCGAGAAAGAAATTGAGGGGATGAGATCTGGTAGAATCTCAGCTCAAGGCTTCCTGCTATTAAATGTCAATAATCTACCTCTGGAATAGTCCTGTTTCCACCCGTTAGCCCTTTTCTTTTGTGTGTAGCTTTTAGAAATATGATATTTCTCTCAAATCGTTCTTCAACAGGTATCTACTTCTTCAGTGACAGAAGAAAAGGAAATACAAGTAGTTAATACTGCTGAGAAAATGAAGCTAAACAGCCTAGAAAGTCCTTCTCATAGAATCATCACAGTACACTATGTCCTTGAAGAAAGCAGTGGCTACATGGAACCTACACTCCGCATTTTAGCAATTTTACACACTGTCATTTCCTTTTTCTGCATCATTGGGTATTACTGTCTGAAAGTAAGAGAATAAGAATGTCACATCTGCTTAATGGACTATTAATTCCCTTGGACTTATTTTTATGTTTGTTTCCCTCTGTCTGATAACTCATAATGTGTATGTGGTGTATTTTATTTTATTGGGTTGTTGTCAGAAGAAGTAGCACTAAAGGTTATAAGTCAACAATATGAATACAAACAAATCAAAACTTCGTATTCTGAATTCTGTAATTCTTTTTCTTGGAAAAAATATAGTAGAGAAATGCACAGTTAATTTTGTGCACTGTTGTACACCTGTTAATGGCAAGAAGAAGCAACGTTACTGCTAATTGTCCCTTCCTGCTGTAGTCCATTATAGCTTCTAAAACATTTTCTGGAAAGGACATTTTAAAGTAGTGAGGAAAATGAAATAGGAGATTGCAGTAGGAAAGAAGAATCGGTTAAAATTCTTCATTTTCCTCACCCTTGCCATTTCTCTTCACTGGATTATATCATCTTTTGGGGGAAAAGTCCTTGTACCTACTATTTTATTGATTGATTGATATATCAAATACGGAAAACACTTATCTCCCTCCCAAAGCAACTAGGTAAAATGCAAATAAAACATAAAAGCTGTATATAAATATTATATTAAGAGGCAATTAAAACAAGAGTAGAGTAATTAAAACTCAAAGTTAGAAAGGCAGAAGAAGGGCTTGCAAGATGCTAAGTAACCCAGTGGCTGATTGTTTCTCTGTGGGCTTCAAGCAATGTCATGAGAGAATCAGGGCCTACCTTACCTCTGAGGGGATGTTCCAAAGGGGCAGGGGCAATGACATTTACTTTAGAGAAGTAAGTTTATCAGTTCTTTGCATTTTTCTCAGCATCCAAGTATTGCTCCAAGTGAATTAAACAACTTTTTGTCCTATTTCCAGGTTCCATTGGTAATATTTAAGCGAGAAAAAGAAGTTGCGAGGAAATTGGAATTTGATGGGCTATATATTACAGAACAGCCTTCAGAGGATGATATTAAGGGACAATGGGACAGACTAGTCATCAATACACAGTGAGTCTTTATCTTTTTGAGGCTCCGTGGTTTATATACTTCACTTTTAATTTTATCAAGAATAAGTAGCGATTGCATACCTCTGGGACACACAGATTGCAAAAGTGGAGGCAATTATAGCTCTCCTAGGTATATTTCAGTATGAAATTCTATTTTGAAAATAACAAGGGCTAAGAAATATACTTATTACATGAATGCATTTAAGTATGCACTTAGTGTAATTGTGGCAGGAAATATTCACACTAGATAGATTTTATGTAGATTAAAAAATGGTAATGAATGGCAATAATAAATTGTCTTTATATTTCATCACTTAAAATATTTTATAAACAACAATCGTTATTTTCTGGATTTCTCACAACTTTCAATTATTTTGTTCAAGTCTTGTCTCAGAAAATTGCAAAATTAGTCCTGTAATGCATTATCTTTAGATTCTGAGAATGCACACATATAATTAACAAATGTATGTTTTATTAGATGCCCTGAAATTTGTATAATCTTAAATATTTATTTATACTTAAAAGATCCTTGCTAAACTTTTTATATCTCCCCGTTGATCTGGATATAATAGAGCTGATTTATGAATAAATACATGTGCAGTTGATATAAATTAAAAATAAATTGTCTACTTTTACACATAGCTTAATGGCTTAATATAATATTTAACATTTACCAGGCAAATGTTTACCAGAACAATTTTGCATCGAAGCAGATAGCAAATTAAGCTTCCTGTAATACTGAATGCTGGGCAATGTGAGATTTCATTATGGCCATCATTACAGAAAATATTTATCCAGAATTATAAAAAAATGAGGACTTCATGTGGTATCAGATTTCAGATTTGAAAGTAATTCATAAGTTTATTAGAAAAAAAATGATGCCTTTGATAGTAATGCAATAAATCAATCAGCCCATATAACTGGAAAATGATTGAGAAAAGAGACAGTTTAGTTGCAATTGTATTTTAAGAAATAAAATATAAAAAAAATATACAGGAAATAACTAGTATCAGTTTAATCATGAACTTTAATTTCAGGGACAAAAAAATGAACTTGCATTGAATTAGTTGTATTTGTTAAATTATTATCTGACTGATCCATTGAGCATTATTTTCCAGAGAGAAATTGTAACTTCCATAAGTCTCTTTATTGGTGAGGAAAACTTGGAACCTTCAAGAAAGATCCCTGTAAATTTGGAGTTCAGAAAAACACTGTTTATTGATGTGAATGATAACTCATATTTAAATACAATTTCTTTCAAATCACAGGTCTTTTCCTAATAACTATTGGGACAAGTTTGTGAAAAGAAAGGTAAAGTCTTTCATTATTGTTGAATTATATGTTTCAGTTTTAAATAAAGAAACAAAAGAAACAAGAGGGCAGGGACGGTAGGCACATTGGTGCACTTATCCCCCCCAGACCTCTTAGGAAAGGGGTGAGGTCAATAGTAGACAGTCTAAGGTTAAAGTTTTTGGGGTTTGGGGAAGAAACCACAGAGTCAGGTAGAGTATTCCAAACATTGACCACTCTGTTGCTGAAGTTGTATTTCCTGCAATCAAGTTTGGTGCAGTGAACCTTGAGTTTGTATCTATTGTTTGCTCTTGTGTTGTTATGGTTGAAGCTGAAGTATTCATTGACAGGAAGGACATTGCAATGTATGATTTTATATACTATACTTAGATCGGACCAAAGGCGGCATAGTTCTTGGTTTTCTAGGTCTAGAATTTCAAGTCTGGTGGCATAAAGTATTCTGCAATGAGTAGAGGAGAACTCTTGTGAAATATTTCTGGACTTTCTCAACTGTGTTAAGATCAGATACGTAATGTGGGGTCCAGACTGATGAGCTGTATTCAAGTATTATAATAAGAGTTGCAGATTACAGGATAGTCTAGCAAATGTTTTGTATGCTCTCGTTAGTAGTATGATATTACCAGAGAAAAAGTTACGTAAGATTAGGTTAACAACTCTTAACACCTTTTTGGCTATGTAGTTACAGTGGGCTCTAGCACTTAGGTCATTTGAGATGAGTACTCCAAGTTCCTTGACAGAGTTTGGATCATCAACAAGGTCTTGACTATTCAGCCTGTATTTTATTTTCTGATTTTTTTTGCCAATATGTAGGACAGAGCATTTATTTGTTGAGATTTGAAGTTGCCATTTGTTTGACCATTCTGATACATAGTAAAGATCTTTTTGAAGGGTAGCAGTATTGTCTGTGGTGTTGAATAGCTTTACATCGTCAGCGAAGAGAACGCAGTTGCTCTTGATATGATCACAGAGGTCATTTATGTAGAGTATGAAGAGAGTTGGTCCTAGAACACTGCCTTGGGGGACACCTCTGTTGACAGGTACAGAATTTGATTAGGACGCTTCCAATTTTGACCATTTGTTGTCTGTTTGATAGGAATGCTTCTATCCAGTTATGCAGGTGTCCAGAAATACCATAAGATTTTAGTTTTAGGAGTAGTTTGTCGTGTACCACTGAATCAAAAGCTTTACAGAAGTCTATGTAGATTGCGTCTGTTGCTTTGCCCTGATCGAGTTGTGTAGTCCATATGTTTTTGTAGTGTAAGAGTTGCAGATTACAGGATAGTTTTTTCCTAAAAACAAATTGTTTATTAGAGAGTAGGTTGTTTGTTTCTAAGTGGAGGATGATGGATTGGTTAATAATTGTTTCCATGACTTTACAGGTGATGCAGCATAAAGAGATTGGTCTATAATTGTCAACTAGGCTGGGGTCTCCCTTTTTGAAGATGGGGATGACCGTGGCTCGTGACCATAGATGGCACAAAGTCTCATGTCTGCCCTTATTCCCCTCTTGTTCCTCAATATTTATTAAGCTGGAGAAGGGAGGAGGTTCCCTGCTATTTCCAAACATTCTTATATTCTTTTCTTTCTCTCTGTCTCTGCTCCTTTTTCCATCTCTGCCTTCCTTCTTTTTCCTCCTCCTTGCCAGATCCAAAGTTAAGGTATTGCCTCTTCCCAAATTAGTTTCCATTCCTCATTTCTGTCACCCTTCCCATTGCCAGGACTAATTTAGAACCAGCAAATCTAAATCAAAGAGCTTCCTGATTCACATAAGAATTTGCATTTAACTTCTTACTCATTGTAGAAGATCCTGCAATCCAGTTTACAAATTCTCTTCAAACCACTAGGGTATAGAAACTTACAACTTATCAGGTCAAAGATCCTTCTAATTTGATTCTCTCTGCCCCATTATTAAAGTTAGAGGTATCTAAAAATATAGAATTTTATATAAAAATACTGCACCTTAATCACTTGGGTTTAGATAAATAACGTTTCAGAAGGAAATATAATTGTTACTATATTGTTTCAGGTTATGGATAAATATGGAGAGTTTTATGGCAAAGACAGAATCAGTGAATTGCTGGGAATGGACAAGGCTGCTCTAGATTTCAGTGATGCCCGAGAAAAAAAGAAACCAAAAAAGGATAGTTCTTTATCGGCTGTGTAAGTATTTAAAATATTGCTTTAAAGATTACTCAAGCATTTCTTTTTTAAAAAATTTGTTTATTCAAAAATTTCAAAAAAAAATTTAATAAAAGAGAAACATGTTCTCACATTTTGCAGCATTGTCGTCACAGTGTACATATCTATTAGTGTCAATTGAGTTCATTTACTACATATATATCTGTATCTTATTTGCTAAATCCTTACTTATTTGTATTATTATTAAGTTACAATATTCATTTATTTACATTACTTTATATATATATATATATATATATATATATATATATATATATATATATATATATATATATATATATATATATATATATATATATATATATATATATGATCTTTGGTTATTCGGGTTTTCTCCGCGTAAGATTCAAAGTATCTAGGCAACGTTTCGGCGAGGTCCCACTCGCCATCTTCAGGCTGGTGCTTTCGGCTTAGTGCCAGTGCAAGCAGTGTGTGACCGGAGCTGCCATCTCTATATATACAAGTGGTGGGGGATGGTGTGCTGGGCTGGTTGGCTGTGCTGCAGCCTCTTGATTGGTTGATGGAGTTGATGTTGGTATAATGGGCTGTGTAATGGCCTTTTGTTGTAGAGATATCCTGGATCTTGTGCTGTCATCTCCTGGGTCGTTAGCCTCTTGTGTTTTAACGGCTTGGGTAATGGGTCGTGTGATGGGCTTGTGAGTTCTTTTGTTGTGGTATCCTGGGTCTTGCGTTGTAATCTCCTGGGTCGTTTGTGTTTTGATCTCTTTTCGATTAGCCTCCTGTGTAGTAACAGCTTGGGTAATGGGTTGTGTGATGACCTTGTGAGATTTATTGCTGTGGTATCCTTGGTCTTGTGCTGTGATATCCTGGGTCATTTGCTGTGTTGTGACTTCTTGAGTTCTTGAGGTGTAATTTCTTGAGTTTTCTGATGTGATGTCCTGAGCGGGTGGCTGTGATGTAGCATTTTGGGTTTTTAATATGGCTTTGAGTTTGGGGTCTGGGTCTGTGTTCGTTTGGCTTCGAGTTCGTGGTCGTGCCACATCTTCATGGTGGGGGTCAGTTCGCTTCATGTATGGTTCAGAGGAGTTTGAAGTGGGTAGTGATGCAGCTGCAGTGCGGCTTCTGGTCTGTGGTCATGTCTCATCTTCTGTGTGGGTGTGAGTCTGATTTTTACGTGGAAGTGTGGTGGTGGCATCTTGTGTGGCCCTCATGGGTGTGGGTCTGGTGTCATTTATCATGTTGGGTACTCGTCTGTTCATGAGGGCAGGTTTCCAAATGGCTGGTAAGCGGGAGGTGTCATCTCTTTTATTCATGCTGTGTGGGCGTTTTCTATCTCTATGGCTTCTCTGATTATTCTGCTGCTGTGGTGTTCAGTTTTGGCGATAGTTCTGGTATTTTTAAAGTCAATCTCATGTCCTGTGGCTTTGAGATGTTGGACCAGGGAAGAGGTTGGTTCTTCTTTTTTGATTGAGTTCTTATGTTCTTCAACGCGTGCACTTATTCTTCTGTTAGTTTGTCCAATGTATGTGGTGAGGCAGGCAGTGCAGGGGATTTCATATACTCCTTGGTTTTCTAACTCGATTTTGTCTTTAGGGTTTCTTAGGATGGTGGATATTTTTCTGTTTGTGCAGAATGCTGTTTTAATGTTGTGTTTTTGGAGGATCTTGCTGATTTTGTCTGTAGTGCCTTTTATATATGGGAGGAGGGTTTTGCCGTTCTCTTGTTCTCTGTCTTGGATTTTGGTTGGGGTTTCTTTTTGGATGAGGTGGGTGATCTTCTTTCTTTGAAATCCATTGGCTGTTAGTACGTTGGTGAGAGTGTTTAGTTCGGTTTTTAGGTGTTGTTCATCAGCTAAGCATTTTGTTCTGGAGATGAGTGTCTCAGCTACGGAATTGATCTGTGCTGGGTGGTGGTGTGAGAGTGCGTGTAGATAGCGGTTTGTATGTGTTTTCTTTTGGTAGATGGTGTGTCCTAGGGAGCCATTGGGTTTTTTGTATACCAAGACATCTAGGAAGGGAAGTTGATTGTTAGCTTCTGTTTCCATGGTGAATTGTATTTTGGGGTGTAGGCTGTTGAGGTGTGTGAGGAAGTTGTTCAGTTTTTCTTTCCCGTGTGGCCAGATTATGAAGGTGTCATCTACGTATCTGAGCCAGAGTTTGGGTTTGTGATCATATTTTTCTAGAGCTTGTGTTTCAAAGTGTTCCATGTAGAGGTTTGCGATGACAGGTGAGAGGGGTGATCCCATGGGTGCTCCTTCTATTTGTTTGTATTTTTGTCCATTGTAGGTGAAGTATGTATTGGATAGACAGTGGTTGGTCAGATCTAGGATGTGCTTGGGGGGGTTGTATTTGTTTTGGATGGCTGTCAAGGCTTCTTTTATTGGCACTTGGGTGAAGAGGGATATGACATCGAAGCTAACTAGTACGTCGCTGGGTTGTAAGTTTTGTTTCTTTATGATCTCGATGAAATGGAATGAGTTTCTTACATGTGAGTTGATGGATTCTGCATAGGGCTGTAGTTGTTTGGCGAGAAATTTGGCTAGGTTTTGTAGAGGTGAGCCTATGGAGCTGACTATTGGTCTAAGTGGAGTTCCTTCTTTGTGTATCTTGGGGAGACCATAAAGCTTAGGGCATCTGGATGATTTCTCTCTGGGTATGATTCTTTGCTGGATTTCTTCACTGATGGGGGAGGCTTTTATTTTGGATCTGGTGGTTTTTTCTAGGTAGGTGGTGGGGTCTGTCTTTAGGGGTTTGTATGTGGGGTCTAGGAGTAGGTTGGTTAACTTGGTTTGGTAGTCAGATGTGTTCATAACCACTGTTGCGTTGCCCTTGTCTGCTGGTAGGATTATTATGCTGGTGTCTTCTTTCAGGTTACGTAGTGCAGTTTGTTCTTCTTTGGATAAGTTGCTTTTGGGTGGTTTGCTAGTGCAGAGGATGTTGGTGATTTCGAGTCTGATTCTATTAGCCTCATCAGGGTTGGTTTTGGTCAGGCTGGTTTCAACTCCGCATATGATGGTTTCTGTGCTGAACACCACAGCAGCAGAATAATCAGAGAAGCCATAGAGATAGAAAAACGCCCACACAGCATGAATAAAAGAGATGACACCTCCCGCTTACCAGCCATTTGGAAACCCGCCCTCATGAACAGACGAGTACCCAACATGATAAATGACACCAGACCCACACCCATGAGGGCCACGCAAGATGCCACCACCACACTTCCACGTAAAAATCAGACTCACACCCACACAGAAGATGAGACACGACCACAGACCAGAAGCCGCATTGCAGCTGCATCACTACCCACTTCAAACTCCTCTGAACCATACATGAAGCGAACTGACCCCCACCATGAAGATGTGGCACGACCACGAACTCGAAGCCAAACGAACACAGACCCAGACCCCAAACTCAAAGCCATATTAAAAACCCAAAATGCTACATCACAGCCACCCGCTCAGGACATCACATCAGAAAACTCAAGAAATTACACCTCAAGAACTCAAGAAGTCACAACACAGCAAATGACCCAGGATATCACAGCACAAGACCAAGGATACCACAGCAATAAATCTCACAAGGTCATCACACAACCCATTACCCAAGCTGTTACTACACAGGAGGCTAATCGAAAAGAGATCAAAACACAAACGACCCAGGAGATTACAACGCAAGACCCAGGATACCACAACAAAAGAACTCACAAGCCCATCACACGACCCATTACCCAAGCCGTTAAAACACAAGAGGCTAACGACCCAGGAGATGACAGCACAAGATCCAGGATATCTCTACAACAAAAGGCCATTACACAGCCCATTATACCAACATCAACTCCATCAACCAATCAAGAGGCTGCAGCACAGCCAACCAGCCCAGCACACCATCCCCCACCACTTGTATATATAGAGAGATGGCAGCTCCGGTCACACACTGCTTGCACTGGCACTAAGCCGAAAGCACCAGCCTGAAGATGGCGAGTGGGACCTCGCCGAAACGTTGCCTAGATACTTTGAATCTTACGCGGGAGAAAACCCGAATAACCAAAGATCCACATACAAATACCCACGAGAACCTCAGAAAATATATATATATATATATATATATATATATATATATATATATATATATATATATATATATATATATATATATATATATACATACACACATACATACATACATACATACATACATACATATACATACATTTGACCTATTTTCACTATACATCTTTACTTCCTTTTTACTCAACCATTTTGTGCCATATATTCCATATTATAAAAAAGTCTCCTTCTTCCTTGTTTTTTAATATCATGGTTAATCTAATCATTTCTGTGCATTGGTGAATTTTATTGATTACTGCCAAATCTGTGGATACCATTGTTGATTTCCAGTTTTGAGCAAAAGCTATCCTTGCCACTGTAATAATATATAATATTAGATGCTGTTGCTTCTTGTCCCATGTCGGGTCTGACATTCCCAATAAGAATGTCTCTGGGTTAAACTTTATCTTTTGTTTTGTCAATTCATCTAGCCCGACCTGGATCTTAAGCCAAAACTTTCGCACTTGGGGACACGTCCACCACATGTGAAAATACGTTCCCTGGCTAGAATTGCATTTCCAACATTTAGGAGACAGGTTGGGAAACATTTTAGCTAGTCTCACTGGTGGCAAATGCCAGCGGTAAAACATTTTGTAAATATTTTCCTTATATGAGACTGATAACATTAATTTATAATTAGTTTTCCAAATTCATTTCCATTGTTCTAATTCAATACTATGGCCACAGTTTTTGGCCCATGTTATTATGTTCTCCTTCACTGTTTCCTCTTCCATTTTGAATTCCAATAGGCAATTATACATTTTAGTAATCTTCTTTTTTTCACCTCCTTGTGGTATTTTATCTAATTCCTAGTCAACATGTGTTATAAAATCCCAATTGTTCCTTGTCTTTTTTGTGTTTCGTTTGGATTTGAACGTACGGCCACCACCCTATTTCAATTCCTTGTGTTTTTAATTGTGTCTATGTTTTCAGGTCACCTTCATCTGTTATAAGTTCTTTGTATTTTATTGCTTTATTCAAATCCATAACATTGGGATATATTAACACCTCCATTGGGATAGCCAGAGAGGTATTTTCACATAGTGGTTTCTTTTAATTCTTTCCGATACATGTAACAGAGCGTCTCTCATCCAGTGTCTTTGGAAATAAGTATGACTTCTATTTTTTCCATCTCAGAGAAACGCGTGCCAGCCAAGCTGTAAATCGAAGCCTTCTATTGCTAATATTATTTTATCCTCCAGATTAATCCAATCTTTAATCCAAGTACTCGCTGCAGCCTGATAGTATAACTCAAAGTCTGGGAGAGTCAATCCTCCCTTACTTCTACTATCCTGCATTAATTTGTATTTTACTCTCGCTTTTTTCTTTTGCCAAATAAATTTGGCAATTCTTTTGTTCAGATCTTCAAAAAAAAATTTCCCTAGTTTGACTGGCACGGTTTGAAAGAGATACAGTAATTTTGGTAATACATTTGTTTTGATGGTTGCTATCCTTCCCATCCAAGAAAATTGTAAATTTACCCATCTGTCTAAATCTTTCTGTATCTGGTCTATCAGTTTGTTTATCGTGGAGCCAAATTCCCAGATATTTTACCCTTTTCGTCGTCTGAATCCCTAATTCCTTTGTCAGTTCTTCATTTTGCCTTTTGGTACAATTTTTAGTTATTATCTTAGTCTTTTCTTTGTTGATTTTGAGTCCTGCTACCTTACCGAATGCCTCTATCTCTTGCATTAAATTTTTGCTTACTCAAGCATTTCTTATTTGTTGTTGAAACTTCAACATTTTTCTTGCTTCTGATGTCTGACTTACAGAAGTGAGACTGCTGAATTTATTGTCTTCAGAAGGCTCTGTTGCAACTGTGAGTCTGATGGTTAATTCCATCATCTCTCAGTGTTCCATCCCATGGTTGATTGCTGCTCTGCAGTTTCTTACAAAGAATGTTCCAATATGTTATATACCATTATTTATCAGGATTACAACAATGAACCCAGTGTAACAGTGGTGGTATTCAAATTTTTTCCCTACTGGTTCTGTGGGCATGGCTTAATTTGTGGGTGTGGCTTGGTGGTCATGTGACTGTGTGGGCATGGCTTGGACACATGACCAGATGGGCATGGCTTTATGGTCACATGACCAGATGGTCATGGGTTTGTGCCCATGTGACTGGGTGGGCATGTCTTTGAGGCCATGTGGGTGGGCATGGCCAGGCGACCATGTGACCAGCAAACCAAATACAAGTGGTCCTCGCTTAATGGCCGGTTGCTTAGCAAGTGTTCTAATTTATGACTGATCTCCCCAGAGCTACTTGACCTGTTTTGGAGTTTTGACAGATACACACACACACACACACACACACACACTTGCTTACTTCTAACCCTGCTATTCAATGATTCTGTAAGGATCTCCTGCTGGAGAAGGGGCTTGGACTAGATGACCTCTGAGATCCCTTGCAGGCCAGCCTAGATTGCTGTGTGCTTCAAAGAGTCTTCTGAAGCCAGGGTTTGTGTCCTTCCTCTCCTTTTTTTCTCTCTCTCCCTCCCTCCCTCCTTCCATGTATTTATCTACCCATCCATATATCTCATTCATGGTCTCCTCCCCCTCCCTCCCTCCGTCTCTTTCTTTTTCTTTCTTTGTCCCTTCCTTCCATCTCTCCCTTTCTTTGTCTGTCCCTTTTCTTCTTTTCGCTTCTTTTCTCTTTTTTCTTTCTTTTTCTTTTTCATTCTTTTCTTTCTTGTCTCTCTCTCCCTTCCTCTCTCATTCCCTCTTTTTCTCTTTCCTCTCTTTCTCTCTCTCTCTCTCTCTCCTCCCCCTCTCTGTGTCTCTCTCTCATGGGTCTCTCCCCCATGTATCTCTGTCTCTCTCTCTCTCTCTCTTTCTCCCCCTCTCCTTATCTTCCCCTCTCTCTTCCCTACTCTCTCTCTCTTTCTGTCTCTCTCTCTCTCTCTCTCTCTCTCTCTCTCTCTCTCTGTGTGTGTGTTGTGTCAGTGTCTGTCTGTCTGTCTCTCTCTCTCTCTCAAAGCCACAGCTGGGCCAAGCGCTCTTCGCTACTTTCAAGGGACGGCGGCGAACAGAGGAGCTTCCACAGGGCACGAACCACCCGAGTGGAAGGTTTCCCCCCCCCAACCTGAAGACGGAGGAAAGCTGCATTGACTTGCTTTCTTCTGGTTGTCGTGCAGAGCATGGCGAGTGATGGCGTTTGGGGTGGTGGGGTGAGGGGGAGGGAGAGAGAGAGAGAGGCTGAGCTTTGCAATATGCTGCAGGATGGAGCTCTGCATCGTTTGAGGGACTGTCAAGCTTTGCAGCATGGAGTGGAAGGTGGGGGGATTTTCAGACTACACTTGGCAGGACTGGGGGAAGAAGAGGTGAGGAGGGGGGATTTGCAGGCAGTAGGGCTCAGAAGAGAGCGCGTGCAAAATCTGTTTCCATTCTTCCCAGGCCTTTTTCTGCCTTCATGGGTGGCATCTTCTGCAGCATCAGTCGCACCCCCTTTTCCTTCGCTCATCTCTTTCATGACCTGAGGTGGGGTGGGGGATTGAGCAGTTGTGTGTGGGGGGGTGGAGGGCTGAGAGGGGGCGAGCACTGAATGGAATCGCTGAGGGGAAGGCAGCATAGGAAAGAGGCAGCCAGCCAGACCCACACACAGAGCAAGCAGAGTGGTGGGTAGGAAGCCCCTGAAAGAGGATGGGGGAGAGGAAGAAGGAGAGCTGCGGGCAGTCCAAGGCACCTTGTTTTGCGCGCTCAGCTGGTCGACTCCCCCAATGCAGCCAGCTTCTTTAGCTCGGGGCGGCTGATGGCTGGGGGCGGGGTGAAACCACCACTGCTGCTGCTACGCCGGGACTACTACTGAGACTGCCGCTGGTTTGGCTGTGTGTGTGTGTTTCCCCCCCCACTTTCAGCGAGTAACACCGAGGCTGGCACTTGAGGAGATAGAGGTCCCATGATCGGCTATCGCCAAGGAGGTGGTGGCGGTGAAATTCAGCAACGGGGACGAGCTGATGCAAAAACGCAGTCTTCTCCCGCATTGGGGGGGTAGGGTCACCACGCGTGGATGGGAGTGGGTGGAAATGGCAAGCACACATGCGCATGTGCCTCTGCGCATCTGGAGCTGGAGGCACCGGCGATGTTAAATGGAAATCGATTCCAGCGCAGCTGGCAATCCTTGTTCAGCCAGTCCCTTGAGGCGACCCTTCTCCTCCACTTGCGACCGACACACAGACACAGACACAGAGAGTGGGGGAGAGAGGGGAAGATAGGGACCTGGCCGCTTTGCTATCCCCTGGCATCACCCTTACCTTCTCAGGTCAGGCAAGGGAAGGGAGGGTGAGGGGCGGGACCAGCTGCTAAACCTGGGAACGGTGGCTCCTGGCTAAGCCGGCTGAGGGTCTGCTGCTGCAGGCATTGGCGACAAGGGGGGCGAGAAGCCGATGCTTGCGGGCTGGGCTGGCCTGGGCTGGAAGAGGTGTGTCCGCCTCTGGGAGAAGGAAGAAAACGTGCTCCGGGAGGGTGGGCAGGCAGGTGGATGTCCCGGGGCTGCTGCACATGCGCACATCCACCCAAGCTGCCCCATGGCCACCACGTGGTACGGAAAGCTAGGAGAGCAACCGGGACAGGCGGGCGATGGGGCGACCTGGTTCAGGGGTGTGGCCAGCCAGGGGTCGCCACCAGTTCTGTGACCCACGCCAAATCACCACTACCGGTTCTCCCGAATAGGTGCAAAATAGTTGAATAGCACCTCTGCAGTGTAATGCTATGTAAAGTAATACACAGACATAAATCTGACATTACAAATATCAGCATTCACAAATTGGGAGTGGGGATGGGGAGAGAATGCTATAAAAAACAAATGAACTAGTAGGTTGAACTCTATTTCCTATAAAGTAAATTCAAATAAATATCATACTGCAAACTGCGTATTTAATCAGAGATTGCCCACTGTGACAAATAATTAGTAGCGTTTATACCTTTTATATTTAATTCCATCTGTGAAGGGTTATGCCAAAAAAAGGGTTTTATTAACACATTCTTAAATTGATTAATGAAACTCATTGCTTAGCAATAAAATATATATGGAAATTGTTTGGTTTTAAATTGTTTAGATTTTCAAATTACTTGAGCAATTTATGACTTTGACTTTCACACTTTAATAATGTTGATAAGAACTGGAATAATGCTCTACTCTCACTACTTTTGTTCTGAGGAGAAATGGCAACTCATAGTTATCAAAATATAACAGCTATTATCATTGGTTAGCTTGTCAGCATGAGTTCTTAGACTAGACCCATCAATTAAAATCCTGTTCTTTTGAACTGATGGGGTTAAAATAAATTGTGCCCAAAATGTTCCATTAATTAGTTGTACCATGCCTGATAACAGAATGACAGAGTTGGAAGGGATCTTGGAGATCTAGTTCAACTCCCTGGTCAGGCAGCAAACCCTACACAATTTCAGACAAATGGTTGTCCAATCTCTTCTTAAAACCTCCAGTGTTAGAGCATCCACTGTCACATAAGTAAGTCTAGACTCTGACATATATCTTAGATACTTTAATATAGATTTAGTGCTTCAGTGAAAGGGAGGGAAAGAAGAGAGGAAACCTGGAAGTGGTCTCTGTTTAGTGTAAGGAATCATCTAAAATGAATTGGTGCTTTCTATCACCCAGAAGGCAAGAATCAATAAACTTGATAATAAACCATTGAGTGGTTCTAGGCTCTTGCCACATCTGTTACTTAATTTTGCCCAGATTGAATTTTTTTTTCCTGATCTTCTTTTGCTTCAAGATTTTATACATAACTTGTTTCCTTTGATTCATTTATTAAAAACACTGACTCCTTTCCTATCCTTATTTTCTAATGGCACTGGTAAAAATACAAAACTATTAAAACCAGTCTAAAAAGTAAAGCCTGAGGTAACCTTGAATACAAGTACATATTGTTTTTGTGGCTATAATATAGAAGTGTTTTGCTACTGCTTTTAGACCTTTTTTCAAATCTAGTTAGCCTACATTCAGTAAAGTATCTAGTGATCGATGATCACTGACTCATTTTTTCCCATGATTTATTTTATTTTATTTCTTCTTTTATATGTGCTCTTTCAGGTTGAATTCTATTGATGTAAAATATCAAATGTGGAAACTAGGTGTTGTTTTCACTGATAATGTAAGTATGTAATATTAAGTCAATATTAATTAGAGTACTAAAATAGAATATTTTAAATCACTTTTCAAAATTATTCATCAAATTTATGGGCAAATAAATTGGATTGATGGATTCTCTAATTTTTTCTAGGAGAAGACAAATTATTTAAGGATCTGACTGGGTCTTAGCAGTAATAGTTCACTATTACTGCTAATAAGGAAATTTCCCTTATGTTGTTTTTTCTTGAAATTTAATTGAAGCACGGAATTAAAATGATAAAGTTATGTAAACCTTTATTATGAAGACTTTATGTGTGCATTACCTGTTTTATTCTTTCAAGTTAAAAACATGTTACTTCAAAAATTGATTTTAAAGTCCATTTGGATGTTACAATTACAGCTACAGTAAAAAGAAGTTTTTATCTGACTGTATGTTCTTTTCTTAAATCTATTTTGTTCCTTTTCTTCCAAAGTCTTTTCTGTATCTGGCCTGGTATATGACCATGTCAGTCCTTGGTCATTACAACAACTTTTTCTTTGCTGCACACCTCCTTGACATAGCAATGGGATTTAAAACATTACGAACAATTCTATCATCAGTGACCCACAATGGGAAACAGGTAATAGCTCTTTATTCTGTCATTAACTTTGTGAAAAGTTACATGCCTTTAAAATAAGGTTTACCAAGAGGAACATTATATAATTATGCCAACCATGAAAGAAATCAATTGTTTATTTAAAAATTTGGAGGAAATGTAATAAACTCTGAATTCTACTTGTAACTCTACTTTTGACTCATTTCCATAAGAGTCCCAATACATTTGATCTAATAATAAAATTTAGGTATACTCAGATCTATTTTTATTTCTTTTCAATCAATATTATTCCCAATTCAGCATGATTTCAATTGCACGATTGTAATACATTTATCTATATATTTTGCTCATGTAAAAGATTACAGAAAGTCCCACCCAACTTCAGTTGGAATTACTGCCATGTAGCAGAAGATTATTGCTTTTCTTTACATAATTTATAAATTGTTTAATATGAAGTAGAAATCAAATGAACATTGATCTTCTTATGGTTTTTAAAAAATAAGTTTACAATCAAGGGAATTCCAAAATATTCATTAATTTATTACTTCTTTTTTTAGCTTGTACTAACTGTTGGATTACTAGCAGTAGTAGTTTATCTATACACAGTAGTTGCTTTTAATTTCTTCCGAAAATTCTACAATAAGAGTGAAGATGGAGATATGCCAGATATGAAATGTGATGATATGCTGACGGTAAACTTCACTTTTGTTTTTCTTCTAATTTGTTAATATGATTTTAAATGGGTAAATTTTTAAGAGTGGAAACAGTTTCTGTTTACAAAACACAAAGGGATACATCAGCAACCCAAGCAACCTCTTCAATAAATTCAACACATGTTTCATCACAAGAACAGATATAATGTCATATTCCACTGAGAGAGAATGAGGCAGGAATGGATTCTAAATTTCCTGGTTTCTAGCCTGATGCTTTTAACTACTATATCAACCTATCTCTCAAACTGTGGTTACATTCTGTAAATTAACGGAAGCAAGCAACAGAAGCTTGCTTCTGTTAAACTTATTGAATTGGGTAAAGTATTAAACTAAGAATCATTTAGATGGTTGGTATTCATTTTTCATACTTGTATATTGTTTTGAATATATAATGTTCAGGGTAACATATACATTCATTAAATGAATATACTAATATTATATTAATTAAAATAACAGTGTGGGGACCCCAATGCTCTCTGAGCTTGGTTATTTTCTTGAAGACATTTAATTACCCAACTAGGTAACATCATCAATGCTAGAAGGGAGTGGAGTTTGCTCTGTTTAAATTCAGGTGTCTTGTCCTGTCGGTGTTGGCAGGAATATTCTTGGTGGTTCCTTAATTAGGCTGTTGTTTACTGTTTGATCGTTAGTCTGAGTTGGTAGTTACTTGATTAGGACATTTACTAGTTCAAGCAAGTAAGTCAAACATCAGCAAGAATTGAGTTCCCTCCTTCCTCCTTTCAAATAAACTAGTAAATATTTACCAAAATAGAAGGTAATGCAAATTGTACTTTTTAAACTATGAGAACTTTTTCATGTTGCTTGTAGTGCTATATGTTTCACATGTATGTGGGAGTGCGTGCTGGTGGTGGAATTGGTGATGAAATTGAAGATCCTGCAGGCGATGAATATGAAATATATCGAATCATCTTTGATATTACATTTTTCTTTTTTGTAATTGTTATTCTACTAGCTATCATACAAGGTATGCTTCCATTATTTTTATCAGTTTAAATGTTTTTTATAATTACCAAAATCACACTTTCCTAACTGATAATGCACATCTATTTTTTATCACAGTGTGAAATGTATGGTGAAATATGTAAACTTCTTGTACCTAATATATTTGCTTCTGTTCTTCAATGTTTGAAACATAATCTCAGGTGGAAGACTAAAGGCAAATTCCTCTAGCAGCAGAATGAATTCTAGGGTTATTTCCTTCATCCTTGGTGGGAAAAGAATTGTTGAGTCCTTTACTCAATCCCTTATGAAGCAAATATTTTTTTCCAGGCATTGAATAGAAATATAAAATGGAAGGAATACATTCTAAGTCAAATTTCTTAAAATGAGGAAGACTGGTTCTTTTCTCTTATGGAGGAAACATAAAGATTTTGAACACTTCAGTTTTAAATCTACCTGAGGATATTATATTAACCACATGCAAAGAATTAAGAGCAGACAGATGCATTTTCTGTATTTCTCTCTTCCTTTGCTCAGATTCTGACTATGTAAATTTCTGCTTCGGCATGCAAATTATTAGAAAAGCAAAGGTTTACTTGAAAATGAAATTGCCTTTAATTTTGTTATCCTCTGCATTGTTCAAGCTTGATTTTGAGCCACACCACTAATAGATTTTATCATATGGTGTATCCTTTGGCAATTGCAATGTTTATTTTCTGTGTAAAAAGTCTTGTTGAGAGGAAGGAAGAGGTGATATTGAAAACAGGTACACATACATATACACACAGATATACATAAGCATACACACATGCATAGACACTATTTCTCTAATTATTAATTGTATCAAGAAAACTTTGATTTAAATGACAAACAAGACCATTTAATCTGTGGGGAGTCCTCTTTTTCTTTAACAAATCAAATCAACACAGGTAATAATTCTATTTTGAAATTAGTACTAGGTTTCAGGCTAGTGATTTCTGTAATTTCATGTATCAGATCAGATGCCCCAGGGGTCCCCCCCTTGTTTGGTAAGGTAGCTAGTTAAGTACCATTATAAATAAAGTAGCAAAGGCTTTCTTTCACCCCCACAAAAAAAAAAAAAAACTTCAAATGTTCCCTTTGGGAAGACTTGATCATAATGTTAGGATGATTCCCATTGGGTCATTCTAGAAATTTTGGGGAATACTGCCAGACTGCTAGATAGAATGCTGCAACTCCTTAATTATTGAAAGAGGACAGAATTTTCTTTTGTTTTTTGAGTGTCATGAAATCTGCCACCAAATCTGTCAAGAAGTACACTTTTCTTCATCTGTATTCCAATTTATACCCAACCTTCTCAAGGTCTACAGAAAGTTTCCTTATTTATCATGGGTGACAAGTGGCCACTTAAAATGGGGAAAACTGTGTACACATAATACTATACCAAAATTGACATGACAGTTTGGAACAGCTTTCAAAACTCAATGTATATCATGGAAATTTTGTTGCTACAAAGAAGTTCAGTAAAGCTGTTGAATACTGTATCTAATAGTTTGTAGTATACTATCTGGCTATTGTATTTGCAAATCTGCACCAAATATTTTCAAAAGTACGTGGCACTTTGTGGTGAAGCATGAATCTTCATATTTAGCATTAATTTGTTGATTTGGCAGTTTTTGTCCTAGTTCCTCAAAAGTTTAAATTATAACCTTATTGCCAGGCTTAATTATTGATGCATTTGGAGAATTAAGAGATCAGCAAGAACAAGTTAAAGAAGACATGGAGGTAATAATTTTATGTATTCCCCTTTTGATTCATAAATATTTCTGTGAAATACCACCTTCTCCATGCAGTGGCAAGAAAATAGTTTCTTCTTTAATTAAGTATAGAATTGAAATGCGGAAGGCTACAGAATAATTGGAGCTGCTTCACTCCTGTGCATGGGACTAGATTGGATTTGATCATGTGTTATAAAGTCATTACTGACTCTTATTGTTCACCTAGATAGATTTTTCTCCCTATCAATTTGTACTAAATTGGTCTTCTAGGTTTTCCAATGGTTCACCATCCCCACTATAACTCAGTCCATTTACCTTGCTGCTGATCATCCTCTTCTTTTTGCTTCCATCTTTCCCAACTTTTGGTTTTCCCATAATGTGTCTGAAGTAGGATAATTTGAGCCTAGACATTTGTGCCTCGAGTGAGAACTCAAGGGTTGATTTGTTGAATGATCTATTGGTTTGTTTTCTTGGCTGTCCACAGTGTTCTCAGGAGTCTTCTCCAACACCAAAATTCAAAAATGTATATACTCTTTCTTCAAACTTTGAAGCCAGTAAGATAGCCCTCTATGTAAAATAGGAAACATTATTATTAAGTAATAATATTCAAACGTGTGTGTTTATCTATGAAGTGCCATCATTGTCATTGTCAACACAATAGTCAAGCAGGTGGTCTTTCTGGAGCGAAGTGGTAGAAATTTTCCTTTTAAACTCAAAAGTGGGCTGAAAAAAATCCAAAGAGATTGGCGATGGTGAGAGAACTTCTTTCTCTTTTGTTTTTCTCATACTATCCAACTACCCAATGACTTCAAAATTGAAATCATTCTTTGTTTTGCTCTCTAAATTGGTCATCAAAATCAGACATGCCTAGAAAGTTTCTCTCAGGGCACATCTCCAAGCTCAGCCTGTAGCAGAAGGGACTTGGGGATTGCAAAGGGGAGGGAACAGTCAGAAAGATCCAGATGGCAGCTTTGATCATAGTCATGGATGTAATCTTGTTTTTCTTTTTAAAACCATGTATGTGCCTGATTAGGGGTGTGATTTGTCCTTGCTGATGCACTATCTCAGGAAAGAAACACATGGCACATGGCAAAATAGTGCAGTATGAGGGTCTCTGGATAAGCACATTTTGTTCTGTGTTTGAAATAACTAAAATGCAAGAACAGAATAGTAAAAAATGCCAGCCTTAAGTTTAAAATTATTCTTGAAGTGTGTGGAACGCTCACAAATACGTGCATGTACATACAAACACAGAATGAAATTGAAGCAAATATGTTAACAATATATATCTTTCTAAATTCTTTTTAGACTAAATGTTTTATCTGTGGAATAGGTAATGATTATTTTGATACAGTGCCACATGGCTTTGAAACACATACTCTACAGGAGCACAACTTGGCTAATTATCTGTAAGTAAACAAATCAATATTAATGTTCTGTGACCTTTTTAAGGACATAAAATTTGAACTATAGTCTTTCAGTAACTTGTAATTTTGCAAATAACGTGGTAATTTGTTTCTAAATATAAAGAGTATATTAGACATAATGATTGTATAGTTAGCAGCATGTAAATTGTGTGTGCCTGTATGTGTTTTGATAAAACACTTATATCTGAAATTATGTTGTAAATTTGATGACTGGATTTGGAAATCCAAAACATTTCTCCAACAGAAATACTGCTAAACTGGCAATTCAGAAAATACATCCTATAAATCCTATTATATCACATATATGTAAATCCTTAAAGAATGCCTGAAATTTAGGGATGCTTTATTTTATTTCTAAATTGTGTTATCATTAACTTTTTATAATGAATTTATAATACTATTGATTGTACTTTCTTGAGAATTCTACTGATCTGAAACTAGATCTTGTTTTAGCATCTCAGTTTGGAGAATTCTCTTCAACCAGAACTTTCTAATTTGTCCAGTTCAAGAAAGTTTGATGGGAAGTGGGGAGGAAAGAGTCCACAAACATACAGCTTATTTCTGATCCAACAAACTTCCATGATTGTCTTAACTAAACTCAGGCAACCAATTTGTAAAATGTTCAAAATACTTCATATCCCAATTTTATAGGAAATAGTCCATGTATTATTTTGTATGTTATCAGTAATAATGATCATGGTTTTGATCTCTATTTCAGATTTTTTCTGATGTATCTCATTAATAAAGATGAAACTGAACACACTGGTCAAGTAAGTCAACATCATTTGGATCATGAAAATTGTAACTGTATTTCTTTGTATTTCTTTCATCTATCTTAATGATTCAAGCAATGGCAGCAGGCTATATACTTTCATAGTACAATGCTTATCTGACCCTTCCTGAACTAGCTGAAGGCTTGAGATGTGCAGTTCAAGTAATCTTTCTTAACATTCACAATACCTCAAACAATATATCAAGATCACATGAAGTGTTAGTACCACTTTATAATGTCTTGTAAGACCACAGTTGGAATACTGCATCCAGTTTTGTTTGCCACAATATGAAAAAGATGTTGAGATTCTAGAAAGAATGCAGAGAAGAGTAACAAAGATGATTAGGGGATTGGAAGGCTAAGGTATACGAAGAACAGTTGCAGGAATTGGATATGCCTAGTTTAATGTAAAGAGGGACTAGTGGTGACATGATAGCAATGTTCCATTTAAGGGGCTATCACAAACGGAGGGAGAAAATTTTCCAAAGCACCTGAAGACAGGATTAGAAGCAATGGATAGAAACTAATCAAGTGGAAAACTAACCTAGAACTGACAGTTAAAACAATTAATCAGTGGAATGATTTGTCTCCAGAAGTTGTGGATGCTCCAACACTGGATATTTTTAAGAGGACAATGGACAACCATTTGTCTGAAATGGTATAGGGTTTCCTACTTGAGCAGGGGATTGGACTAGAAGACCTCCAAGGTCCCTCCCAACTCTTGTTATTCTTTTATTTTGTTATATATGCAAGGAATGCATACAATTGTTTCTTTTAAAAGAAAAAGAAGAAAAAGCATGGTTTTGGGGAGTGGGGCTGGAGGATATAATGTTGGGTTTCAGTGTGGTCTTTGGCCTTTGGTTTCTCCTGCATCTATCTCCAGGCACTGCTCCAAGGAAACCTCTATAGCCTTTTCTAAAATGCCAGTTAAGGCAAAATGCTCTCCCAAGTGCAGCTTTTGGGCCTGAGAAGTGTAGATCCTCTATTCTTGCCTAGACTAGATTTGGCCCTTTCAAGGATGGCCAAGGTAAGACAGGTATGAAGGACACTGCTTGAGGCTATCAGTTGAAATGGGTGTGGTTGATGGGTGTGACACGTTGGGAGGCTTTCTTCTGTAAGTTGAGGTAAGGTCTGCAGGTTAGACTACAGGACTAATTGGGTAGCATTTCAAGAGTTCATGGCAAGAACTGGGTACTCTCATCGTGCTGGGGCTCCTTAAAGGTCTCTATCACGTTCCTTTAAGCACTTCTATGTATTCCTTTGGATGTGTTCCTACCAAATTATCCAAATTATGTAGTTCCTCTTTTGAAAAAGTTAAAATTTTAAAAAGCAGACAAATAAATGAAACACTACTAGGGATGGACCAAACGTTCCCTGATATTTTCAGTACAAGCCTTGTACTATTGGAGTTTCCTTATGAAATGTTCCTCAGCCTTTTTTTCCTCCACATTTCTTCTTCTTTTGCTTCAACACTATCACCTGTTCAATTGTACAACATTATTCTAACCTATTATTTTACCTTGCCATCAGCTAATTACACTTTGATTCTTATTATGTAACAATTCTACATAGCCAATCAAATTTGAAAACAGCCTTTTCTGGTCCAGTTATACTAATAGCACAATCAAGGTGGCTAAAGTTGAACCTTGTTTTATCTAAATTCTTTTTTTCCCTTTTTTTGGACAGGTGGTGTACTCCTTGAGATTGCCCACACTTAATTTTTTTTTTTTTTTTGGCAAAATAGTTTTTGTTTTTAGCTTTATTTTAACTGAAACAAAAATGTTGAGTCTATTTGAAACTGACACATAAAGTCACGTACAGTAGTTTGGAATATAAACACAGCTTCTGTGATCATTTCAAAATTATTTACCGTAATGATTGAAAAATTCCAGATGGCATGAAATGTTCTAGATGTTCTAAAGTTATCTTCTGTGTTTTGCAGGAGTCATATGTGTGGAAAATGTATCAAGAACGATGCTGGGAATTTTTTCCTGCCGGTGATTGTTTTCGAAAGCAGTATGAAGATCAACTTAACTAATTGTAATTAAGGACCATCCCTTGAGATTCCATCAACACCTTTCCCAATTCCCTTGGGAACAATCATCAGATTTTCCAGACCCTTTAAACAGGATGCTGTTTGGAGCACCAAAACCTTTTTTTTAATGACTCCTCTGTTCTTTTTCTTCCGAATTTGCTTTGAGAATAATGAGAACTTAACTCTAGCAAGAGAAGAAGAAAAAAAATCCCACACAACAAATCCCCATATGTCACATGAACACATTTACACAAAAAGAGACTTGTGACAGATTTTTTTTTTCCTTCTGAGACTGCCTGATGACTTCCTTAAATAGGAGAACATATGTGGAATAATGTGATAGTCACATTTCTTCAGTCATTTATTTCATCATCCTGGAAGGAATTCTGTGGTTTGCAGAGGGCTTTAAAGGATTCTGGGGGACACTAAGTTGTGGGGAAATAGTGCCTTACTATATGTAGGTTGAGCTATGCAGAAGATGAGTGCATGATGACATCTTATATTTTCTTTATCTGTCCTCTCTTTCCCCCCAATTTAATATTTATTTTATCTTTTGGAGGGATATGGGTGGGATTAGATTGTGTACACCTTTTTAATAAGATGATGGCGTGTCTCAGGATAAAAAGTAGTAGTTGGATTTTTTGTCATTAAGTTAAATTCACAGGAATCTTCCTCTTTCACTCTTACACTTATTTTGGTAATGCTGTGATTCAGCACTGTAACTTTATGAAATCTTTGTATGAAAACAAAAACACTGCAGAAAAATGTTAAAAGGAATTATTTTATTGCATGTTTATTATGCAAGTTTAAACAACAGAAAGCAACCTTTTGAAGCAAGTTGTTCAACATGAAAAAAATCACAATAATATTCATAGTAATCAAGTGTTGTGGGCTTTATCGTACATTTGAAATCAGTGTCATCAACCCACAAATTATGTGTGTATTATGAACTTGCCAGTAGTTTGGTTTCATTTTTATTTTCTGTTCCTTTTGTTGCTGTTCATTTGGCCATTTGTGATCATTAGTGGAATTAAAGCTTTTCTTAAGTTAGTTTTTAAAATCAAAGGTAAAGCAATATCCATTCAGGGATTTTATTAGTTGCATCATAAAGCACCAAGAATGTGTAACACTCCATGTTGAGTCCTTTTTAATTGTAATACCAGTCAAATAAAAAGAAAGATTTGGAATGGAAGTAGAGTGGTTTTCCTCTCCCTTGGCTTCTTTGTGAAATCATTTCAAAATGAAGTGTTTGTGATTTTGGTTTTTTTGGTGAAATTGTACAGGAAGTTCTATACTCCTAATGTAGTGTTACTCTTGTTCTGAATTTTCCTCCTCTTTATATTAATTGCAAATCATTTGCTTATCCACAGTTTATGATAGAAAAAGAATTATTAATTCTGTAGCTAAAATGAAGATCCTCATTTTATCTTGTGCTAGCTTAACTTCTAAAGAAATGCCTTAAAACTCAAGATTATATTTCATGTATCTATTGAATGAGACTCACCAATTTGCAAGTTTTGCTAGAAAAAACAAATCATCTGGGGAAGGGGAAAAAGGTAAGGGGGGGGGGGGGGGGGGGGGGGGTGGTTTTTTATTTTTTTGTTTGGGTTTGGGGGGGGGTTTTTTTTTTTGGGGGGGGTAGTTTTTATTTTTTTTTTTTTTTTTTTGTGGTTTTTTTTTTGTGGTGTTTTTTTTTTTTTTCCACCTTACAAATCATTCAGAAGCCAAACAAAATTATTCATCATAGGAAAAAATGAAAAATATCCAGAAAACGTAGTCTTCAGTGTTGGACTGTTTAAAGTACTTTTTCTTTGAGACATACTACTTATTTTGCATGTACGGATCATTTCTGGAGTTTTTTGTCTTTTTCAATTTTCTCTGTACAGTCTGTCTGTTCTTATGTCTGGATAATTGGACTTATCTGTAGTCATCACTGTCACTGTTTAAAGTTCTTATCAGCTGAATTTGCACCATCAGACCAAGTAATTGTGCCAAAGTTTCTTTGTATTTCCCTACATCCCAAAAGTTGCAGTGGATTGTGACGGCAGATAAATTGTGAAACTCAAATTATCTCTACTTCTTATCTCATGCCCAACTTTCTCCATACTCCATACGTTTTTTTTCCTACTGACCTTAGTTTTTAAGGTCAGTGGAGAAGTTCCTTCTGCATTGATCATTATATCTCATTTGTGTTGTTCTTAATTTCTGCTGTTATAATGAATTGCTGACCTCTTCTGTGAAATTACCACGACTAATAATATTACTTTTATGTAGGTCTTTCTTTAGTTACCAACCATCTGAGACAACTCTGGAAACCTAATTATTTTAATTTCCACAATGATTTTGAAAATTTTGATTGTTTCTGATTTCAGGCTTCTGTTTTATGAAGTTTAGCATATCTTGCATTCAAGGGAATCTATTTCACATCTAATAAAAATGAAATTAATTAGAACATTTAATGGGATTTAAGGATTAATTAATTATTATTGAGTAAAATGTTCTCCAGTTTCTGAAAAAAAGATTGATTTGATCTTTAAACCACTGAGAAAGGGTTCAGTGGTTGGTGGTATGCCTAATAAATTAAATTAATTGACTGCTGAGAAAAGAAATAAAGAATCTATAATCATGACCAGTATAAATTAAACTGTTTCTATAATTTCTCTGTTTTCTACATTTTGGTTATGAAGAAATGTATGGGAAACTATTTGAAAATAACCAGGGTAGATTAAAATTTCTGGGTTTTTTAGTACCATCAAAACCTAATAATTTCTCTAGCAATTTTTGTGATCAGTTTTCTTGTGGTTTGATAACTAAGCAACTTGAGTCATTTTCACGCCTATATAATATTTCCTTCATCACAAAGCACAAATAATCATGAATTTAACAATTTTTCAAAGAACATCTCCACTCCTGGATTGTGAAGAAGAATCTTGGCCATGTGTTAAGTTCTAGTTAAGTTGATTTATTGCTTATGCTTACACATAAGAATCTAGTCAACTAATGATGAACATGAAATTGGTGCTAGGTTAACAGAATTTAATGCCTCTTGTAGAAACTAATGATTTCAGGCTGATCCATCTCTTGACTCTTCCCCCAGGCTCTGCTTTTCCTCCTCCTACATTGATCTTTGCAAGAGAAAACTCAATATTTTTTTCTCCTGCAGATCAGCTTTATTGGATAGATGTTCCATTTGTTCATGGGAGTTTGTTTTTGTGTGTGTGTGTGCGTGTGTGCACCCTTTGTTTAGTCTGTTGAGTTCGACTATTTTGCTCCTCAGCAATAGCGACAAGTAGAATGAAATGTGAAAATGAACAATGGTTCCTTAAAACATTCTTTCTACAATTGTCTAATAGTCTTTGATATCACCACAGCCAGGTATAGTGTTCTCAATTTTAATAGACTCTTAACAAAAGATGTCTGCTTGTATTGCTCCTTGTGATACTGGCCTCAGTGGAAGTGAGCTTAGGAAATAAAGCAGTTTGTGGATCTCATTAATCCAGTCAATCCAGGCATGAAGTCCACACACTTCAATTTGGGTCAGAGGATTCTTAAAGCATTGGAGCATGATATCAATAACTCATAAATTTTTAGATTCCTGCACCAATCTCTATCCTCCTCTTCAAAGCAGAACTTCAAAACAACATACATGGAAAAGTTGGAGATATATTCAGGAAGTGATGGGAAGGAACTCAAGGGAAAAAAAACACAGAAACTCCAAATTTATAAGTGAATTATTTCCTACAAAAAAAGAGAAGAATGCAGTAAGGCTCACTCAAAAGGATTACATCTCAAATAATTAAAGAGAAAGGCTCAAGCATATAAAGCCTTGGTGTTCCAGGCATGGGGGAAAAAATTATATAAAGCCACCTTGTCATGAATATGCTCCAAGTGTTTAGGACTGCCCTACAGAATTTTATTTATTAAGACTTTTTCTGGCAGGAGAAGAATTCAGAGGTGGGGAGAAGAGGAGAGCTGATGAACTGTTGGAAACCAACGTTTGTTTGTTTGTTTGTTTATTTATTTATTTATTTTATTTATTTTGTCAAGCAATTATAAGATAACAGGTATAAGTATAAACATAGTTAATACATAGTTATACATTAAATGGATACATATAAGAAAAATAAAAAAGAAACAATAGGACAGGGACGGTAGACACGTTGGTGCACTTATGCACGCCCCCTACAGACCTCTTAGGAAAGGGGCGAGGTCAATAGTAGACAGTCTAAGGTTTAAAGCTTTTGGGGTTTGGGGGAAGAAACCTCTGAAACCTCTCTACTACTAAGCTCCAGTTGACAATTAAATTCCTATATAATTGAGAACTGGCATGTGAAAAAACCCGTCCTAAAAGTATTGGTGTAGTGGTTAAGGGAACAGGCAAACTGGGAGAACCATGAATCCTAATCTATTAGTAACATGCCCATCTGAATGCATGCCACAGAGCAAAGCACCACTTAATAAAATGGTATAAAACAGAGCTACTCTTTCTCTTTGCTGCCAGGACATAGTTCATTGGTATAGGCTTTCACAATCAAATAGCGACTAAATAATAATAATATATTAATTGTACTGGGGAGGGGAGTGGGAAATCTGATTTTCTTTCTGTTTAATAAGCATTAGGAAAGTTCATCAGAAGGCAATCTGTGAGAGCAGTACTGCTAAAGATTATATAATAACCTCATAATAATAATTGGAATAAGAAAAATATTTCCTTTTAACTCATCCTAAGCTATCCTCATTTAGCAGAATCAGGGAAGTGGGAGGACATTAGAGATAAGGTTCAATACGCAGCTTGATTGTATCTTATGAGTGGCTGGGTTTCATTACATAGCTTTTTAGCTTTTTGGAATGCTTTAACTCAAGCACCCGCAGAAGTGCTATGGCTTATAAAATAGCAAGCCTGTTTTCAAGTGTAAAAAGGTAGCCAATAACATTAATTCTGAGTTTAGCTCAATTCAGAAAAATATCCAAACATTTGTGCCAAAAAAGAATGGAGCTTGATAGCCTTGTTTCTCATAACCACACCAAGAGGAAAGTGTAACATCAGAGCTGGAAGAAAAGCACATGCATTAACAGAGATTAAGTAGCAATGTGCTTTTCTGCCACAAATTAGAATCTGATCCAAAGAAAGCCTCCCTCAACCAATAATACTTGTAACTGCCATCTTAAGATTCTTTCGAGACTCTGAACCAGATGGTATTTCTTCCATCATGCTTCATATTCTGGCCTTTGGTGCTGTATCTCGCACTGGAAAATATTTTTCCAGTTTTTACTATTGTCAAGACAAGTTTGAAAAAATAATTATTACATTACCAGGATATAGTTAAAATTAATACTAACTACAGAAGATAAAAATATAAAAAATAACATGCAGAAAAAAAAGGAAAAGAAAAAAAAAACTTTGTTCCAGCAACTGCAGATAACCTTAACAACTTATCACCAATTCGTAAAGTGGAACAAACCATCTCTTCATTCCATATTCCACCCATTCTCTAGCAATGATTTTTAAAGTCTCCACTCTATTCTAATCAGCCAAAATCCATAAAAACATGTTTATTACAAAATAAATGTAATTAACATTCTAAAAATTCTTTCATTTTATATCCCATTTTCTACCTTTAAAGAAAGACCCCACTTCATCTTTCATACCTATTTAGTAAAAAAAGTTCCAATAAAATCATCATAAATAGCATTTTAAAAATATTTTAATCTTAATCAAATTTATGGCCTTTCTTTTCCTGTCTCATATGTTTTACATTACAGCGTGGAAATCCAGTCCTAGTCAGAAAAAAAATCCATTAAGAATGATCAGAGATAACCCATCTATTTTAACCTTGATCAAATAAACCAACTGTATATGCTTTCCCCTGTCTTCCCACAATCTTCAGATGATGTCCTAACACAGGGGTCACCAACCTTTTGGACCTCAGGGACCACCAAACTCATAATTTTAAATCCCAGGGACCACTAAACAATTCTGTGGGCATGGCCTAATATGTGGGTGTGGCTTGGTGGTTATGTGACTGGCTGGGCATGGCTTGTATGTAAATATTATAAATATTTATATAAATATTTATATAACTATTGAATTTTTTATAAAAAAGAGCAACTTTTACCCAAAATCAGGCAAAGCAGGCAGGCAGATTGAGTTGCTCACAGAATTATTCAGTGATCTACCTATCTGCCATCGGCTCACTCAGTCTCTCAAATTTGCTTGCCGTGAGTCTGCACTGAATAATAGAAACTTCACTCCTAATGGAGGTTCGGCTGTGCTTAAAAGCAGAGCTGAAGATCTAAAGACTAGCTAGAAAGCAAGAAATCCAACCATTTCCTGCTTCCTAGCTAATCTAAATCTCCCGGCACAGCAGAACAGCTGATGGTCGGAAAAAGGAAAAATAGCAATTTAGCAGGCAAGTTTGCCAGGTAAGGAGTGAGTGAGCGGGAAGGGTTCCCGTGGGCTATGTGGGCTGCACAGCCTTGTGTGTCTGCACAGCCTGGATTAATTGTTTTGGGGGGAATGCTCGGGGGGTGAGATTTCTCTGCGGCCCACCAAAATTTTCGCCCACCAGTTGGCGACTGCTATCCTAACACACACACACTCTTTTCATGTTCTCTGTGTCTTTTCTCAAAATAGTTGACAAGTACCTTGAGCCCAAAAGCCGTGCTGGTGCAGTGGTTTGAATATAGTACTGCAGGGTTACTCATTGCTCACTTCAGGAGTTTGATTCTGAGCAGCTCAAGGTTGACTCAGCCTTCCATCCTTCCGAGGTCAGTAAAATGAGGACCCAGATTGTTGAGGGAAATATGCTAACATTGTAAACCACTTAGAGAGTTTTGTAAAGTAGTGTAAAGCAGTATATATGTGCTATTGTTATTTCTAAATCTAGTAACAAAAGGTTATTAACAATGCTCTTCTGGTTTAGTATTTGCATGTCTTTTTTTTAACCTGGTTTAGTTTATGTAGCCAGTATTTCATGTTTTTCCATCTTCTTATAGCTGCTGATTTTTATATCTACACTTAAATCAATTCTTTTAAATCAGTGTCTTTTCTAATGAGACATCTTCCTCTTCTGTGACATTATCTAGTTTATTTATAATACATAATTTTAAAATTAATTTCTGAGCCCAATATTCATAAATCTCTCCATGGATGCATTGATGCATTTATTTCCTTCCAATCTTGTGTCCAATCTACAAAGTTATCTTATTAGTTATTTTTTCCCAAATGCATAAACAAGTTTCCTATGGCAAAGATTCTCATGCTTAATTCAAACCCATCTGGATCCTCAGTCCATTCCAAAGTTTCTAAAATTAACGCTCTAATGACCCTTTAATTGTATATTCTGATTTTGGGAGGCAAATTATTTAACTCATCATTAAAACTTATTTCTTAAAAGAATCAATAATTGAAGAGTTTGGCTTAGTGGTTAAGGCACCAGGCAAGAAAGTGGGGGATTATGAGTGCAAGTCTTGACTTAGCCATGAAAGCCAGCTGAGTGACTTTAGACCAGTCACTCTTTCTCAGCCTAAACCATCTCACAGGGTGGTGGTTGTGAGGAAAACAGGAGGAGGAAAGGGTGCTGGATATGTTCACTGCTTTCAGTTGTTTGTAAAAAATAAATAAAGGTGGTATACAAACAAATGGTATCACAGATCATCTCCAAAAAGGATGCAAGTAATGAAATCTCTTGCTAAGATCAATAATTCTTGAAATATCTTATTAAAAGATACCGGTACTTTTCTCATCTGTGACTTCCTTCAAAGGTCCAATCTCTGCTAGAGTTCCTTTTTGAATCATAGTTTTCTGCGGAGTTTGTCTTCTGGGAAAAGAAGTCCATTCAGCTTCCTTCCCTCGGTAGTGTGTACACTGAATTAAAATAATCAATACAATGCTTAACTGATACTGAAGCAAGCCATCAGCAGGTTTAATAGCTATCCTCCCTCCCTACCTTTCTTGAATCAGAGCACATGTTTGGTACGGGGTATGTAGGGTCAACTATATTTGTCCTTGTAGAAGAAGAGGATCTGGACATTTGCAAATTCAGGCAAAAATTGGGAAAATCCTGTACCTACTCCAAAGGGCATTCTCAAGATTGCAAAATGCTCTCCCATCCCTGCCCTAAGAGGAAGATGCTGCTGTAATAATAACAAAAGATAGGCAGCCAAAATCAGCCATGCCCAAAGATAAAGCGTAGCTATCAATTAAATGAAATTGTCCAATATTCAGGAATATTGAGAAACTTCGAGTGCCAGTAATGGAAATATAGAAGTTACTAAATTTGTTCTGGGGCTTTGAAATGATTGATGGAAGCATGTTTGCTACCTGACTTTGATGCTGAACAGCTGTGGCTCTATTTCTTACAGGGCAATTTCACTGGTTTTAATGCAAAATGGAAAAAAGACTTGTCTCGGAATATAGAATCCAAAATTACAGTTCATCCTAATGCATCTATTAACAGATAACAAATTGCCATGAGTTTGCTCCTCTCAGATTCATTTTATGAAAATAGGACTTTGACTGTAGTAGTGCTGAAGGTCTTTAAAATGTCCTTATAGACTGAAAGGTATATTAATCTTTTGATCATTAAGGTTCCAGGAATGCATCTTTCTCGTAAATGGAAACTGCTTACCACATTAAATGGGAAAGAAGCTCTCAGCAATAATAGGTAAGCTTTGCACAGGACACTGTGTCATTCCAGACAGAGTAGAGTCTTTTTTTTCCTACCTGACTGTTTGAAATAGGCAAAGCAATTTTTATATGGATAAAATGGAATTGAAAAGGACATTGTGTTAAAAATTTTACATGAAGGATAAATTGTAATAATAGAAATATTAAGAACAAAGTAGATGGACAAACCAAAGCAAATGAACCATGATATGGACCATGAGAAGTTAATAACATCTAGCTAATGTGCAAGTAGCCCGGGTTCAAATCCCAGAAGGGTATGGCCAGCTGATAAGAGCTTGAAATACATCTATGCTAGTCTCCCATTATCTCTTTATTGGTAAACATAAAATTCAACACAAAAATAGTTTGTTGTGAAAACGACTGCCTGTGAAGGCTCCTAGATTGGGGCTGAAAGATGAAAACGGAAGCAGTATGCTCCATCCCATAATTGAGTAGACCAGGTTGCCCTGATAGACCGGTCTCACGGGGGAAAAAAATATGATAGGGCAGAAAAGAAAATCAAGATCAGGAAGAGAATTAAAATGTGTAATTAAGGCATGAGTGATATGTAATTTTAGTTTAAATAAAATAATATGAGCAGAATAAAAATAACAAAAGTGCAACAACAGAATATAGAAACCAAGCTGTATCCATCCACCCACCCATCCATCCTCTTAAATCTTATGACTTTGCCTCTTATCCTTTTGAGTCAATAGACTCTGATTCGTTACTTCACAGCCTTGAGACTGGAATGCATCTGCTTCATGTTCATAACAGTTCTGTTTGGTATAAACAGTGCTATTTCTGCCTCACCAACTTCAGCCCTCACACTGGACATACATCCATGTTTTTTTTAACTTCTTAGTCTAGTCAATAGCCTTGGCGTTTCTTGCAATCAACTCTTACCAGGTCTAATCCTACTTCACTTTTTCAAGATTGGCCAAGAATGACTGGGGACTGCCAACTACCCTGTCAACTACTTAGTTCAGTGGTGGCAAACCTTTTTCAGCTCCCGTGCTGATAACTGCACATGGGCTCATGCGTGCTCGCTTGCGTGCCAGCACCCAGAAGGCAATGCATCTTCCCCCTGCGTCTGCATGTGCTATTCTCCTTGCCATGCACTGCACGTCAGCGTCTGCACGCATGATTCCCCTTGCCGTATACCGTGTGCCTGCGCACACGATCATCTGTGCATGTGTGTGCAATCACTCTTGCATGCCATCCATCTGAGCATGCGTGCATGATTCCAGCACACAATGTGCATCTGCGCATGTATGCGTCTCCACCCCCCATGCATGCGCGCCAGATACCCGACAATCAGTTGTTGGGCGGTAGCAGCATGCACATATGTGCAGTGGGGCTCTTTCAGGTGAGCTCTCGCATGCTGGGGGAAATGGCTCTGCGTGCCACTTTTGGCACACGTGGCATAGGTTCGCCATCATGGACTTAGTTGCTCAATTAATAGAAAGTACCAAAGATACTTAAATCGTTATTCTGCAAGGTCATGCATTTTCAAAGACCATCTGTTGAGATCTACCCCTACAGAAGAAGTTTTGCTTTTCAGATTGGGGTCTTAAATCCTTTTAATTGCATTTCATTAAAAGCAAAATCTGAAATAATACAGCATTCAAAACCATCTGTATAGGCATCTCCTTTTATAGGCATCTGCAGCTTTGCTGCTTTTGTCGAAAATGACAAAAGGAATATTATACTGTCACAGCAAAATCTACACCAGTTTTAGATATGTGCGCAATGTCACAGGACAAATACAAGAGGGATGGGATTTGCATTGTGATTCTGCTCATCAGTCTGACTGGTTTGACACCCCACCCCACAGATGACATTGTCATTGTCCCTTTATGCTTCATAAGAACCAATTCCAAATATAGTCTTATTTTAGTTCTCTTTTTCTTCTATGCCCATGATGTATGTAAGTGAAGAGCACAGAATGTGTGATCATTTCTTCTTGGATCCTTATTAGAAGATGTGTTTAGTATGAGTACTAAGGTTTTTTTTAAAAAATACCTTGTTTAAAAACTGGTGGTGGAGGTATTTACTGCTTAGTAATATTTTAACAGATGTTGTGGTTAAGACGTCTGGCTAGGAACGTAGAGATTGTGATCACCTTGGACATGAAGCCAGCTGGGTGACCTTGAGCCTGTCACTTTCTCTCAGCCCTTAAAAGGAGGCAATGGCAAACCACTTGTGAAAAACCTTGCCAAGAAAACTGCAGGGACTTGTCCAAGCAGTTTCTGAGAATCAGACATGATTGAAAGGAAGAAAAAATAAATAACCTAGGAAACATATGGGGTTCTGCAAAAAGATTCTGCTTAAAAGACATCCTAGAATTATTTTTTTAATGTGTGTGTTAACAGCAAGGATAATCTGTCTTGAATTTTCATCTCCCAACACTGTTTTTTTAAATCTTTATGTGCCCTTTCCCATCTTCAAACACTGTTTCCTGTTTGGCAGAATGTAAAAGTAAAATGTAAAACTATAAGCTTTACTCAGATTGCATTGTATAAAATTAGTGTATAAAATTGCATTACGGTTACCTCTCCATTTGTCAGTAGATGGAGCTATTGTTTTATGGAAAATTCTTGGAGGTAAATGAATAGCCAACTTTGTTTTTTATAATCTGTGTTATAATGATCTGATAACCATCTCAGGTTATGATTGTAAAAAGGGTTGTGTTGTCCTACCCCACAAGTTCTTTCCTGGGTCTAATGGCCTGTTGTATTAAATAAATGACAGCCTGAGTGTACTATGGGCATGCACTTAGGAACAATAATATCTTGGCATTTTACTCCTGTGGAAATTCTCAGTCATCCAGGTCACAGTTGTCTCAAAGGTGCTTTTTCAAAAGGCAGCTGGACTGTTTTTTCTTTGAAGAAAACATTTCACTTCTCATCCAAGATGCTGCATCAATTCTGGAAGGATGGTGGGGCACTGGAAGGATTAGTTCTGATCGGATGGGAGTGGTGGGTGGAAGAATCATATTTCTCTGCAGTCATCTGGTTGTTAGTACTCTCTCTGAGAGCTCTTAGGGACATGATTACAAATAAATATAATTCTTCCAACCCCCGTCAGAATTAATCCTTCCATTACCCCCATCATCCTGAAAGAACCAATGAAGTTTCTTGGACGAGAAGCAAAAAACAAGCAAACAAAAACACCACCCCACAGTCCAATTGCCTGAGAAATCCATACCAGGTAGGAAATGGAACTGTTTTCTGGGAATCAAAATATGTGAAGCTCAGTGAGCATACATGGAAAATTTAGCCCATTCCCAACTGCAAACTATCATCTTTTAAGTACACATGATCTGCTTACTTTGTCAAGAAGTATTGAAAATGTTTGTTTATTTGGTAGTAAAGAACCTCAAGGAAGATAAGACAGTCCTTCCTCTGCTTAATGCACAAAAAGACTGGCATCTTCTTGTAAGTCTTGAGCTAATTGCAAATGAAGTCATTCTGCTTAACTACATAATAGATCTGGCCATTGGGAGGCACACAGTTTTGACAACTCTTTGGATATTTACATATGTATTCAAGCATGTGGGATGTTAAAGATATGGTAACTTTATTATAAAATCTTTGCAGAGTTTTCACTTCGTGAACTTTGTTAAGAAAGAACTTACTATGGCAAAGCTGAAGTTGCCTGCAAAATTCTACATATCTGCTTTCCATTAAATTACAGTGAGAGTCAATCTTTTCTTCAACCTCTTTAGTGACAGGTTACTTTCAAAAGAAGAAATTCATTCTTTGGCATTTGCTAGTGTCTCCCTGCTGAATTCTTTTTGCATGTTCCTTGACATTTACAATGTCATTTTCCAGTCATTTACATTTTTGCAGCAGCTTTTACCATCTGAAGGTCTGTAAAATAATATAAATAAGTGAATTTTTATACGTGGACACTCTGACATTTATGGCTTAATCCATATTAGGAATTTAGAAAACTTCTGCATAGCAGTAGCCAAAAAGGTAAAATCAACAACAGTAGAACTCTTGTAGATTGAGTCATTTTGATAGTGGGCACTTCAGAATTATTTTAGCCATATATCTTGTATGACTCTTGTTATACTGTGTTACTAGATTAAACCATTTTGCATTACTGGTGGTTTTCATTCTGAGGATCGTCCTTTAAATTCAGGGAATGGTGTTTAGAAATAAGAATAGTACCCAAGTTGGGATCTGAGCTACAAATTCTTTCATGTTAAAGCTCACAAGTGATCCTAAGATACTGTAACTCATTCTGACACCAATATTGTATGCTTTGAATAGTAAATATGCCAGTAAATATAGTAAATATGCCAAAACTTTTCATGCTTTGAATAGTAAATATGCCAAAACTTTTCAGACGAAAACAAACATAAATAAATCAGAAGAAATTCCTTTGGACAGAGATTATGTGTATTTCTAACTATTTTTAAAATATTTAATTATTTAATTTTAGATAACTAGGTAAAATGATCTTCCGCTGTAGATGGGTTATTCATATACATAAAGAAAACATTTTAGCTCTTAAAATATTTATTTTTTATCTTAATGATATAAAATGAACACTTGAGTTTATAAAATATTCATATTTATTACATAGCTACTGAAAAACATGGAAACCAAAGTTTTTGCTGTTGGTACTGTTGACAGGTTGAGAAAGGAGGCAACTGTTCTCACCAGCCTACATGCTTCCAGAATTTTTCTCAGGACCATGTGGAGGCCTTCTCACACTGGTGTAATATTTTACCTCATCAATCGAAACTTGAGTGTTTGCCTACTTTTCTGAAGATGTTCTTCTTCTATGCTTTGGACCTGAGTCAACTGATTAGTCCATTGAAATCTGGTTATCTTGGAAGTGAAATTTTCAATGATTTTTTTTTTCATATGAAGATCTGTCTTTAGAATATCACGCATAAAACAATTGAGTGAGACAATCACAATGTAGACTCATTGTATGACCTTGTTTTATAAAGAAAGAGTCAGTTAAGTTCCTGCAAGCTTCCTCAGAGGCTTGTTAAACTTTCTACAATGATATCAGCAATAGTAACAAAATACTGGGCCTTGATTTTTGTTCTTTTATGGGACAAGTAAGCTTCCTCATCTATCGGGCAAAAGCATTGCCATCTTGTTAGCATAATGCTGAATAATGCTGATCACAGGAAAACCAATAATTGTTTGGAAAAAAGAGAAATTCCGAGCTAGAAACCTGATATTGAATTCATTCCTTTTATTCAAATCATTCCAACAATCCAGAGGCCACTGCATGATATGTCAAAGGAGAACAAATTGTATTGTGCTATTGCGTAACAAGCTCCACCTGTTTTGTATGTGTCGCAACATGCATGAATGAAAGATACTGCTTCTGTCATTTTTTTAAAGCAGCAGATGCTTCAGGGACTTTGCATTAACACCACATGGGATGAACACTATATAAAATTAAAGAAATCCCACCCACTCAAGAGTGGTAGTGGTGCCATTATGTACACAGAAAAGTGACAATAAAGGTTATCTTATCTTATTTTATCATTAACTCCTAAGATCTGAATAATGAACATTATGATCCAGAAGATCATTCCACCAAAATGCACACAATCATTCTGAAAGTCTTCCCTAATATCTGTCGGCTGACAATGCTCCCAGCTTCTGGAAGTTAGGTTAAAAAAAAAGTTCGATTCATTCAATAATGGTGATCAACTGAATAACTTATTTGTGAATTCTGATCAGTTGAAATTTATGTGCTACACAAATTTAACTCCTCTCTCATTCCTCATTTAGAACTGTACATTCTGTTAGATATTGCAAATGTATGCACCAACTTTATAGAGGATTTTTATATCAGCTCTCTTCTATGATTAAGGGATTATGCAAAAAACTTTACAAAACAACATATGAATGTATAATGAGAAGTTCTGGCTATCTAATACTTAATAAAAACAGTTAAAGTTGTTTTCAGAAATGTTTTTTTCATGGCACTTTCATTGGAAAGCTGGCAAACAGGACTGTATGCCTAATTGTCAGACAACTGTGTTCAACTTATTTTAAAGATTATATTTGTTATTATGGTTTGTAGATTAGTATTATAATAGTATGTGAGAATGACTTTTTATATTTTATAGCATGTTCTTTTCATTGCGAATCACAGAAAATTAAAAAGCTATTAATGGATCTACCAGTTGGTTATAAAATAGATGTTCTAGGACTGATATATTCTCTAAAGTAAAATACAAAATCATCCTCCTCCTCCTCCTCCTCCTCCTCCTCCTCCTCCTCCTCCTCCTCCTCCTCCTCCTCCTCCTCCTCCTCCTCCTCCTCCTCCTCCTCCTCCTCCTCCTGTTGAAATTGAACAATTTCAACCAAACTTGGTACACAGATGACTTACCATTTGGAAACAAATACTGTGGGGGTAAGAAACCCCTAACACCCCTTGGGTGTGTGTGTGCCTTAAAATGGCTTCTGTCATGGTAACAGCTTCACGGGGCTCCCTCTTGTGTAGGAATAGAAGAACTGCAATGCTGCATGATAGACAATACAACAGTGTGAGTCCCGACTATAGGATTTTCCTATCTAATATAGGTTTGGGATAAATAAATACCCAGGCACTGCTGGGTTATCAGCTAGTAATATAATAAAAATACAACATATCCAGCTTTTAAAGAAGCCTGCCACTTTGACTATGGAGATCCTCAGTCATCCAGGTCATGGTTGTCCCAAAGGTGCCTTTTTCAAGAGGCAACTGGACTTTCTGGGTTTTTGTTGAAGATATTTCACTGCTCATCCAAGAAGCTTCTTCAGCTCTGAAAAATGAGAAGTGAAACATCTTCAAAGAAAATCCAGAAAGTCCAGTGGCCTCTTGAAAAAAGCATCTTTGGACCTGACACATTGACCAATTGCTTGCTAATGAATTAACCATGACAATAGCAACAAGAGTTGGCAGTAAAATTTGTTTGAACTGAACTTCATACCAGATTTCCACCATTCAGAATGTTCTGATATGATTTCTAATGTATGTACAGTAAAATACAGATATTCAAGAAACATTCCCAATAGGGAGAAATATGCTGAAAATAAATCTCCCAGCTTCATTTTTCATTCTAAGTTGGGCCTTTTTTGCATCATTTTCTATTTTTTAAAAAGTCCATATAAAAATATGTAGTAGGTTGGTACGCACTGTTTTCTCATGAATTTTGCATATAGCTTGAGTAACATAATATTTTTGTACATAATAACAAATATGCATAATTTCCTCTATATGCATTTTTGTAGTTTCCACCTGCACCCTTTATGGCTTTGTGGATGCCCCATCACCCACTGCCATGGATGCATCCTTGTGGTAGAGAACAAACAAATATACAGCTTCATCTGAAACCAGTGATAGTTACCATGGAAACTAGAAAGCAAGGTAAAGACAGCAAATAAGTAGATAATTCCAGCTCTGCACCCTTTAACAGTGTTTAAAAAGACAAGGAATTCAAGTAGTAGTAGTTTACTCTTTAATCTTTTCTTTAGTTAATTAGTTACTTTTATCTATTATTAATACAATATAAACATATGAAATTAGGTGCAAATCAATAATCCTTTTAGCTCAGGGTGATTTGCTATAAGATTAAAACTTTCAAGCATATACCTTAGTCTCAGGTATAGACAGAGGCAGGGGTGGTGGAAATTAGGTGTCAAAATCTGTAAGACTCATGATATGATGCTAAAAACCCATAGTTTCCATACATACGTGGGCACACACATCCCAACAAGGTGGGGATTTGACTACAGTGTTGGTACCTGTCATCTTGCAAATATTTACTTCCCCACAGATGTTTCTGAGATCTGGCTTGGCCTAACTGTATTGGCTACCAACGACAATGGGAAAGAAACTAAGAGTGGCCAAATAAACATTTCTACTGGTGTCATGGCATGTTGCATCACCAAAGAAACCTCTCTATGTTGGCTTCTCTTTCTTCCCAAAATAATGCTTCCAGAATAGCAGGATTTCATTACCACCCATCTCATTTCAAATTATTTCAAACCTGCATGCATTAAATTCGACATAGACTGCCCAAAGTGATCCATGGAATACTTTGTGAATTGAATGCTGTATACACCATTGAAAACTCAACAATTGGCTAAGGTAAATTGTTAACTGGCCCAAGGCCATCTGGGTGACCTTGGGCCAATCAACTCACCTCAGAGTTGTGGGAAAATAGGAGAAGAATGGTGTGTTGATGCCTTGAAATAAAGGAGCAATACAAACAAAAATTTCCTAGAGTTGAAAGCAACATACTGGGTAAAAATGCAAACCAAATTAAACAATGTGCATTGCAAAATACTATTACAAAGTTGAAGATTTACTCAACTCTAGGAAGACTAAAAGGTATAAAAGAAAGGAAATATTCTTCATGAAGACATACACAAGCTGGAGATACATGTTGATGATAACATTCATTTGGGCTCAATTTGATGCTTCAGAAACTAGTTTATTTTCGTTTGTACCGAATGAGATGTTAGCTCTTGACTCAGACTTGAAACTAAAGTTTGTTGCTTTTCATAGTCCAATATAGGAAATTATAAAAATACTTTTTGCAGAATGGGAATATTGGGAAGCAATATTGGGAAGTAGATCTGTCTGAAGCAGATTGACTGTTTTTAGAGAAAGCTGTGCAAAGTTTCTGGAACAATATCCTGTAATTCTGATTTTTTTTTAAAAAAAGAAAAGTTATGCTACCTTTATGGTCCTTTTCTGATTAAGGCAGAATGAGATTTAACTGTAATCTTAGACAAGCCTTGTAGACCTGCAAATTTCACATCTATAGGATTCTTTGTGTAAGAACAGGTTTTTAGATATCTTTATTGAAGATCCATCAATTCCTTTTACTGTCTGTTAGACATTATGGCCATTATAGAAGAGCTGCTTGGTAAGGACTGGGAAGTTCAAGAAAAAAAGGTGCTTTTTAATTAGAGTTGAATTAGTTTCATGATTGTTGGCTTTTTACAAAAAAGTTATCTTGTGTTTAGATCAGTGTTTCTCAAGCTCAGCAACTTTAAGAGGTGTGAACTTCAACTCCCAGAATTCTCCAGCCAGCTTGAAGCTCACACCTCATAAAATTGCTGAGCTAGAGAAACACTTCTATAGATGAATATGCAGCCAATGTAAGCCTGCCCATCCTTCTCCTTCACCAAGAATTCCAACTGGAGAGCTTCTGATAATTCCTTGTGAGTTTGTCAATCACTCCATTTAATTCCTCCTGGCTCCCTTTGTCCCCATGCACTTTAGAGAAAAATAAAAGTAAAAAGTAGTTCCAAAGTGCCCAACCCCACAGAAAGCTTCAAAAGAGTCCAAATTTACTCCAAACAAGAGGCTCAATCTTGCTTTTACTTTGTGGAGACAGAACATTGATAAGAAGAGAACCTGGGAAAACATGGGCTGTATTCAAGGTTGTTGAAATCAGCAATAGCTTTGCCTTTTTCTTCCTTTTATTATATCCTGCCATTCATCCATTCAGAAGGCTGCAAAATATGTCTGAATTAAATATGTACTGTTTCCCTGAAAATATGACCAACCCTGAAAGTAAGCCCTAGCTTGATTGTTACACATGCACTCAATATAAACCCTACTCCCAAAATGAGACCTAATTAAGATCCCACCCACTCCAGAGTGCACAGGTGAAAATTAAGCTAGGGTGGGGATGGGGAGTGGAGCTGCCCTACTACTTACCTTTGGACAGTTGTAGCCAGGCCTTGCACTCCCCTTCACCTGCCCTGCCTGCCCATTTCTTCTGCAGCTGGCAAGGCTGGCAAGGCTTTCCTGAAGGCCTCTGTAGCTGATAACAAAGTTCTGGATCGACCCAGAGCTCTGTTATCGGCTGCAGAGTCTTCAAAAAAGCCTTGCCGGCTGCAGAAGAAGTTCCTGAAAGGCTTCTGACAGCAAAAAAGAGACCAGGGGCCACGTGCACAAGTAAGGTTAGTCAGTGGATGATATTCTCTGAAAAGAAAACCTGATGCCTTTTTTTTTGGTGAAAAAAATAAATAAGACAGGGTCTTATCTTCAGGGAAACATGTTGTGTATGTGATCACAAAGTCATAAGGAGAAAGCAATCATCAAGATAAATTAGAAGAAGCAATCGGTTACAACAATGGTTGTTGGAAGCAGTCCACAACCCAGCATTTTGTTTTCTCTCTGGAAAAATTAAAACGAAGCACAAGGGAGTTTTACAAAGCTACAACTTCCCCACTCCAACCCCAGTAGCATTAACAATATCTGTTGGGGAAGGGGAAAGCAATTATACAGAAATTATACACAGCATCATTAACATTTCCCCCTCATTGGAGCCATAAGAGAGTCTCTTGAAAAATGTCCTGATACCACAGAGCCCCAGGCTTCATCTTGAGATTCTGAGTGCAGGAGGATCACTTCAAATGAAGCAGCAATTTAAAAACTGTCAACTTCTAACTTTGCTTGAGATTAGTGTTTACAATGCCCTGTCTTCTTGGTTCCATGTAATTAATCTCAAAATATTAGGTACAGTACTTGATATCAGAAGCTGTCTGGTAATTTACAATTGGAATATCTGTCATATGACTTCTTGATTTTTGTTTGGATTCCTTCAAAAAACATTTTTGTCGTTCCATGGGAATCTGTAAAGATTTCAAAATATCCACATTTACAATAAATGTGGGTGAATCTGTGCTTTAAATGTCGTATCCCTCTGGTAATAATTAGTTCTGGATGTGAAAATCCTTTAGTGCTTTTTAAAAAATGAATCTGGAAATTATTATGCATGTCACCAGGGCTGGTTGCTATCAATTTGAAGGAGCTCCCGGGTTAAAATCCAAAGGATTTTAATAAATGCAGTAAAAAGTATGAACTTATGGAACCTTTTTGAAACTGTTCTTGAGAGGCAAATTTGTAATCCTCACTTAATGTCCATTACTGTTTATTAAATTACATGCTACCCATTTCAGTATCAAGTGACTCTGGGCATCTTACAACAAATTAAAACAATAAATACCTAAATTATTATAATTATTAATTTAGCATAAAAAGCATAAAAACTAAGTGACTGAGTCATGATACCTTATTTCATCAGAATCAGAATAGGTGGAGCTGTAAGGGACCAAGCCCATGCTCTAGCAGGAGACCCTATACTACTTCGGACTATTGAGAGTTTTGCAGCAATAATTCAGCGCCAAAAAATAAAAAAATAAACACAGATGGCTGATGCTTCATTTAACATCTTTATAAACATAAGTAGATTTTACGAACCAGTTGTAGATTTCTGCAACATGGAGCAAACTCAAAAAGAAACATGTTGCAAGTTCAGAGCAGAGCTCCAGTCTTCAGCAAGCAAGCAAGTTAGTTTCATCTTCAGTAGACAGACTCAGAGCTCAACATCGCTTCAGAGTTGCAGAACTTAACATAGAGCCATGCCTAGGCTACTTTTAGTCTCAGTTTCCAGCCTAGGCTAATTCTAGTTTCAGTTTCCAAAACAGTCCTCATTGGCTGATTTAGTTGCTATGCCTATTCATTGGCTGACCTTGTTACCATGCTCTATTCCAGTTCATGAATATACTCTGACACAGACAAGTGGCTGTCCAGTCTCTTCTTAAAAGCCACCTGTGATGAAACACCCACAACTGATTAATTGTTCTCAACTCTTAAGAAATTTCTCCTTAATTCAAGGAGAGAAGCAACCTAGAACTCAGAAGAAATTTCCTAACAGTAAGAATAATTAACTAGTGGTACAGCTTTTTTCCGGAAGTTGTGGGTGCTTCATAACTGGAGGTTTTTAAGAAGAGACTGGACAGCCACTTGTCTGAAATGTTATAGGGTCTCCTGCTTGAGTAGGTGGTTGGACTAGAAGACCTCCAAGGTCCCTTGCAACTCTCTTATTCTGTTATCAGGCACTGGACAACTAATTAATGGAACATGTTAGCCACAATTTATTTTAGCCCCTTCAGTTCTATTCTATTCTGATTCTGAAGATAAAAAGTAGATAAAAGGATATTGATAAAAGTGCAGCTACCTGACTAGCTTACACATCCCCTGGTGTCTCCAGGCTTTTAGAAACCCCCTTCTTGAAGGAACCTTGGAATTCTGAAGAGATGAGGCCAACTTCACTTCAGGGAGAAGAAGTTTCCAGAATGTAGGCACCACCTCAGAAAAGGCCCACTGTCCAGGAACTGCTAAATGTAGCTCCTTAGATGATGGAACTTCTAATTCACCAGGGCAAACATTTAATCAGTCATTGTTTAGCACAGCCTAAAACACAAACGTTGCCAAGAATATTAATCAAATATTAACCACATTGGAAAGCTTCTTTGGACAAGGTGAAAATAAGCTCCAGGCAAAAGAACTGGCAAATATACCAGTAAGCTCATAACGTAAAAGAAAAACCACACCTTCCCTAATATACTCCCTTCCGGTTTATAGATCCATTCTACTGGATACCTTTCCAAACGGTGCTGCATTTTCAGACTCAAGAAAAGAATGAAGCCACCCAATTCACTATGCAGTAGAATTGGCTAAATGCTTCCTGAATGAGCCATCTGCTGAGAAAAGCCAAATCACATGGCTCTGCTTTGCTGGTTCCATTTCCATTTTAATTGTTAGCTGCAAAACCTTTAGAAGGAGAGAAGGAAGAGAAGGAAGACAGCCCTCTTACTAGGCAAAATAATTACATGCCATCCTCTCTCCAACCCATCAGTATGCTGCGTGGTAATCCCCATGTTTTGAGTGCTTTTGGAAGAAAGCTCTGAAATAGCATTAAATGTTGGAGAACGTTCCAGGTGCTTGCTTCTGAAAGCTTCACGGGTGGTTTAATAAAACACCTGTTAGAATGCAGATCGGTATTGTAAAGTAGCAACCAAGCTCCTAAATTCCCACCAGGCCTTATAATGATCACTGCTGTTTATTTATTGGTTGTAAAGCATTAGAATTTGGGTTTGATACCAACCAGACATTAAAGTACAAGCGGGCAAAAATGGCGATTGGCAAGGAACAGATGTAATTTGGAAATGTGCGGAGAGGTCATTCTTTTCCAAAGAAAAGATAAGCAGTTTTCTGTGCTCAAATGAACCAGGAAAAAATATAATTTGGATGCTTTTCTCTGCTGTGTACTATATATTGTGTGTTTTGCAATTGCTGCCGCACACCAAGATTTGAAAGCTTTGATAAACAAATGGGAGGAGACAAGCTGCGCAGAGGCAGTTTTATTCTGGTTCAAGGATGGGTGCACTTGCACTGTGTATTTTAAACCTTAAGGCAGCTGGGCTGCTCTGAATGGAAGGAAAAGCAACTGTGCAAATATTAAATGGAACGAAAATCTCGCAATTTTAGTTTATCAGCCAAATGCTGAGGCAAACAAACATATTCATATAGAAAGCGTGTCAAGGAAAGCATTCAAGCCATGGGCTATAGAAAATTTCCTTTTGGCCTCCAGCTCTTAAATTATGACAGGTAGTCCTCAACTTACAACCACAATTGAGCCCAACATTTCTGTTGCTAAGTGAGACATTTGTTAAGAGAATTTTGCCTCATTTTACGACCTTTCTTGCCACAGTTGTTAAGCGAATCACTACCATTGTTAAGTTGGTAAAAATGGTGGTTCAGGGAATCTGACTTCCCCACTGACTTTGTTAGGAGGTCGCAAAAAGTGATCACATGACCCTGGGACCACTGCAACAGTCACAAATACATGCCAGTTGCCAAACATCTGAATTTCGATCACGTGACCATGGGGATGCTGCAATGGTTGTAAGTGTGAAAAATGGTCATAAGTCTCTTTCTTCAGGGATTTCATAACTTTGAACAGTCACTAGATGAAATGTGTAAGTTGAGAACTAGCTGTATTTCAGTTTTTAAATTCACACATTTTTGGTACAACTGCCGGCGTAAGGTTTTTCTCTGACTGAGTTCTTACTGCCTCTTAAATATCAAAACTAAACCCAATTAGAAGTGAGGAGCCAAGGAAAGGAATACAATCATACAGCAGGAGTCCTCTGCCCAAGGGGTGGGATTCAAATTTTTAACAACCAATTCTGTGGGCGTGGCTTAGGTGGTGGGCATGGCTTGGTGGTTATGTGACTGGATGGACATGGCTTGGTGATCATGTTATTGGCTGGGTGTGGCCAACTCAATATCACTCACATTGAGGCATGCATCTCCTCACCTGGCCTCTCATGACTGTGGGGATGCTGCAACAGTTGTAAGTGTGAACAATGGGTCATAAGTCACTTTTTTCAGTGCCATTGTAACTTTGAATGGTCACTCCACACAAGCAAAGTACCAGCAAAGGAGGGGGGAAAAACTCCAGAGACGTTCCTGAGACAGGAAGTCTAGTCCGGCCAGGAATGTAATAAGGGTTAACGGAGAGGCAGTTTCTGTAAGCAACACCAGAATGTTTCCTTCCTGCCTTCCTTACAGGATTAGGCCAGTAATTTCTTCTAACAACTGGTTCTCTGAACTGCTTAGAATGTTAACAACCGGTTCTAGCGAATAGGTGCAAACTGGTAGAATCCCACCCCTGCTCTGCTCCTCATCACATTCTTGCATTGGCTACCTCTTATTCTAGCACTGGAATGTATTTCTGATCACAAGGGTTGGTGCCAGTGGTGGGATTCAACCGGTGTTACTACTGGTTCGGTGACTAAGTTTTGCTGCACATGCGTGTGCAAAAAACACCCCTTAAGTTGTGCCACCTGGACAGCTGAAAAGCGCTGCGCGCATGTGCGCAGTGTTTGAAAAGCCACTTTTTTCCTGCTTTTTCAACCTCAGCTGTGTCGCGCAAAGCAGCTGAGGTTGAAAAAACAGGAAATAAAGGACAGGTAAGAGCCCAGAGCTACCAGTTCTATAGAGCCGGGCAGAACTGATAGCATCCCACCCCTGGTTGGTGCATGTTGTCAAAGAAGAGAAGTTTTTGCAAGTATTTCTCATCCGGTCAGGGGATTTAAGTTCAGATCCATGTGAGATTGAAAAACAGACCATTCAGAAGCTAATGACTTGAACACAGCCTGGAGGAGAAGCAGATCAAAGAGCAACTCAGCAAGCATCTGAGGTTTTGGGGTTTTTTTGGAAAACGTTCAGTGAATTTCCATCCTGATCTTCCCCTGAAAGACTGAAATGGCATCATTCCCTCTCCCCCATTTTTCTCTTTCACTCTGGTCATGCCTGGACAGGCTATTTAAAGGAATAGATTAACTCACCTTCAAATATAATTCCCTTCAAAAATTAAGGAAACGGTTTAGGAATACTGCTACTATCCAGAATAATAGATCACATGGATATTCATATTCAGCAGAGACTGAATAGGTGCCGGAAGTATTCACATGTTCAACACCCAATTGAATATGTGAATACTTCTGGCACCTATTCTGGTTGTTCTATAGAATTCTTTATTGCAATGTATATGCTACACAATTTTCTTTGCAAGATGACTTACACACATTTTATGCACAAGTTGTATATGCAATTCAGCCTTTAGTGCATGCTGAACTGTGCATCCCAGTATGCACAGCTTAGGTCTACATAGTCATCATATTTATCATATTATTATCTTTTGGAGTAAGCTATGCAAAACCCAGAAAAGGAATAAGGAATATTAAGCGATAAAATAACAGGAAGAGATGAGAAAAATGAAAGACATTTTCCTTTCCGTTTCAAACCTCATTGCTTCAGATTTCAATACCAGTCTTCTTGTTTTCTATGTGCACTACTTAAGCAATCCTTTCCCCATGGAACTCAAGCTACATATTACTTCAAAAGAAGGTTGCAAAGGATTTTAATGAAATCTGGATGGTGTTAATACTGTCGCCTACACAGTTTCATGAATAATAATATCATTCAGTAAATCTTAAGGAGGGAACATAGGCAACCCACAGTCTGCATGTAGTCCTCCAACTGTCTGTGAAGACATAGCACAAATTTAATGACAATTTGAAAATATTATCATATTTTTTTTTCCAGATTTGGATGGTTTTATGGATGAGTTTGGAAGAGATTAGCCTTTGAGAATTCTGCTGCCATCCTAATCCTTAGCTCTAATCCAAAGCAAAAAATGATCATCAAATTATTTCCCGTACTCCTTCTGGTAATGTTAAAATATCTTTGGAAGGTCTCCTGAAGTTGTTTAGAAAGATGGAATGTTGAATTGTGGACCCCAAATTTCAAATATTCTCTGTTTACAGATATACATCCTGGTAACCTGGAAAATTTTTGAGTACCGCAGTAGGTCTAGACTCTTCCCGGACAGCGTGGGCAGCCGGAAAATGGTGGGGGCCAGCGGCTTGCCTCCTGGACTGTGTGGGCAGCCAGGAAATGGTGGGAAAAAGCGGGAAATGGTGGGGGCTAGTGGCCTACCTCCCAGACAGCATCGGCAGCCAGGAAATGGCGGGAAACAGCAGGGGTGAAGGAAAGGCCACACACGGTTGGGCGCACTTGGCAGCAGGAAGAGGTACAGTATGATGGGACTGTTTTTTTTTCCACTGACAACAGTGCCACCAACTGCAATGTAGAAATGGGAAATGGAGCGGCCAGCACGAGGGAAGGAACAGCCTCGCACCAGCCACTCCATTATCTGAATGCAGCACCGTGCCATGGAGCTTTCCCCACCCACCACTGCCCAGATGCCCTCTTTTCTTTGCCTATCTGATTTCTTTGCCTACCTGATTTCCAGCTCCGTCGTGTTTCTTGCCATCATGTGCAGGAAAAGAAAAGTTTGTGGGACTAAAAAAAATTCAATCCATCAGTTCCAACTTCGCGAGATCTTTTTCTTTTGTGAGAAGCTAGAATGGATTAACTGAACTTTTTTTTAGCCCCATACACAATGATGAGAAACACAATGGAGCTGGAAATCAGGTAGGCAAAGAAATCCTTGGGGAATTTGGGGAAAGTGAGGGCATCTAGGCAATGGCGGGGGGGGGACCTATTCTGCCCCCCAAAAACATCATCTTTGCCAGCTGGGCCAGGAGTCAGGAATATCCATTCTCTCAGGTTGGGCCGCAGTGACCATGTGGAAGGCTGCAGGGAAGGCACAGGCAAGCAGGCTGGGCTGCCGTGGGAGGCAGCTGGGCGAGAAGCGAAAGAAGACTCACCAGAAAGAGATCAGCCAGGCCGCATGATCGAGGCAAGCGAGGGAACCACAGAGCAACAGCAGCTATGTCTCAGGTGTGACTCTAGGCACTGGCCAAGGCAGGCGAGGTGAAATAAGGAGTGACTAGGAGGAGTGGGGAAGGCGAGGTGAGCAGGGCCAGCCAGTGGTGGCATTTGCCAGTTCACCAAACTGTTAACAACCTTGGGGAACCGGTGCAGACTGTCAGCAGGCCACCTCTGGCCTAGAGGTAAAGAAGCTTGGAAGGTTAAAAGTTCAATCCTAGGTAGTGATAGATGTTTTTCTATCAGGGCGCAAAGATAAAATATCTGCTGTAAACTCCACATAGCCATCACAAAGGGCATCGGGCCAGTAAATGCTCAGCTCCACTCAGTTGTCCTGGCTCTACTCCAATAAAAGGAATTACAGGGTCATAAAAAGAAAAATTGGAACTTCTTTAATTTTAGGAGTTCTGAGTTCAGGAAATTTGAGAGGGACTTAGTTGGGGTGCTGAGGAGAAATCTTGGTTTTGAGAAAGTGTTAGGGTAAAATGGTACAACGCAGACCATAACCTGCTATACTGACAATTATCTTGAAGAAAAATTGTGTATTTAGCAATTTGAAACTGCATGCTTCTTATGTTTCTGGATAAGCCTTAACTACATTTTGTTATTTTATTTTAGTCGTGTCTCTGTACTTTTATTCAGAAAACATTTGCATCTCTTTCCCCTACTAGGGATGCTGCTTGATCAGATAAAATATACTTTTTCACTCTAAATCCCTACTGTAACAAAAGTAATCCGATGTACCTTGTTTGAAAACAAACTATTAGGAAGAGTTCCAATTTTGCAATGCAAAGTAAGAAACGGGGAGCACATTAAACATTTTAATCCTATTGATTGTATTGAGAAAAAAAAATTGCTTTCCCTTTGTCATTGTATAGAACGCTCACTTTCAGTTGGATTATGTTTACATTCTTTGTTGATAAGAGTGCCCACATCATTTTGCCATCAGCTTTTTTTATCCAAGAATATCTATATAATCCTACCAAGGGATGAAGAGGATATTAGCAGTCACCATTTTTTATGTCTCATAGAATGTATGTTAAGATGGCTGACAGCATCTTTCTTTTTTTCTTTCCCCTGTTGACAAAATAACCTTGTGACTTACTGAAAGAACCAAGTTAAAATGCCATATGCACTCTCTGAGATATCATGGAAAAGGACAGCCAGTTATCATCTTTTTTGCCAAATCATATGCATATTTGGTTGCACAGATAAAGATGATTTGTCTGCCTGAATTACTAATGTTCCATAACATATAAATGCTATTATCTGCAGACAGCAGCAATGAATAAAGAATTAGTAGAAATGAAATGGAGATAGTCCAGACAAAAGCTTTGCAGTGTCTAGAATAAGTCTTGTAGATTTAAAGCTGGGCTCCGAGAAAGGAATAAGACTGATGACCATTTCCCAGCAACTACAAAACAAAGTAATGCTTTTTAATTACGGAAAACCAGCTGCATTTAATAATATGTTGTCTGAACAGCACATTTCCAAAATAATATCAATTTCCATCACATATAGTATCTATTTATAAAATCATAGCACACAAAAAGCAGGTGTATTTTTTATTACAAATGTGGGGCATTTTGCTTACATGTCCCAATCCATACTCTGACAAAAGGCACATTTCTTTCCTTTTAAAAATCTTCTTCAATTCATTCATAGCTTCATTTTTAAGGGCTGACTTATATTTGATTCTCCATCAAGATTGCTGCTTCTACGTAGCTCCCCATCAAACCAAACCCAGTTTTAGCTATTTAGCTAAGGTTCTGGACTCTCAGTGGCATGAGAATGACCTAGTAGTAATCTTACCATTATGGTAGGGCTACTGGATTTGGGTTGCAAAAGTCCAAATGACTTCTATGGGGCAGCAGGGAGAATGAGAAAACTTGATCCCTTTCCTCCCATCTACTGGACATTTGGATTTTTTTTTAGTCTCGCTCTTGCCATTTTATATTATGGCAAGATGTGGCAGGCTTCAGTTTTAACTGTTTTATTTGCAACTATACCTATGCATTAACCTTTTATGCAGACCTTGACCTCTTTCTGGATGTCAGCTATCTTATTTTCCAGGTAATCTGTCTAAGATTTGAGAATGCTGTAACCAGTGGTTGGATTCAATTTTTTTTATTACCGGTTCTGTGGGCGTGGCTTGGTAGGAAGGATACTGTAAAAGTTTCCATTCCCACCCCACTCCAGGGAAGGATACTGCAAAATCCCCATTCCCTCCCCACCCCACTAACCTGCTTTCCAGCTCTGTTCTCCTGTGCACGGCAACAAAAGAAGAGCCAGCCAATCAGCTGGGACTCGGGAGGCAGAGAATAGATGAAGGTGGGACCAATCAGAGGTGGTATTCCAAACTACTCAAAATTTCCACTACCGGTTCTCCAAACTACTCAAAATTTCTGCTACCAGTTCTCTAGAACTGGTCAGAACCTGCTGAATACCACTTCTGGCTGTAACCCTTTCTCTTTCCAGATTGGTCTGAAACCCAGGCTGTGTATCTCTACTTGCTAAGATTTGGGCTTGGAACGAAACTGATCAGGGATAGCTACTTTGTTGTTTATTTATAAAGATCATGGCTGTAGATAATTAGCCATATGAAAGAAATGAAGGCATAATTTTGCTCCCATGTTCACAATCCTTTTACATTAATAAAGTCTAAAATTCAGTTTCCCTTTTCTCAGGATAAGATTTGCTATTTGCAGAGAGTCACTAAAAGTCCATTAATATTGCTGAACTATTATCAGCATGTTGAGCTTCAGATTCTAAAGTCATACAGCATTCTTAACATATTCCAATTACTATTAATTATACCACCCTTTGTTAAAGTAAGCATTTGGACTCAATAGGATTATTAGCGACAATAAATCATATAATTATGTAAAATAATTCTAAGTCTATTCTAGTGTAAGGAATAAATTCATATTTCAACTCGGAGGAAAAGTCTGAGGAAAGAAATCAGAGATATTTATATTTTACCAAAATCTTTCAGAAAATGGTCAAATGGCCTTTTTCCCCCCTTTAAAACCCCAATTGTATTAAGAGGCCTCATGCAATTTTGAGGGGGGAATTACAATTTGAGCTTTTGACAATCATTTCTTCAATTATTTCAACAAATCTGTTTTTAGTTGTTATTTTTTTGAAAAATGAATGAGCAGAGAGTTATCCTTTGGCAATACAGAAGTCAACCTGATTCATATATTAGACTCAATGTGAAGGTTGTTCTGGGAAGTTTTTATATGTAAGGACTGGAGTACCAATTATTGTTTAAAAAGAAAAGAAAAGAAAAAGTAACACTGAATTAAAGTCTGTTTTAATTAAACATTATTGCCTTTCCTCTTATATTTAATACACCATTATAAATCTTAATGAGATGAATGAATATTTGTATATTTTATTTATGCTTGGGGTTCAATCTTCCATTACAGTGTTCTCATTCAAGTATGAATTCTTTAAAAATGTATTTACCTGGTCATTTTGACTAAATCCTAATGCAGAAGGAGCTCAAAATATATCTGTGCAGCAAAATCTTTAGAAAATTGAGAATTGATCCAAAGCTCTTCCCTTCCATCAACAATTGCAGAAATCAAAAATACAGATAGCAGGGATGTCTGCAGGGAGGGGTCAAAAAAAGGCAAGATATTAGCTGTAATGGTAGTTGAAACCCCACCTATTTTCTATAAGGATTGCACATAAAAATGGACAGAGCTTTGATCATCTTGTGGGTACTATCTTGACTTCTTTGATTCCCTCCTAGCAGTCACAGGATTGATATTGAGAAAGAGAAAGTGGGGGAGGAGAAAAGGAGAAAGCTAAAGTCCCCAAAGGTAGCTTAAGTGAATATTTAAACTCTTAGTACCAGGAAAGAATGAAGGCAATTCTACAGAGTTTTCACCTGAAAATTGGCTGTCTTTGTCCCAAATGCTTGCAGAAATTGAGAGGGGAAAGGCTAAAAGCTGGTCGAGTTGTAATTAAGTGAGAAAGAGCTGTTAAGGCTCACAACTCTCAGACAGGTGAGTCGCAAGGTCATCTTATCTGCTAAGGGAACTCTCTTGCTCTGAACAGCTAAAAAAGTAAGCAGGAGATGAGAATAACGGTATGAAGAAGGGAATAGATGCAGTGGTGGGATTCACATTTTTTTACTACTGGTTCTCTGGGCATGGCTTGGTGGGCGTGGCAGGGAAAGGATACTGCAAAATCCCCATTCCCTCCCCACCCCACTAACCTGCTTTTCAGCTCCATTCTCTTGTGCAGCGCAACCAAAGAAGACCCAACTGATCAGCTGGGACTCGGGAGGCAGAGACTAGATGGGGGTGGGGCCAGTCAGAGGTGATATTTGCTGGTTCTCTGAACTACTCAAAATTTCTTCTACCGGTTCTCCAGAACTGGTCCAAACCTGCTGAATACCACCTCTGAATAGATGCCAAGAGCAGCATCTGCTTGACCCTTCCCATGTGATCATAGGTAAACCTGTGAACTTCCTCCTGGTGACAAGCCTGGCCCCCTTTTTGCCTAGTACCCTTGTTCTCTGCTTCTCACCTGTGTCTCCCCAAGGCATTTACATTACCTCTTCTAAGCAGCTTTACAAGATAAACTAAGTTTCTTCTCCTCATGCCTGTTGAATAAAGTCTCTGTTAGTCTCTAGGACCAGAGTTTTAGTCTTCAAGGTTTTCAGATTTGTGCTGGAGCCCATCCTTCTTTCTCTCCAGAATATATGCACTGGGTTGTTTTATATTGTTAATTGATGGGGATTAATGGTCGGCTATTAAGTTGTTGGTTGTTGTTTCCTTGTGCTGCCACAGATTTACTACCAGTTTATCAGATACTTTTATTTATTTTATTTTATTTATTTTTTTATTTTTAAATTTTATTTATTTATTTATTTATTTTGATTTGTCAATCGCTTACAAGATAATAGGTATAAATATATACATAGTTATGAATACATGAAATGGGTACATATAAGAAAAATGAAAGAAACAATAGGACAGGGACGGTAGGCACGTTGGTGCACTTATGCACGCCCCCTACAGACCTCTAAGGAAAGGGGTGAGGTCAATAGTAGACAGTCTAAGGTTAAAGTTTTTGGGGTTTGGGGAAGAAACCAGAGTCAGGTAGAGTATTCTAGACATTGACCACTCTGTTGCTGAAGTCATATTTCCTGCAATCAAGTTTGGTGCGGTTAACCTTGAGTTTGTATCTATTGTGTGCTCTTGTGTTGTTATGGTTGAAGCTGAAGTATTCATTGACAGGTAGGACGTTGCAATGTATGATTTTATATACCATGCTTAAGTCAGACCGAAGACGGCGTAATTCAAGGTTTTCAAGTCTGGTGGCATAAGGTATTCTACAACGAGTAGAGGAGTGGAGAACTCTTCTTGTGAAATATTTCTGGACTTTCTCAACTGTGCTAATATCAGATACGTAATTTGGGGTCCAGACTGATGAGCTGTATTCAAATATTGGTCTGGCAAATGTTTTGTATTCTCTAGTTAGTTGATATTACCAGAGAAAAAGCTACGTAAGTTTAGGTTAACAACTCTTGGATCATCAACAAGGTCTTGACTATTGAGCCTGTATTTTATTTTCTGATTTTTTTTCCAATATGTAAGACAGAGCATTTATTTGTTGAGATTTGAAGTTGCCATTTGTTTGACCATTCTGATACATAGTCAAGATCTTTTTGAAGGGTAGCAGTATTGTCTGTGGTATTGAACACCTTTGCATCATCAGCAAAGAGAACGCAGTTGCTCTTAATATGATCACAGAGGTCATTTATGTAGAGTATGAAGTGAGTTGGTCCTAGAACACTGCACTATTGACAGGTACAGAATTTGATAGGATGCTCCCAATTTTGACCATTTGTTGTCTGTTTGACAGGAATGCTTCTATCTAGTTATGCAGGTGTCCAGAGATACTATAAGATTTTAGTTTTAGGAATAGTTTGTTGTGTACCACTGAATCAAAGGCTTTACAGAAGTCTATGTAGATTGCATCCATTGTTTTGCCCTGATCAAGTTGTGTAGTCCATATGTTTCTGCAGTATAAGAGTTGCAGATTACAGGATAGTTTTTTTTAAACCAAATTGTTTATTGGAGAGTAGGTTGTTTGTCTCTTAGTGGAGGGTAATGGATTGGTTAATAATTGATTCCATGACTTTACAGGTGACGCAGCATAAAGAGATTGGTCTGTAATTTTCAACTAGGCTGGGGTCTCCCTTTTTGAAGATGGGGATGATCGTGGCTTGTGACCATAGGTTAGGCAAGGATCTGGTCCTGAAAGATTTTTCAAAGATTATGCTTAGAGGTTCTGCTATGGCAGTGGATAGCTTTTTTAAGAAGTAGGCACATATTCTGTCCGGTCCAATAGATAGAGATGGTTTTAGACTGTGTAGTGCTTTTTCAACATTGTCTTCTGTAAAATTGGTATGTATTAGATCATTGCAGTTTTCTGTGGTTCAGCTAGGAAATACTGGGCATGATCCATTGCTGTTTACAAATACTGAGCCAAAGAATGTGTTAAAGATGTTGGCTTTAATGATGTTGTCGTTGCAGTCTTTACCATTAGGTCCTATCAGGGGTGGGATGGACCTTGAGTCTTTAAGTTTGTTGTTTACAAAATTGTAAAAAGCACGGGTGGAATTGGCGCGTAGAAGGTTTTCCTCTTGTTTAATGTGATAATTGGTGCATTCAGTCTTTATCTGGTGGCATAAATTTTTGTATTGGCTTTTGAAATTGGCAACGTGACCAGATTTGTTTTTCCACCAGAGTGATCTCTTTTTGGATTGAAGTTTCCTTATTGTTATGGGTAATCTGTTTTTTTGTTTTTGTTTTGGGAGTTGTTATTGGTACATATAGTTTGATGACTCTTTTGACTTCAAGTAAAAATATGTTGTAATGTTCTTCAACAGTATTGCATCCAGTGAATAGAAATTGCCAATCAAGGGATGAGAGATCGTTGTCTATGAGATCATAGTTGCCTTTTTTGAAGTTATAATTAGGGATTATGTCATTGTGATGATTTTTGTGTGGGCGTATGTTGAGACAAAAGTCAATCATATTGTGGTCACTGTTTGAAAAGGGTTCTTTAATTTGTATTCTGCAAATTAAATTCAAACTATTGCAGAAGATGAGATCGAGGCAGTTGTTAAGTCTAGTATTGTTGGTTACTAGTTGTTCCAGTCCAAGATTTGTAACAGCATTGTAGAAGGTTGCATGTATGGGTTCAGTTGTACATTCATTTAGGGTCCAGTCAATATGAGGTAGATTGAAGTCACCAAGAAAGATAAAAGCATGTGGGCAGGATGCTGCCCATGTTAGTTGTGTATTTAGCTTGTTTGCATGTTTAATGTCATAATCAGATGCTCTGTAACATAATAAGAATCAAAATGTGATATTTAAGGATAGTTCACAGATGATGGTCTCAGGAAGAAGAAGCTCCTGGGTAACTTGGATGTTTTTTAGATGTAAGGACTTTTTATAGAAGATAGCAACACCACCACCTCTACGAATTTCACGATCTGATCGGTAAACATGATAGTCTCTTACTGTGGTAATGGAGTCAGGTAGAGATGAGTTGAGCCATGTTTCACCGACAAATGTGATATTGAATTTAGCCATATTTAGTAAGAGGAGAAATTCAGGTATTTTATTCACAAGGCTTCTTGCATTGAATAGCTTGCATTTAAGGCCAGTTGTAGTGGGAATTGAGGTAGTTAGGGGCGTGCGTGCCTAGTCTTGGGTGATGGTGGATTGGTTGAAGTAGGGTTGTGGTTGAAGGTTAAAGCTTAGTTGCGGGTTGTGTGACTTACTTTTGATACAGTCAGCACGGTAGTCAATGTACAGATCCTTCTCTCCATTGTCTAGACTTTTTTTTGAGTTCTTAGGAGGCTACGGTGCAGCAGCACGAAACAGCAACCAATATCAACAATCAACACCCCAATTAACAACTAAAAGCCACACACTATCAGGCACCCCATAAATAATGCACATGGAACAGTCCAATGTATGTACATATTCTGGAGAGAAAGAAGTTCCCTGAGGATGGGCTCCAGCGTGAGTCTGAAAGCTTGGAAGAGTAAAACTCTAGTCCTGGTCACTGACTCAGATTGGATCCTGAAGCATTATCCTGGCATGCATATATTTGCCTTCTTTTGTAAGAATGTCTCCATTTGGCATTTTCTGCTTTTTATCATCACATGCTGTGACAGAAGTAGGTTCTTCACCTCTCAGGGAGATGGGAGGTTTAGAAATAGGAAATGTAAATAAATATAAATAAATGTGAATTTAAACAAAATAATTACCACTGATCTAGTTTTTAATTTATTTTTACATCAAAAGTCATCGGTGTCTGTGAAGTAATGTCTGGGTGGAGCACACAACAGCAATAAGTAACAGAGTCTGATGGAAATGTATGCAAAAATTGTACAAAAATGATTTTGCTGTTAGGGAATCAAAATTTTAACAAAGGATATTAAGGCTTGTTTCATGTTAAATTGAATATATATATATCAGTCAACGTTGCCTTGGAAAATATATGTTGGAGTTACTGCTTGTATATATTAATTATACCACAGAAAGACATGGCCAAAACCCACATAAAATCTATGCAGCTACAGGGAAAAGATTTTCTTTTTCTATTAAACCACTTTGAATCTTTGGAAAATAGAATGAGAGGAGACCTCATGGGACCCATGCATGAACAAGGAGAAGAGTCATCATCTGGGATGTTGACAACTCTATATCAGAGGCACCAGCTTAGGAAACTTGCTTAGGAGCATAGGGACCCCAAAGTCATCTTCTGCACCATTATAGGAAACTGGTTTCTGGATTTAATGTGGACTTTTTCTAATTCACAAAACAAATCTGCAATCAAATTAATTCTGTCCCCTTGCCGCTGCACAAACTTTGTGTAGCATATGGCATCATGATGACTTCCTATGGAATATGGTAGTATGTAAATAAAGTCAAGAAACACATATGGTGATAGTTAATCATGCCAGATAAAATACTTTTATAAAAGTTGAAAGGATGCTGGATATTTGGGGCAACCCCCCTCCCAACATAGAAACCACTGCATCTTCTGGAAGGTGGCAAAGTAGACTAGTACATATTCAACAATTATCTATGTATTGAGTTTTCTTCACTAAATGTTTCAATATATATTTATAAACTAGTTCAGTGTTTCTCAAACTTGGCAAACTTAAAATATGTGGATTGGGTATGTGCTGGCCAGGGAATTCTGGAAGTTGAAGTTCATACATCTTAAAGCTTCCAAGGTTGAGAAACGCTACTTATTAATATTTTTCCATACAGTTAGAGATAAAATCAAAAGACCATGGTCAAAAATAGCAGCTATGGTTATTAAATAATGTATGTTACATGAAGCCCTTCAAGACAGGCAATGTCAAGAAGCAGCTGCAGCTGCAGGGATTCCAGGAAAGCAATTCTTGGCTTATATCATTTCATTCAGTGACCATTCAAACCTGCAGCAGTGTTGAATGAGGGGGACTTAAAGCTGGTTCTTGGAGTTCCAACATCCCACTATCTTGCAGTCATATGACTGTGATTTCTGATATTGGGGGAAGAGAAGAAAAAAAAAGAAAAGGGGGAAGGAGGGGGGGGGGGGGGGGGGGGGGGGGGGGGGGGGGGGGGGGTGGGGGGGGGGGGGGGGGGGGGGGGGGGGGGGGGGGGGGGGGGGGGGGGGGGGGGGGGGGGGGGGGGGGGGGGGTTGGGGGGGGGGGGGGGGGGGGGGGGGGGGGGTGTGGTGGGGGGGGGGGGGTTTTGGGGGGGGGGGGGGGGGGGGGGGGGTTGTGCCCACAAAGTCAAAGGGGAAGCTGGCAGGACATCACAGTCACAGTCTTATGAGTCCTCACTTAATGGCCCAGGTGCTCCTTGCTTAATGATGCCAATTGGGATTGCTAGAACTGCTGTTGCTAAGCAGCATGGTCATGTGATATTGCACTTAATTAACTGTGTCATTTAGCAAAGGCAATTCTGGTTCCAATTGCCACTATAAACCAAGAACTAGTATATTGTAGGGTAAAATCACAGAATCTTGAAAACCCTACCAGAGCTTTTGCTTATTACATCCTATGCCAAACAAAATCACAGTGTGGTTATTTTAGTTTTTTTCTCATATTTTTCCCTCTTTCTCAAGATGAGCTTTTTGTTTATGAAACTGTTCCCTTAATTGCTTTAGCATTTGTTTACAAGACCAAGCCTAAAGTCTTTCACTGAACTTTAGGATGCATATTTGTAAGTGACTGTATGCTACCTTTATTCTTATAGTTTCCTGTTTGAAGTTAAAACATCTTACATTATCAGCTTCCAAAGAAGATTGATTCCACTCAGTCAAGTAAGCAGACACGGCTGTATAGTTGCTGTCAATCCAATCCTTTCTACATAAGTCATCTTAATAAACTTTGGCTTTTTTTAAGGTAAGTTATTTTGAATATGAAAAATAAAAGCCAAATGAAGGTATAGTTACCTATCAGATTTAATTCTGACATAAAGATATATTTTTACTTTAATCACATATAAACATTTATTGACATTTAATTCTCCAACATTTAATTTTGCTTACATATCATTTTTCATTGACTTGACGTGTAGAGAAGATTACAAGTTCAAATATGCATTTCATTCATATGTTTGCTAAGATTAAATAGACAATGTCTATTTAAGTAGAACTATAACAAACAAATAAAAGATAGAGATTTATTAAAGGAAGGAGTCATAGGACATTGTGAGCCTTTGGAACTGACTCTCAGTGCGCCAATTCAAGCATACTGAAGACTTTTAACTGCAAGAATAGATGGTCAGTTTTAACTAATTGGTCAGGAGTGCTGAAATATCTATTAGAGTTTTAAATATGTTTTTAAAGGAATAGGGTCATGATGAAGATTTTATCATACCTCAAGGTTATGAAAAAGATTTTATCATACTCATGGGAAAAATAATTTCAACTAATGGAATAACAGGTATTATAGCTGGGAGGAAAGCATTAATTTCTTTATAGATAAATTATACTAGTTGTCTCCTAGACTTAATTTAGCAGGTCTGTGTTCATGTTGCCTATAGATCAAATGGAAACAAGACAATTTAATGAAGTCCAGGATGAAGAATTTGCTGAGAATGGTGATCTATGTATACTTTACTCTTCTCAAGTCTACTTGATACTTTGAAAATTCATTTAAAGCCACTTTCCTTGGCTAACGTAATGCACCTTTAACTTAGGCACTTATTTATATGTTGGTAACTTAGGCACTTATTTATATGTTGGTAATATCCATTTGAGCATTAGCAAAATTATCCTCATATGTCATCTTCTGCTGTTGCTAAGCGGAAATTATTAACATCTTCCTCTGTGATAAGTCTGAAAACATGAACCATTACAAGCTATAACCTTGCATGAAATAACCTAAGATAAAAAAAGGGAAAACACAAAGGCCAAAATAAAATTCTTGATATTTCCGCTGCCTTTTAAAGGATAGGATGAATGTTAAAAGGCAATGATGCTGTGAATAAAGCAATATTCAGACATTCATCTGAGGAAAGGAGGAAATATTTCTGTGCAATTTAAATACACTGAATATTAATGACCAGCAATTATTTTAAATATGTTGTCAGGGCAGCTTTTATCCAGTTCTTGAAAAGTGATTGTTTTACCACACGGGTCAAAACAATAACCTCCTTTTCAGCAGATTCTTTAGTAATCCAAAATTAGTACAGCAGAGTTCGACAAAGGTGCTTGTCCTTTCTTTAGTGCTGTTGAATTCCTGTTTGTGAAAGTTACTTTGGATGCTATTTTTAAAATAAAAGTGGATTTGTTGTTAGAGCAAGTTGCTAGAAGTTACTGAATACATGATATCATCCATATTAGCACCTCATTATCAGCTTGCATCCACAAAAGCTTTCTGAATAGCATTTAGAACTCAAGAAGAAGGCTCTTTTTGCACTACTATATAGATACTGGTATAGATTTTGATCCTGATCACTTACTTTGCTCAGAATTTCATCATTCAAAAAGAGGAATGTGAGCCACTCAACTACTTGAGCAGTTATATTTTTCATTTGGATGTGAAAATAAATGATCGTGTACGTGTAGATTCAGTGAAAAATAAAAAAGACAGTCTACATGCTAAGTCAATGTTCTCAGTTCCTCCACTAAGTTTGAATTTTGAGGAACTGGAGACTAAAATAACTCTAGGCTAAGATAAAATCACTTCCATTTTATTACTGATTTGCAAGGCTAGTGCCAGAGACCATAGTAGGCATAAGAACTTAATAGCTATCTTATGGATAGAAAAATCAGATAAGTTCATAATAGAATAATTATAATATAATTTGGAAAAAAAAAAGGGGGGGGGACCAAGCAACAGCTTTTACTTAAAAGAAGTAAAGTTCAGCAAATGATTGGGATAAAAGAGCTGGAGCCATATTCCCTCAACCAATTGTCCTCCTGAAGCTACATCTTTCAAAATTGTCCTCCTGAGTCCCCTCCACCCCAAAGTTCCTGTTAATAACTCAAAGAAGGCTTAATTACATCTCTGTTCTAATCTTGCAAAGACCAGGAACACAGAAACATACTTCCTTTCCATAAATTCAATGAATATTGTTATCCTATGCAGATATTGGACCACATAAGGATAAAGAATGATGATAATGGTCAGAAAATGGTAACTCTATCATGAAATGTGCAGGGTTAAAACAAAGCTTCTCCTTCATATTAAATAGGCATGAAATCAACACATGGATGATTGCTTCTAATATTTGAGTAGACAAAAGAGATTCAGGAAATTTCATGGCTGCCTGGCTTCTAACACAAGCAGAAACTCTTTTAGGCAATACTCACTTACCTGAAATCAGCAGCACTTCTGAATACACAAACCTATTATCCTGTAAGCTTATTATTTTAATGAAGCTGACAAACTAAAGTTGGAGGTAGAAGTCACCACCTCCTTTCACTTTCTTTATTGTGACAGAAACAAGCCCTCTGTTCTGTTCTATTCCATCTAAGAAAGAAAAATAATTAAAGTTACTGTGTAGGCGATGATTTAAGTAATGATCTTAAATTATATCTGTTTAACCTTTCCACCTTATCAGTTTTGATGCTCTTATAAAATCATAAACCAAGAAAACATTGGAAGAAAAAGCAAAATATGTCACTATTATTTTTTCCCAGGAAGGCATTTTTCTATTTTCTCCTATTTTTTAAGAACTTCAACTTTTCCCATCAGCTCAGGTAAAACCTGTTATTTTTTTTTTACCATTATAGACACCAGGCATAAGCCAGGATATGTTTGAGGCTAAAACTCCCAAATTGTTTCTAAAGGTAGCATTGCACTCAGTATATTACAAGAGCTTCCAGAGCAGTGAGAAAGTTGGTGTGATAATTAGAAATACTATGAAGTTTATCCATTTTCTTTTGCAATCTGCTGTGAGAAGAAATATCCATCTGGTTGAATTCCAAACTGGAAGAAGGACACTAGAAACATGGAGGCTGATTGGAAAGAAGGTTTAATGATGAACAGAATGATCAAGCACATAGTTCTGGTGCAGTTGACAAAATGAAGTTGAGAGTGAGGGGTTTTAATACTTACTTTGAGCTTTGCACTTGAGCATCCTGTTCCTGTTCAAGAACAGCTGGCTCTACAGGCCAAAGAGGAAATACAAATCCTAAATTTTGTCTGAGCTAAGTTTGGTTGAAGTTTGGACTGCTCTGATGGTGATGCAATTATTGTGGCTTAATGGCTTTCTTTTATGTTGGATCTTGAGTGATGGCTGCTTCTAATCCTACCATTTTGCCATTGTTTCAAAATATCCTGTCTTGAATGGATTACCAAATCTGCATTTCTAAAAGGTAGCCTCCTCTGTTTGGTTTCTGAATAGGCTGGCCCAATCTTTCTTAATGGGCACCAAAATATCTGCTGGGGGCTATTAAGAAAGACTTGAGGGGTGCTTTCTATCTCCAAGAAAACATTTTTCTCCATTTCTCATTTAGGGAAATATAATACTCTGCACTTTTTAAATATTTCTCAAAATATTTCATTCTTCTAGGAGTGGGTGGCTTCTCACACTGCTTATGAAACAGAATTCCCTAGTCAAATAAACCCCCAAAACTGCATCTGGTTTGTGGAATAAAAGTACCATCTTAGCAATAACAAGCAAATCTACCTTACAGAAGAGACGACACCTGAAAGCATTGCTTTGATTTTTCAGGATTAGCATTCATATGGGGTCATGAAGAATCATGCACTTGTCTGCCTCTACTGACTTCAAAGCTTCACTATCTGTGATCTCTCCAAGCTGTTTCATATGGATGTTATGGCCCTGCCCACAGGAACACTGCAATCCATCTTCCCAGGAGTTGAGGTAATTTCTGAAACAGCATTTCCACTTGTTGTCCAAGAGATTTATTACATGTCTCGGTTAAGGATAATGGGATTTGTAGTACAATACATCTCCACGACAGGTTGATCAGGACAGGGAAGAAGGAGACGAAGAAGGAGAAAAAGATGCTTATTTTATCCTCAGTTCAACGATTCTAATTGTCCCTTAATACTCTTATCTGAAATTCCTCTACTGGACTCTTAAACATTTCTTTGTATGCAGTCATGTATTCAGTGTCCAGCACTATGCCAGAAATCTGGGGAGGAGGTTAATTCCACGCCCAGATATATTCATTTTGCACACTGAATTTTATCTACTACTTTTGTGCATCTGAGTGTCCTCGTGATAATTTTTCAAGCCTTTCTACCATCCTTAGCTCTAGGGGGAAAAACATTTGGAATTGGAAATGAGTAATAATTGTGAGATAATTCTTATTGCTTCTCATTATTCCCCAGTTGCTGTGGTAAAATCCCACATCTTATTCCCCACCTGTGGCTCGATGAGAGTCAGATAGCACTTCATCCTTCTTCTGTGACACTCAGAGTAAAATAAGAGTTGATTGCTTGTCAATCTGCAAAATTGAGCTCTTTCGCTTATTATATAATGCCATGGAATAGTTCTGGGAAAGTTCCCGATTCTAAAAGGCACACAATTATTTCCATTTAAATGTCACTCCGTGCTTTGTTTAAAGTAGTCCTGAAGATGGACAAAATTATTTTACCTTTCTGACAGTGCAGGTTGGGAAATAACTACAATGCTTTAAGTTGTTATCCCCAGCTCCATTAATCTCAACTAAAGGTTGAGATAAAAGAGAGGGATGGATTTTGCTGTTTCCAAAATGTATGATTAAAATGTGATTTGATGGAGTCTAGCCTGATCCACTGTATCTAAATGGCAAGGAATTTTGTTATTTGAGGGTTTGCCAATTACATCTACCAGCAGGAAGAACATATTTCAGGAAACACACACACACACACACACACACACACACTGCATATGACAGGAGTCAGAAGGAAAACCTTGTCTGCCATTCACCCTCTGGAACATCATTTCCCTTAATATCAGGCTGGTCCTGTCTTGCTTTTCTTTCAGGAGGGTCTGGAAGACATGGCTTTACCATCTGACCTCGGGGTCTGGAAGCAGATGGTATAGAATATGCAAAGGGTTTATATTGTACATGGATTGACTGTGCTTTTCTGGTGTCTGTGCTTTTATGTTTTAATCATTTTATTGTTTTACTGTTTTTGGTGGTTGTTTTATTTTGTATTTTTAAAAATATTTTTTTTAACTTTGTTACATAAGGCCAGATTCACATATGTGGGATGGGTGGCTATATAAATTGAATAAATAAATAACTTCTGGATTTTTGTAGGAATAGCCCATTGGAAAGAGAATAAAATATTTTTTCCTCATACATAGCCCTTAAAGAGAGCCAAATTATACACCCAATTGCATAAATACTTATACCTAATCCTGCCAATAAAACACAGTAGCGTTTTCCTTCCTTCCTTCCTTCCTTCCTTCCTTCCTTCCTTCCTTCCTTCCTTCCTTCCTTAACACAGCTATCAAATCATTTGTTATCTGTTAATGAAATCTCCTGCAGACTCATTTAGTCAAATGGCAGGGTTAGCTTAGGAAATTCCAAGAGAATGCTAAGAAAAGAAGGGGTTTGGATTTGCCAGATTTGAAATTGTATTTTGATGCATTCTGTCTGGCCTGGTTAAAAAAGTGGATGAACCACCAGAACAAGATGCTACTTGATTAAGAGGGCCCTGAAGGTTTGGTTGGCATGGTTATTTATGGAATGACAAAGTTAAATTTAATGTTGATTTTAATAACACTTGGCTACACATGCCATACTAAAAGTTTGGAATAAATATAAAACAAGGTTTTCTATGAAGTTGCCTCTGGGTCAGTGGTGGGAATCCAAAAAATTTACTACCGATTCTGTGGGCATGTCTTGGTGGGCATGTCTTGGTGGGTGTGGCAGGGGAAGGGTACTGTAAAATCTCCATTCCCTCCCCACTCCTGGGGGAAGGTTACTGCAAAATTCCCATTACCTTCCCACCCCACTAATCTGCTTTCCAGCTACGTTCTCCTCTGCAGGGCAACAAAAGAAGACCCAGCCGATCATCTGGGACTCGGGAAGCAGAGAATAGATGGGGACAGGACCAGTCAGAGGTGGTATTTGCCAGTTCTCCAAACTACTCAAAATTTCCGCTACCAGTTCTCCAGAACTGGTCAGAACCTGCTGAATATCACCTCTGATATGTGATAAAGTAAAGAAATTTTGGAGTAGGATTCACATTTTAATACAGAAAATTCTTGAAACGAGGATAAAGATGAAACCAGAAACTTTTCTTTTGGGTTTAATGGAAAAAGACTTGGGAAAAAAAAATTGAACTATGATCTTATATATGTTGATGGCAGCAAGATTACTGTATGCACATAAATGGAAGGACAGTTGATTCCCACTGTGCATGAATGGCTAAAGAAGCTGATGGAGTTGGCAGAGATGCCTATATTGACTGTTCTGATCAAGAAGAATATAAGTACTTTTGTTGCTTCATCGAGACAGTTTCTGGACTTGTGCTTGAGGTGAAAAAAAATGAAACTTTGATTTTGCGTTTTATTCATTAGATTGGTTTGTTGTTATAGAAATGGCTAGTTTATATTATTATGGAAAAATAAAAAGTTGAACTTCAATGTTAATGCTTTATTCTAGTGCAACTGAGAGAGTGGGAAGTCAATGCTTTTTTTTCTTTTGTCTTTCCCTTCCTCACTCCCCCCCCAACTTCCTCCCCACTGTGTTCTACTATTTGCTTTTGTATTTTTGTATTTTATTCAATAATCTAATTACATGGATTTTTTTTAAAAAAGGAAATTCCAAAAGAGTATCACATAGTTTGCATCATGCAAACACTCTAATTAATTTATATTTTAAAGGGCGAATGGAAAACATTACATTACGTATTCCCAAAATCTGCAAACAACACTTTTGAAATAGAAGCTAATTTTAAATTCCTGCAAAAAAGGCAAAGTGAACCATATGGAAGAATAGATGTAAAATAGAGGATTCCCACTGAAGTAATTTGATAGTGGAAACAATAACCAGAATGATATGTTCCTTTTCACTGCATATTTATTTATTTATTCAATTTATATATCAGGATATGTTCAACCAATCCTAGACAGCTATCTCTTTTAATTTGGATCACTGAACTGAGAAGGGAGTTGTACTTGTTCACTTATATAACCCTCTTCAATTCTGTGATCTGATGGTGCTTGATTTATTTCAGCATCTTGAATGCAAAGATATAAGTCAAAGATTCAATTCAAAGGGATGATTAAATTTCATCTCCTTCATATTAAGTCACCCTTAAAGCTCTGCCATGTCCTAAAATGTATACAATAGTTCTGAAGAAAGGTGGATGTGCATTTTCACAGATTGATAATTCCAGCAATAGGCAAATAGCTGTTGGTTTGAACATTGTTTCTGACACATGAAAAAAATTGTTATGCCCTAGCTAATTAACCTAACCTAACTAATTCAAGATCATAACCATCCATTTCACAGTTGCTACATTTGTCAGACATAAGAATGCACTTCTCCCTTGAAGCAGAACCAACATCTTGTTTACATGGATTGCTGGCTGGTGGTGTATTTAATATCTGCCTAGTGATTTACACAAGTACTGTAGAAGGGTTGTAGATAGGGGAGACATCACATGAGGTCTATTATGACTTGGATAAGTAAAAATGTTCTTTGTTTTACTGAGAAGCAAAATGAAAGTCTTGCTTTAACTGCCAGAACTTGAATCCATGTGCCCAATTAGACTAATTTTCTATTTTTGTTAGGTGTAAACACTGCAGTAGATCAGTTAGATTATTTGAGAACCTGAGCTCAGTGGGGAAGGGACATCTTTAGATTTCCCACTTTGGAATAATATATTTAATTTTTAAACAGATTTTAATGGTTTCCAAGAAACCACAGTATTTCAGGTACTGATGTAATCAGGGGTGGGATTCTACCAGTTCACACCTATTCACTAGAACTGGTTGTTAACATTCTAAGGAGTTCGAAGAACTGGTTGTTAGAAGAAATTACTGGCCTAATCCTGTAAGGAAGGCAGGAAGGAAACATTCTGGTATTGCTTACAGAAACTGCCTCTCCCTTAACCCTTATTACATTCTTGGCAGGGCTAGACTTCCTGTCTCAGGAACATCTCTGGAGTTTTCTTTCCCTCTTTTGCTGGTGCTTTGCTTGTGTGGAGTGACCATTCAAAGTTACAATGGCACTGAAAAAAGTGACTTATGACCATATTTCACACTTACAACTATTGCAGCATCCCCATAGTCATGAGAGGCCAGACGAGGAGATGCATGCCTCGATGTGAGTGATATTGAGTTGGCCATGCCACGCCAATAACATGACCACCAAGCCACGCCCACCAACTAAGCCACGCCCATAGAACCGGTTGTTAAAAAATTTGAATCCCATCCCTGGATGTAATCCTGACTGCTACTACTCCTTTCATCACCTGCAATAACAATCTAATCCTAATCATAACCTAATCTAATCCAATTGTTGGAGAGAGGAGGATGACTCAAATGGGGAACTAGTCTGGAGTGTATATGTAGAGGGCAAGGTCCCTCCCCTTGAATACCATTGAACCTTACCTAGGCCCAAGTGTAAACTTCCAGTTTTAGAAGATTGCTGTGAAATAGGCACTGAACAATAAAGTAGCTAATTTGAACTCTTCATATGTGGGTTCAACATTAGTCCAATCGAATCGAATCGAATCGAATCGAATCACTCTGATTGCAGGATGAGATTTCTGAACTTTTCTTGTACCTGCATTTTTGATGTACCGGGAAGCAACACTAGTTAGCTACAACTTTTCAGTTGTGAAAAGGACTGAATGCTCCTGAAAAATGCATAATGGAATTTAGGGAGAAAGTAAATGTTGACAATTGCTTTGATGTCATTGTCTGGAGGTCAGCAAAATAACTCAGATATGGCTCATTCATATACTTATTGAAATTGTAGCATACTGTAAATTACTGTTGTAGGAGGAGAATAATCTATAGTGGCAAAACCATTTAATCCTATTAATAAGCTACAACCAATATTGAGCTATAAAACTTTATCTTCTCTGGTATTGGGTGGCAGGCTCATATTTGGGTAAGGCAATCACCCAACCTGAAGCAGGTTCTCCTAGACAACAAGACATGGAAATGGCAATCATCACAGGCCCAACATAAAGATTAGAGGTCTGTTTACATGCTCTTCCTGGGTTGTGATATATGCTTCATTCATCAGTGTTATCCCTCTATGTAGAACAAACAGATATAAACTTTATGCAAAACCATTAATGGACCCAAGTTTGATATCAGGACTCAAAACGAGGATGAAATAACATCAGAGCTTTTGATTTCTGTAGTAGACCTTAAAGTAACTGTGTTGGAAAAACAGGATTTTAATAACACCCAGGTACATATGTAGTTTCCTACATGGCAATGCTTCACTTTAAACAAAGGAATCCTAAAGTGAAGAGCATCGTCAGCCATGCAAGTAAATAAGATCCATTTAAACTTTGTTTGGAAGCTCAAAACTGTAGTGACTAGACTACTGCAACATGCTGTGCATGGATCTGCCTTTAAAGACAATTTAGAAGATGCAGTTGATACAAAACATGGTATCCAGATTAGGAGTTATGGAAACTCATCACTGAGAAATAATATTCGTCTTGTGGGTACTGTATAGATTGCTATTTTCATTCCTAGGAAAAAATGCTGGTTATTATTTATAAGCCTCTCTATAATTCTCTTAAGAGAATTGTGGTTATGTGCTAAGCTAGTTTGGTAATAATAATAATGTATCCCAGGTCTTTGGGAAGGACTTAATAGATGGGTAAAAATGCTGAATCCAGGCTAAACATTTGGTTGATAATAGTAATAATAATCATAATATTTTTGGTTTCTTTTAATTGTGGAGATATTCTTGAGATATTATAATCTTAAAAAAACTAGTCTGCATGGCATCCAAATATTTAGTGTGTCCAGTTATAAGAGAAAATATGCTCAAATATAGAAACATCTACTGTATTTGACTTAATTCTGGACACTTGAATGGAAGTAAAATCTTATCAACAGAGTTTTTCCTTTATCTAGATATTTTAAAAGTCCATAAATTAAATGTGCATTTCAGTGATCTAATTTAATCTTTTTCTAAGAAATGAATTGTTGAAAGCAACTCCTTTCATATCTATAATAAAGCTAGCTTCTTCAACAATAGGTTGGATTCTATTAAAAAAAAAAACTTCAAAGGTGAACAGGAGTAGTTATTTAATTATAATTTGTAGGTCTATTTCTACATGCTCTCTGAACAGTGAGAAAAAGAATTTAAAAAACTGAAATAAAGCATATGGGTTCATTCCTGGCACTTCACCATCAAGAACAGATGACTTATACATAGGTCTATGGCTAAGCCTCCAATGTCTTGTGAAAATGGACTAGGTCTATAATAACACAACTTAGAAGTATGTTTTCTAGAGATTAAAAACAAAACAGTTGTTTTTACCGATTGTGCAATCCCGGCTGATTTTGAAACAGAAACAAGAGTGGGTTGAACCTGGCTCATATATGGAAGAGAAAAATTCAGGAAACCACAGAAAGAAATAGTAGATTGGGAAGGTCTACTATTGTCCTAGAGAAGAAAGCAGACTACTTGCATTGTTATATTATAATATGAATTCACCAGGAGTTGAACTCAGTTTAGGGACACTTGACTTTTACAGACAATATAGGAACAAGAAGATTACTGTGGTTTGCAAATGACCTTACTGCAAGGTCTACTGTTTTATTATAAAATGAAGAATAGACCTAGGTCAGTGGTGGAAGAGTGCGTGGCCGAAAAGGGAGAGTGCGCGAGTGGGGGAACACCAGGAACTGGAAGCTCAGCTTCTTGGTGCATGTATGCACATCGGCCATCTGGTCTTCTGGTTTCTAATGCGCATGTGTGTGCAAAGATCAGCTGGCTGGCATGCATGCGCGTGCCAGAAACTGGAACAGTAAGGCAATGGCTGCAGTTCCTGGAGAGTTGGCTTTGCGTGCCACTTCCAGCACGCCTGTCATAGGTTCGCCATTACGGACCTAGGTGGACAGATTTAACATTTAGAAATGTAACAGTTTGGAGATACAATATTTCGGAGGTAAATTTGTTAAAACATACATATGAATGCAAGAATGTTTCTGGTGCTTCTTGACCTGCTCAGTGCTGAGACATGGCTATCCAATCTTTCATCCTGCTGATGATAGCTTGTGAAGATCATTTATGTCTATTTTACTACACTCTTAGGAGCAGTAAGCTTTTAAAATCACTAGGTGAGTTGGTGACTTTGAGACAATGGTGAGCTTTATGTTAGTTCTAAACTTTATTCCCTCTTTGGCAATAAGGGAAAGTAACTTTCACTTTCTTTACAAACTGTTGCCTTCTGGCAGAAGATACAGAGCAATTAAAACTCAGACCACATGTTTTCTGAATAGTTTTTATCCCAGAACTATAATTGCACTTAACAATGAACTTAAGGACCACGATCAGTGAGCTGTTGGACAGTATTACTTGGTCTGTTGTATGGATGCTTGTGTGTTTTTAGGAGGCGGGGAATTTTGGTGGGTGGAGAGGTGTTTGGGTATTGTCATGTGTGCGTGCATGTTGAGTCTGGTCTCTGAGTGTTATGTGAATTTCGTTGTATGTATACTGTGTATATACGTACAATGACAATAAAGAATTCAATTCAATTCAATTCAATTATAACTGCAGATTTTCCTGCACATGGGCTGTGCAAACTGGAAATTCCTGGAATTATAATTCCAACACATTGGAGAATGTCAGGTTGGAGAAGTCTAGTTTAAACATACATTGGTTGGGGTGGTGTGCTTCATCACTTGAGGTTTTGAAGAAGAGATGGACAGCCATTTGTATGGAATCTTCCTGCTTGAGCGAACCTGATATTCTGTGTTTTATGTCCCTGGACTTATGTTAAAATGTCATGAGGCTGTTTTGTCACACATGTGACAAATACATACTCCTATGTAAGAGTGGGAGATCATCAGGGCCTCCTCATAAAAGTAATCCCCCTCTCTCTCTTGTGGTTTTTGTAATCCCACTCTTTCAATAGTTCCTGACTATGGATGTTTTCTTTGTTTTATCCATATACATATATCCTTTTTTCTTGAAATGCAAAAGAGGTTTGACTGATGCTTAACTCTGTGTCTGGTGCAAAGTCATTTGGCTTTGTACTGAGATAACAGATTAATTGGCCTTTTGAATTTGACTGGCTTCAACACTGGATAGTAATGTTATGGGTCCGATTCATTTGGATTTTGAGTAGAAAACAGTTCAAATGTCTATATGCAGAAAACTAAAAATTCAGTGGTTGGAACTTTCCCCCCAATTTTGCTTGATTTAAAATAGGTTTTAACCTGAAATTGAAGCTATTGAACTCAATTTCAGAATAGACCTTTCAGATAGGTTTCACTAAACACATCCAATTATATTTAGAAAAAGGAAGAGAAATGCTTAATTATCAGTTACTAATACATTTCAGAGTTCCATTCTCTTATCAGTAATGGCTCCTCTCTGCAAAGAAACATTATTTTTGGAAAAACCCCTTGCAAGGAAAAAAAAGAGAGAAAGAGATGAGATAGAGAGAGGGAAAGAGAAAATTGTGTGTTAAGGCCTGAATTATTTTCTAATGGTAGACTTTGAATGCTCCAAGGATGAAATCTACCAATTTCCTCTATTTGGATACATAAAACCAGAGAAACTATTTAGAAAGTATAAAACCATTCTAAATATATGTTGAAAATGTGAACAACATGAAGGGACATTCTGTTCATTGGTGGACATGTACAAAAGCTAACAATTTTGGATTCAAATACACACATTGATACAGAGGAATTTAAAAAATAATATTCAATTGAAGCCAGAACTTTTCCTCTTAGAATGGCTGGATACACAGTTAGAAAAGAGTTATGAAATATTATTTCAATATATGATAACTCTGGCAGTATTATTATATGCACAAAGATGGAAGGATTACTCACCATGGAGGAAGGGTTAATGAAATGGACAGAACTTTCATCAAAAGAAAAGACAATATCTGCATTTATTGGTGAGTGGAATACCTTCATGCATTTTTTTGTGTAAAAATGATATTGTGACTTATGGTTTTGATGGTTAGAAAAAATAAGTTAGAGGAGGAAGAGAATTATAAGGTAATCCTAGAGAGAGAGTTGATATACTTTTCTTTGAATGTACTTCATACTATATATGTAAAATCTTACAATAAAAACTATTTTTAAACAGAAAGATTTGGAGAGATATGCTACAAATATCTTATTTACTTCTTCCTACCAACCAAGTCATGTGAAACTATAGAAATCAATGATGTCCAGAAGCATAAGTGAATTGGAGCTTATTCCTCAGGAAATGAAGCTACTGATAACCAGGTTTCAGTAGAGGGAATTCAATTTGTTCTGAAATAGACTGGCTATCAATTGCTTATGGAACATGCTTATGGTTTCAGGAATTTCTATATCCATCACCATTCACTTTCAGATCTGAGTGGCGCATCAGCTGGACAAGGTGTCAGCATTCCAGAAAACCTCCACTCCAACAAATCACTCCAAGACGGACATCCTCTCAAAAGTTCTGTTTTATTTGGATAGTAAACTGGCACATCTGGGGAATCCCGAATCTGAAAGTTCTGGGGTTCCTTGCAATAAGTAAAAACTACAAATCCACTCCCTTTACGCATCCTCACATCACATGCCCCAATCACCATCTGTACCAACTTGAGACATTCCCTCACCCAGGTGCAGAAAGAACATGACCCTGACTTAGAAGAAGAATGCAATTATGTCTAATCACATACACTCCAAAAAATTTCCCCCTCCCATTTTCCCAGGCTCAAGAATGTGGCAGTGTGGAAGCGTCTGGTGTCAATATGGCTTCCAAAGCTGACACAAGGACAGTTTGGCTAGTTTTTGATGTCCTAGAAATTTTCCATTAAACAATAATACACCATAGATGGGGTAATGCTTATTGCACTATTAAAGGGCTTCCCTCTTTGAATATATTCTAGAATGCCTGTTGGGGAAAAAACAGAACTACTAATATTGTCATAATATATGGAAATGAAAAGACCTTGCCAATATCAACAATGTTTGGCTAACAGTTTGTCATTGACAAGGCTTCTCTACTTCCATCTTGCCTCTTAACGTCATCAACTGAGGTTTTTTTTCCCTTCATTAGGCTAATTTGCCTAAGATGAAGAGGAGGTATCTAATACATATAGTTTTCAACTTACAACCATTTAATGACCATTCAAAGTTACAACGGCATTGAAAAAAGTGACTTATGACCTTTTTTCACACTTACAACTGTTGCAGCATCCTTGTGATCATGCGATCAAAATTTAGACACTTGGCAACTGACTCATATTCATGACGGCTTCGGTGTCCCTGGGTCATGTGATCCCCTTTCGCAACCTTCTGACAAGCAAAGTCAACGGGGAAGCTGGGTTCACATTGCAACCATGTTACTAACTTAACAACTGCAGTGTGGGAAGAGAGGTCATAAAATAGGGCAACTCGCTTAACAACTGTCTCACTCAGCAGCAGAAATTTGGGGGTCAATTTTGGTTGTAAGTTGAGGACTACCTGTATTCATTTTTGGTTTTGTTTACTGAACATCATCCTAAAGAAATGTCTGGTGCCAGTTCTGCTTTCTAGGGGGACCAGTCAAAACTCTTTTTAATTCTCTTAGTCCTTTTTTTTAAAAAATTCAAATGTTTGTTGATGATAGCTTTATCTATTATTGTTTTACTGTATGCCTTTATTGCTGTGAGGATAACAAATGAAGCTCTGGTGAAGTTTGCACAGGCTTGTCAACACAGGTTAGACTGAAAAACAGTGACTTGGTCAAAATTATCTAATGATCTTTGTGCCTCAATGTGTTTTAAAAGAATTTAGGAGATTATAAAATGAGGCAATGCTCTAATGTCATTTAAACAGGGGGCTTAGCTATCTGGATGGTATTGCATGCCCTCCATCTTTGGTTGTGGAATATAGCTATTTTATTTGGCTGCTATTGATCATTTAGCTGAATTCTACTGAAAAAAGATCTTTTTTTATTTTAAATGCAATTGTAATTTTCTTTTGTCACTTTCTTACAAAGAACCAAGTGCTCTTTGCTTTGGAAGTTCCTTCAGATGTACATCCATCCACTGAGTTTTATGTGCAAAAATACCCAAGACTGATCTAATTGTTCTTATTTTAGCAGAGGAATTTCCAGCTCAATATATTTAACTTTATAAGTCTTCCGCATTTGATCTTCACTGCTGAAGATCTTTGCTGGTTTCCATTATGCTCACTTTTTTGGGCTCCACCTACCTTTTATTGTTCTGATCAAGATAAATCTTTATTAAGTTGGTCCTCACAGTGCTATTTCTGTGACATTTGAATTATTTTGCTGAGCTAAGCCATGCTCTGAAAATCCCTCTGATCTTCGTCCACTTTCTTTCAACATTTTTTTTTATTCTGCTGCTTTGCTGGAATTTGAGTGATAATAGCCTTCATTAATGCAACTTGTAAGCTATTTTCAGATACTTTCAGGTAGCTTCAGCATCTGTCTCTGTCTCTCTGTCTCTCTCTCTCTGTCTCTCTGCCTCTGTCTCTGTCTCTCTCTCTCTCTCTCTTAAAAATCATGTCACTTGAATTAGAAAAATGATAAGCCCTCATACCTTATTCTTGGGACTGTGAAGCACTTATGTTCTTGCTAGAGCGAACACTTGAAAAAAATTGTTTTAAGATAAAAGTCAAGGACTGATAAAAAAAAATAAAAAGAGATTTGGGTCTTCTGATATAGACCTGCTTCTAGAGATGAAAAGAATAGTGGAATCTGATAGACTGATAGTCCTCTAATATGGGCCTAGCTGTAGTCTGGGAGTGGGCAGGAAAAAACCTATTTCTTTGATTGCTGTAGAGGTGAGCTGGTTAAAAACCACTGCAGTGAACAACCCAATTGCAATGATGACATCCTTTATAAAAGGTTTTGGCAACAAATTCGAAAAAGTTGTTGTTAAATACAAATAGAAGGAGAAAGAGAGAATAAAGGTATATATAAATTTAATTTGTTGCAGGTTGGCAGTTTATAATAAAATATAATGGCTTTAGTAATTATACCTTAATGCGGGGATTTATTTTTTTTATGTGATCCAGAAATAACAAAATAACAAAACAAAAAAGTTACTGTACTGATATGGAGCCATCTTATTATTTCTAATTGGTAACAATAGCTCTCGGTTTTCAAATCCTTGCCACTATGCCTAAAATTAAAAAAAAAAAAAAAAACTGACTTAAACTGTGTGAAATATCAGTGACCTTAACCCTGGATCTGATACATCAAAATATTGTGTGAGATATTCCAATCTTTGAATATGGTCTTCCAAATTTGGAATTATCATGAGATTTCATGAAACCCTGAGATTTCTAATGCATTTCTAGTGCATTAATTTGAGAGGTTGCAGGACCCATTTTGAGGTAATCATTCCAAAACTTTTTAAAAAATTACTCTGCATTCTCTCTTAGTCTTCTTATATTAATTGTTCCTTGCTTTCTTTTGTGTTTTTAGTCCACAAAGCATCATTTTTTTCATACTTCCCCTTAATGTAAAGTAGCTACTTTACGCAAATACTTCTGTGTCTCTGTGGCACACCTTCTCTCATCTTCTCTTCTCTTTCTCTTGTCTTTCAAGTAGCCTTCAATTCTCGTTCCTTACATTCATTTTCTATTCATTCCATTCTATTCTTTGGACGGTATTTTTATATGGAAAAATAGGGTATTTTTTTCCATTTAAGGCTCATACTTTGCTTTTTTTTTCCTACACTCATTTTATTTTCATTCGAATGTCTTTCATTTCTTCCCTTTTTGATCATATCTTTATTTTCCTGAGATCCATTCTGAAAAATCACAGTCTGTCCCATAATCTGAACTTTTCATTATTCTGGCACCTTTTATTAATTCCTAGTATCTTTCATCACAAGCAGGCTTTCAGATTTCATTTTATTCCTTTGCCATGTATATAGAGGAATAGCTTGCCCCATCTATTGAAAGCAAACATACCTTTCCCCAAGCAGATCCTCATCAAAAGTCACCATTCTCATTAATTCATGAGTGTCCAGAGAGCAATCTTTTTTGGGTGTGTTCTTTCATCTCATTTTCACCAATCCTTTCATGTCACTTAACAGACATGATATTTTCACATGGGACCTTTTTAGAGGAATGTAGTAGCCCATTTTCTGACTAACACATTATATTAAAAGGTATAAGCTTTTGTGAACTGCAGCTCATTTCATCAGATGCACAGAGTGGCTAGACTGATGTAGGATTTAAATGGAGGTGAGACCGAGTGGGGGAAAGGGAGGGGAAGATAGGTTGGTTATACAGATGCAGGTTACATGGGAGACAGATTTACAAGTACCTTATCAACCAACTATGGTAATGTGTTAAAAATTCATTTTGTTTGTTGAGATTGCCTGGAACACTTTGATGTGTGAGTTCAGCAATCTCTCATTGAGTGGTACTGTTAAAGGCCTGTTTTTCCAAAATAATCACTTGGAGGTCTGCCGTAGAGTATCACATATTGTACATAGAAAGAAAAGGGGTTCCTACTGCTGTATACTTCTGTTAACAGGATTTTGGAAAAGCAGCTGTAGTGGGGAATAATCTTGAAATTATCTCTTGAGGATATGAAGAAACTGTAACTGTAACACTATATCAACTGTCATGTGTTGTTGTTTTTAAATAGCATCATACTGAATCAAATTTTATTACAGTCATGGACCAGAATGCAGGGAAGACACTGGTTGATGAATGTACAGCAAAAATATATTTATAAAAAAATATAACAAACAGTATATATTTACATTTCTTTATTCTCACTTCAAACATTTGAGCCAGTTCTATGGGTTCATCTGACTCCATTTCATGTAATTCACATGGGCCAAACCTCTAGGAAGCAGGTATAATCAAATTTGCCTTCTAAAAGATATGACATTAAATCAGGCTCTGCAAAATGCCCATAATTATTTAGGGTATATAAGAGAAAAACTACTGAAATAGGTCCTGGAAAACTGTGAGAAGTTGATACTTCTTTAAAGTTTGACTTAAATTATTCTTAAAATGATGATTTATATTCCAGATCCTTGAGTTCATGATCTTTATAGCTTTATTTATCTTCATAGCTTTATTTCTTGCTTGACATAATAAATATTCCAGTAAAAAGCCATAGTAATATAATTTACTTGAAATACACTTCTATCAAATTGACCTAATGTTGTCAAGGAATATTAGGAGAAGCAATCCAATTGGTGCCAAATTTAGCCTTAGCTGGATTGTTAAAAACCACTTGTCAGATTTTGGCTTCGATTTTGGGGCGTCCCAATTTCTATTATTAACACTACATTTGGGGAAACTTCTGGGGAATGAGTCAATAATATCACTACCCAAACCAAATTGTAACATGACTTAGAAGGCTGACAAAATGCATCGGGTGTGCAAATGCATTACGCAACAAAACAAAAGGAAAGAGAGAATGGTTCTTGAGTTGGAAACAAAATTGGATCCCTTGAAAATCCCTTGCCTTTCCCCTGACCAATAGACTTTGACCAAATAATAACAACAACCTCTTTGTGTTCCCTATCTAGGTAGACAAACATGTCAGCCCCTTCTCAGAAAAGTTTCAAATTAGCTTGTACAGAGATCTGAAAGGAAAAGCCAAAGGGACTAGCTTAGGCATTGAAGAGGAATATGCTGACAGAGATGACAGATAATTAAAAAGTTGAGATTGATACTCCCCATAGAATGAGTGCACTGCTTTCAAGTCATAAATCTTGTAATACATAAGCGAATGACCTATCGTTCAGAAGTGTGGGATTTTGTTTGTTCAACAATGTCCACCTTCATACTGATGTTCACATGCAATGTTCACATCTATAGATATATAACTATATATCTGCAGAAAGACACCCATGACATTAATATTCATTGTATGTTGGCTAAACGGAGTGACTCCTTGCATATAGTCTAGGAAGCCTTCAAAAAATGTCATTTCCTACTTGGGAAGGTCATCCAGAATCTCAGTGCTGGGACTATATTGATGGCAGCCAGCTCTATTGCTCCTTACCGTCTAATGCCAAGAGAGCATATCTGAACATTGCCTAACCTGGAAAATGGATACAATGAGAGAAAACATGTTGAGATTAAGTCCAGAGAAGACAAAAGAACTCCTGGTAAACAAATTCTGATACTGAATAAAGCTTACTCAAATTGGTGGTGTACTCCTTTAAGGGGAACAAGTTGAGAGTCTGCAAGTGTTCTTTGATCTCTGCCTATCAATTTGTACATGACAGCTCTCTAAGGATCACATTTCTATATTACAGCTAATGCACCAACTTTAAACCTTTTGAGTCACTTGGATGTAGTGATAATAATCCACACCTTAACCCAACTGAATTACTGTTATAGGCCGTGCATGGGGTTGGCCTCAATAGAGCATCCAGGCTACTGACTGGTGCAAGATTTATTGGCTATTGACTGGTGCAAGGAGCATAGGATTCTTCTACTGAAGATACCCATTGGCTACAACTGCCAAATGGGCACAATTCAAGATATTGGCCCTGACTTTTAAAACTCCAAACTATTTAGGATATTGCTATCTGACAGATTACCTCCCCTTCTGTGACCTGCCCAGCTACTCAGATTAGCAGAAGGTGCTCTTTCTAAAGGTATGTTGGCTACCAGAGGCTCCATATCTGGTACATGAAAGGCCCTTTTCTTATGTGGCTGCCAAGCTAGCAGAATGTACCTCTCAGGGAAATTTACTTGGCTTCCATTTTCCCAGTATTATGGAAGTTGATAAAAATAGATCTCTTTCATTAAGCTTGTAATTGTTCATTTATTTCAATTTAATTTAGTTCATTTCAATGTTTGATTTGTATTTAGATATTGATTGCTTTAATGCTATTCTAGTTTTATATTTTATAGTGCATTCTTTATGGCTATAAACTGCCTTGACTGTCAGATTAAAGGATGCATATAAACCCAATTGGAAAATTAAAGTAGTAAAAAAAATGAAATTGCTATGCTGGCTGTCTCAGATAATTCCATGAAAATGGTATTTAAGCAACATCCCAAAAGCAACTTGTTTTCCTTCATTGGGATTCATTACACCCCTTAAAAAAAAACCAAAGTAATGTACTTTAGAAAAATGTAGTTGTAGTAAGTTGCCACATAGAAGTTGCTCAATCTCAACCTGCTTATGATTTCCCTCAAGTATACTCAAAAAATAAACAAAAACGAACCTAATCAAATGCATTGATTATCCAATCCCGAATGGATTGTTTCATCCTTTTTTAAACAAACATCCTTGAAGGGAAGCACTGAGTATCAAAGTTAAACTCAAAAAGATTTTGACTTTCAGTGTCATAAAAATAATTAGCAGAAAACGTCTTGTTTACAGGCCAGATTTCACTGTATTTTGTTGCTACGTTAAGTTTTAAAATAATTAAAAAGGGATGGGTGCCTTTTTTTTTTTTTTTTTTAAAAAAAAAGAAGAGTCTCAGAGAGTGAAATGGCTTTACTTGCCCTTGGGTTCCTTGGAGGAAAGATTAACAAGAAGTTAATATCAGTTCAGGTGGCTTTATCATGCTCACCCATGTGGCAATTGGAAAAGTAGAATTCAGTGTGAATTATAATTCCTTTGTTTTTTATGTTCCTTTGTTTTTTGCTTTTCATGTCCACCAACTAAAATAATAGTATCTATTTATTTATTTACTAAATATAGAGACCACCTGATTCCCAATGACCGTAGGAGGTTTACAAATAATTAAAATGAAGGAAAAAAAATTACCATGTTTATTTAATATGCCCAGAGCTGGTGAACATATGTAGAGGTTGGGGGTTAGTTTCTATGACTGCTTGAAGTAGAATTGGAACAGAATTCAAAAGATATTTAATTCAATCTTTCCTGAAGGTAGATGCTACCACAATTTCCCCAACTGGGAGGGCATATAGCGGGATATAACCAACTATGTCTGTTACTTTGCCAAACCCAGGGTTTCTTCTTGTTTAAGGGAAAAATATTTATTTATTTTAAACATTTGTTATATCTTGTAATTTGAATTCACTCATTCAGATTATCTTCAATATATTGTGGCTTTAAGATATTACCATGAGATGGATGCGCTCTCTCTCTCTCTCGAACAAAGCTGAATACTATATATATAGTATGCTTGCACTGGCACTAAGCCGAAGGCACCAGCCTGGAGATGGCGAGTGGGACCTCGCCGAGACGTTGCCTAGATACTTTGAATCTTACGCGGGAGAAAACCCGAATAACCAAAGATCCACATACAAATACCAGAGAACCTCAGAAAACATATATATATATATATATATATATATATATATATATATATATATATATATATATATATATATATATATATATATATATATATATATATATATATATATATTGTTTTCTGAGGTTCTCGCATGTATTTGTATGTGATCTTTGGTTTCGAGTTTTCCGCGTAAGATTCAAAGTATCTGGCAACGTTCGGCGAGTCCCACCGCCATCTTCAGGCTGGTGCTGCTTAGTGCCAGTGCAAGCAGTGTGACCGAGCTGCCATCTCTCTATATATACAAGTGGTGGGGGATGGTGTGCTGGGCTGGTTGGCTGTGCTGCAGCCTCTGATTGGTTGATGGAGTTGATGTTGGTATAATGGGCTGTGTAATGGCCTTTTGTTGTAGAGATATCCTGGATCTTGTGCTGTCATCTCCTGGGTCGTTAGCCTCTTGTGTTTTAACGGCTTGGGTAATGGGTTGTGTGATGGGCTTGTGAGTTCTTTTGTTGTGGTATCCTGGGTCTTGCGTTGTAATCTCCTGGGTCGTTTGTGTTTGATCTCTTTTCGATTAGCCTCCTGTGTAGTAACAGCTTGCGTAATGGGTTGTGTGATGACCTTGTGAGATTTATTGCTGTGGTATCCTTGGTCTTGTGCTGTGATATCCTGGGTCATTTGCTGTGTTGTGACTTCTTGAGTTCTTGAGGTGTAATTTCTTGAGTTTTCTGATGTGATGTCCTGAGCGGGTGGCTGTGATGTAGCATTTTGGGTTTTTAATATGGCTTTGAGTTTGGGGTCTGGGTCTGTGTTCGTTTGGCTTCGAGTTCGTGGTCGTGCCACATCTTCATGTGAAGAAGAAGAATAAGTGCACGCGTTGAAGAACATAAGAACTCAATCAAAAAAGAAGAACCAACCTCTTCCCTGGTCCAACACCTCAAAGCCACAGGACATGAGATTGACTTTAAAAATACCAGAACTATCGCCAAAACTGAACACCACAGCAGCAGAATAATCAGAGAAGCCATAGAGATAGAAAAACGCCCACACAGCATGAATAAAAGAGATGACACCTCCCGCTTACCAGCCATTTGGAAACCCGCCCTCATGAACAGACGAGTACCCAACATGATAAATGACACCAGACCCACACCCATGAGGGCCACACAAGATGCCACCACCACACTTCCACGTAAAAATCAGACTCACACCCACACAGAAGATGAGACACGACCACAGACCAGAAGCCGCACTGCAGCTGCATCACTACCCACTTCAAACTCCTCTGAACCATACATGAAGCGAACTGACCCCCACCATGAAGATGTGGCACGACCACGAACTCGAAGCCAAACGAACACAGACCCAGACCCCAAACTCAAAGCCATATTAAAAACCCAAAATGCTACATCACAGCCACCCGCTCAGGACATCACATCAGAAAACTCAAGAAATTACACCTCAAGAACTCAAGAAGTCACAACACAGCAAATGACCCAGGATATCACAGCACAAGACCAAGGATACCACAGCAATAAATCTCACAAGGTCATCACACAACCCATTACCCAAGCTGTTACTACACAGGAGGCTAATCGAAAAGAGATCAAAACACAAACGACCCAGGAGATTACAACGCAAGACCCAGGATACCACAACAAAAGAACTCACAAGCCCATCACACAACCCATTACCCAAGCCGTTAAAACACAAGAGGCTAACGACCCAGGAGATGACAGCACAAGATCCAGGATATCTCTACAACAAAAGGCCATTACACAGCCCATTATACCAACATCAACTCCATCAACCAATCAAGAGGCTGCAGCCCAGCCAACCAGCCCAGCACACCATCCCCCACCACTTGTATATATAGAGAGATGGCAGCTCCGGTCACACACTGCTTGCACTGGCACTAAGCCGAAAGCACCAGCCTGAAGATGGCGAGTGGGACCTCGCCGAAACGTTGCCTAGATACTTTGAATCTTACGCGGGAAAAAACCCGAATAACCAAAGATCCACATACAAATACCCGCGAGAACCTCAGAAAACAAATATTGCACCTCTACGGGGAGGAAACCCACCATCTGACCAGGACTTATGAAAAACTTGAAGTCCAAAGAGCTTCCATTTTATGTGACCTCGCATTCCTATGCAACTGCCGAGATCAAAATTTAATTCCCACAAGCTTCCAATTGAAATTCCACACCAACACAGCAGCCACCAAACGCATCCTAAAAAGAACAGAATTGGCCCTAATTAGAAATGAACTTCACACAAAAAGATTTCTCCTAGACCAAATCAACAAAGATCTTCTTACACTTCACCTCAGACTCAGCAACAAGATTCACCCCTTACTTTGGGACAAATCCAAACAACTCGCTGTCTGGAGAGCCGAAACACAGACCACCCTCAAGACAGACACACACACCAACAAACTCAGAAAACTACAACAATGCCAGAAACCAACTCCCCCCTCACAACCACACATGAAACAAACAGTGCACAACATCTCAGACAAGATCCTCACCAAGCCGAAACCAAGGTCCTTTCAAAAGGATTCAACTTTGCTGTTGCTCCCAAACACATCCCCACAGAAACCATCATATGCGGAGTTGAAACCAGCCTGACCAAAACCAACCCTGATGAGGCTAATAGAATCAGACTCGAAATCACCAACATCCTCTGCACTAGCAAACCACCCAAAAGCAACTTATCCAAAGAAGAACAAACTGCACTCGTAACCTGAAAGAAGACACCAGCATAATAATCCTACCAGCAGACAAGGGCAACACAACAGTGGTTATGAACACATCTGACTACCAAACCAAGTTAACCAACCTACTCCTAGACCCCACATACAAACCCCTAAAGACAGACCCCACCACCTACCTAGAAAAAACCACCAGATCCAAAATAAAAGCCTCCCCATCAGTGAAGAAATCCAGCAAAGAATCATACCCAGAGAGAAATCATCCAGATGCCCTAAGCTTTATGGTCTCCCAAGATACACAAAGAAGGAACTCCACTTAGACCAATAGTCAGCTCCATAGGCTCACCTCTACAAAACCTAGCCAAATTTCTCGCCAAACAACTGCAGCCCTATGCAGAATCCATCAACTCACATGTAAGAAACTCATTCCAGTTCATCGAGATCATAAAGAAACAAAACTTACAACCCAGCGACCTACTAGTTAGCTTCGATGTCATATCCCTCTTCACCCAAGTGCCAATAAAAGAAGCCTTGACAGCCATCCAAAACAAATACAACCCCCAAGCACATCCTAGATCTGACCAACCACTGTCTATCCAATACATACTTCACCTACAATGGACAAAAATACAAACAAATAGAAGGAGCACCTATGGGATCACCCCTCTCACCTGTCATCGCAAACCTCTACATGGAACACTTTGAAACACAAGCTCTAGAAAATATGATCACAAACCCAAACTCTGGCTCAGATACGTGAGATGACACCTTCATAATCTGGCCACACGGGAAAGAAAAACTGAACAACTTCCTCACACACCTCAACAGCCTACACCCCAAAATACAATTCACCATGGAAACAGAAGCTAACAATCAACTTCCCTTCCTAGATGTCTTGGTATACAAAAACCCAATGGCTCCCTAGGACACACCATCTACCAAAAGAAAACACATACAAACCGCTATCTACACGCACTCTCACACCACCACCCAGCACAGATCAATTCCGTAGCTGAGACACTCATCTCCAGAACAAAATGCTTAGCTGATGAACAACACCTAAAAACCGAACTAAACACTCTCACCAACGTACTAACAGCCAATGGATTTCAAAGAAAGAAGATCACCCACCTAATCCAAAAAGAAACCCCAACCAAAATCCAAGACAGAGAACAAGAGAACGGCAAAGCCCTCCTCCCATATATAAAAGGCACTACAGACAAAATCAGCAAGATCCTCCAAAAACACAACATTAAAACAGCATTCTGCACAAACAGAAAAATATCCACCATCCTAAGAAACCCTAAAGACAAAATCGAGTTAGAAAACCAAGGAGTATATGAAATCCCCTGCACTGCCTGCCTCACCACATACATTGGACAAACTAACAGAAGAATAAGTGCACGCGTTGAAGAACATAAGAACTCAATCAAAAAGAAGAACCAACCTCTTCCCTGGTCCAACACCTCAAAGCCACAGGACATGAGATTGACTTTAAAAATACCAGAACTATCGCCAAAACTGAACACCACAGCAGCAGAATAATCAGAGAAGCCATAGAGATAGAAAAACGCCCACACAGCATGAATAAAAGAGATGACACCTCCCGCTTACCAGCCATTTGGAAACCCGCCCTCATGAACAGACGAGTACCCAACATGATAAATGACACCAGACCCACACCCATGAGGGCCACACAAGATGCCACCACCACACTTCCACGTAAAAATCAGACTCACACCCACACAGAAGATGAGACACGACCACAGACCAGAAGCCGCACTGCAGCTGCATCACTACCCACTTCAAACTCCTCTGAACCATACATGAAGCGTACTGACCCCACCATGAAGATGTGGCACGACCACGAACTCGAAGCCAAACGAACACAGACCCAGACCCCAAACTCAAAGCCATATTAAAAACCCAAAATGCTACATCACAGCCACCCGCTCAGGACATCACATCAGAAAACTCAAGAAATTACACCTCAAGAACTCAAGAAGTCACAACACAGCAAATGACCCAGGATATCACAGCACAAGACCAAGGATACCACAGCAATAAATCTCACAAGGTCATCACACAACCCATTACCCAAGCTGTTACTACACAGGAGGCTAATCGAAAAGAGATCAAAACACAAACGACCCAGGAGATTACAACGCAAGACCCAGGATACCACAACAAAAGAACTCACAAGCCCATCACACAACCCATTACCCAAGCCGTTAAAACACAAGAGGCTAACGACCCAGGAGATGACAGCACAAGATCCAGGATATCTCTACAACAAAAGGCCATTACACAGCCCATTATACCAACATCAACTCCATCAACCAATCAAGAGGCTGCAGCACAGCCAACCAGCCCAGCACACCATCCCCCACCACTTGTATATATAGAGATGGCAGCTCCGGTCACACACTGCTTGCACTGGCACTAAGCCGAAAGCACCAGCCTGAAGATGGCGAGTGGGACCTCGCCAAACGCGTTGCCTAGATACTTTGAATCTTCACGCGGGAAAAAACCCGAATAACCAAAGATCCATATATATATATATATATATATATATATATATATATATATATATATATATGTTTTCTTAAGTTTTATGGGTACTTATATGTATGGCAGGGTCCCCAACCACCGGTCCGCGGACCGGTACCGGACATGAACAAGCCTTACCGGGCCGCTGGTTGCTGGGCGCCGCCATCTTTTTGGTAAAAAGCAATTTTTCGTCAAAAAGATGGCGGCGCCAAGCGCTTCCGATGAGCTTTTCCGGGTAGAAAGCCATTTCTACCTGAAAAGCTCACCGGGCGCTGGCGCTGCCATTTTTGGCGAAAAATCACTTCGGTGACGTCACCGAAGTGATTTTAATCAAAAAGATGGCGGCGCCAGCTGACGCCGAACCGGGCGCGGCGCCCAGCTGGCGCGGAACCGGGCGCGGTGCTCAGCTGACGCCGGAACCGGGCCGCGAGTCGAAAAGGTTGGGGATCCCTGATGTATGGTGTTCGGCTTTGTTCGGGTATTTTCCCACGTCATTGTAGTTCTTTTAAAGTTGTAGCAACGTTTCAGCAGAATCTCATCTGCCATCATCAGGCTTCTATATTGTGTCCGTCTGTGGGTCAGACTTTTACAGTGGTTTCAGATTTAAATTTGGGGCAGCCTATTGCTGTGCCAGAATGGTTTTTCTTCATCCTGATTGGTTGGGAGTCTTGGTCTGTGTTTATTGGTCTCGGAGTTTGCTGTGTTCTGCTTGATGGGTGTCTCTGATATCTTCTGTCTGTTTTTTGGCACTTTTTGTATCTTGATTGGCTGGCAGCATTGTGTTACTTTAATGGAGGCCTTTAGTGCAGTTTGGCTTCGGGTAAATGGACGCTATCATTAGTTAGGAAGCTGGGTTTCATCTGGGTGCCTGGTTGGGGTGTGTTTGAGCTGGAGGTATCAGGGGGGATCTGTTTGTGCCCAGGTGTTTGCCTGGCTTGTGGTGTGGAGATTTTTTTGTTTGTGAGTGCAGGCTTCCAAATGATTGACAGCCTGGTGGAATCATCTCTTCTATTCATGCTTTCTGGTCTTTTTTCAATCTCTATGGCTTCTCTGATGACTCTGTGGCTAGGGTTTTCCATAGTGGCCAGGGTTTTGGTGCCATTGAAGTTGATGCTATGACCTGTGGCTTCCATGTGTTGGACTAGTGAGGAAGTGTGTTCCAGCTTTTTGACTGCATTTTTGTGTTCATCCAGGCGGGTACTTATTCTTCTATTGGTCTGTCCAATGTATGTGGCCGGGCATGATGCACAGGGGATATATATATATTTTCTTAATATATATATATATAAGAATATATATATATATTCTTAAGTTTTCGCGGGTACTTACATGTATGGCATTCAGCTTTGTTCGGGTATTTTCCCACGTCATTGTAGTTGTGCTTTTAAAGTTGTAGCAAGGTTTCAGCAGAATCTCATCTGCCATCATCAGGCTTCTGTATAGTGTTCATCTGTGAGTCAGACTTTTACAGTGGTTTCAGATTTAAATTTGGGGCAGCCTATTGCTGTGCCAGAATGGTTTTTTCTTCATCCTGATTGGTTGGGAGTCTTGGTCTGTGTTTATTGGTCTTGGAGTTTGCTGTGTTCTGCTTGATTGGTGTTTCTAATATGTTCTGTCTGTTTTTTGGCTCTTTTTGTATCTTGATTGGCTGGCAACATTGTGTTACTTTATTGGAGGCTTTTAGTGCAGCTTGGCTCTGGGTAAATGGACGGCTATCATTAGTTAGGAAGCTAGGTTTCATCTGGGTGCCTGGTTGGGGTGTGTTTGAGCTGGAGGTATCAGGGGGGATCTGTTTGTGCCCAGGTGTTTGCCTGGCTTGTGGAGACCCAGAAGATGAACAGACCTATGGAACAGCTGTGCTGCCCTACATAAGAGGTACTACAGACAAAATTAGTAAGATACTACACAGACATCATATCAAGACTGCCTTCAAAACAGACAGAAAAATAGATGCCATCCTTAGAAACCCCAAAGATAAAATTGACCTGGAAATGATAGCCGTCCATTTACCCGGAGCCAAGCTGCACTAAAGGCCTCCAATAAAGTAACACAATATTGCCAGCCAATCAAGATACAAAAAGAGCCAAAAAACAGACAGAAGATATTAGAAACACCAATCAAGCAGAACACAACAAACTCCAAGACCAATAAACACAGGCCAAGACTCCCAACCAATCAGGATGAAGAAAAAAACATTCTGGCACAGCAATAGGCTGCCTCAAATTTAAATCTGAAACCACTGTAAAAGTCTGACTCACAGATGAACACTATACAGAAGCCTGATGATGGCAGATGAGATTCTGCCGAAAGGTTGCTACAACTTTAAAAGCACAACTACAATGACGTGGGAAAATACCCGAACAAAGCTGAATGCCATACATACATACATACATACATACATACATACATACAGAGAGAGAGAGAGAGAGAGAGAGAGAAAGAGAGAGCGCGCATCCATCTCATGGTAATATCTTAAAGCCACAATATATTGAAGATAATCTGAATGAGTGAGTTCAAATTACAAGATATAACAAATGTTTAAAATAAATAAATATTTTTCCCTTAAACAAGAAGAAACCCTGGGTTTGGCAAAGTAACAGACATAGTTGGTTATATCCCGCTATATGCCCTCCCAGTTGGGGAAATTGTGGTAGCATCTACCTTCAGGAAAGATTGAATTAAATATCTTTTGAATTCTGTTCCAATTCTACTTCAAGCAGTCATAGAAACTAACCCCCAACCTCTACATACGTTCACCAGCTCTGGGCATATTAAATAAACATGGTAATTTTTTTCCTTCATTTTAATTATTTGTAAACCTCCTACGGTCATTGGGAATCAGGTGGTCTCTATATTTAGTAAATAAATAAATAGATACTATTATTTTAGTTGGTGGACATGAAAAGCAAAAAACAAAGGAACATAAAAAACAAAGGAATTATAATTCACACTGAATTCTACTTTTCCAATTGCCACATGGGTGAGTATGATAAAGCCACCTGAACTGATATTAACTTCTTGTTAATCTTTCCTCCAAGGAACCCCAAGGGCAAGTAAAGCCATTTCACTCTCTGAGACTCTTCTTTTTTTTAAAAAAGGCACCCATCCCTTTTTAATTATTTTAAAACTTAATGTAGCAACAAAATACAGTGAAATCTGGCCTGTAAACAAGAAGTTTTCTGCTAATTATTTTTATGACACTTTTTGAGTTTAACTTTGATACTGAGTGCTTCCCTTCAAGGATGTTTGTTTAAAAAAGGATGAAACAATCCATTCGGGATTGGATAATCAATGCATTTGATTAGGTTCATCTTTGTTTATTTTTTGAGTATACTTGAGGGAAATCATAAGCAGGTTGAGATTGAGCAACTTCTATGTGGCAACTTACTACAACTACATTTTTCTAAAGTACATTACTTTGGGTTTTTTTAAGGGGTGTAATGAATCCCAATGAAGGAAAACAAGTTGCTTTTGGGATGTTGCTTAATTACCATTTTCATGGAATTATCTGAGACAGCCAGCATAGCAATTTCATTTTTTTTGCTACTTTAATTTTCCAATTGGGTTTATATGCATCCTTTAATCTGACAGTCAAGGCATATATATATATATGTGTTTTCTTAAGTTTTCGCGGGTACTTACATGTATGGTATTCAGGTTTGTTCAGGTATTTTCCCACGTCATTATAGTTGTGCTTTTAAAGTTGTAGCAACGTTTCGGCAGAATCTCATCTGCCATCATCAGGCTTCTGTATTGTGTATATGTATATGTGTGTGTGTGTGTGTGTGTGTGTATGTGTATATATATATATATATATATATATATATATATATATATATATATATATATATATATATATATATATATATATATATACGTCTTGTGTACACACACACACACATATACATATACACACACAATATATATATATATATATATATATATATATATATATATATATGTGTGTGTGTGTGTGTGTGTGTGTGTGTGTGTGTGTGTGTGTGTGTTTTCTTAAGTTTTCACGGATACTTACGTATTCAGGTTTGTTCGGGTATTTTCCCACGTCATTATAGTTGTGCTTTTAAAGTTGTAGCAACGTTTCGGCAGAATCTCATCTGCCATCATCAGGCTTCTATACAAAATTTATATTATACAAAATTTATATTATTTATTACATATTACATATACAAAATTTATATTATTTATATTTATTTATATATCATAACAGTGGAACCAGAGTTGCTCCACTTTTTCACCATCCATTTTCTTCTGTTGAAAGACACCAATTCTTTCAATTTTCTGCTGTGCAATTTTGTATAACTTGATTTCCAGGACCTTCATGACTTTAGACATACACAGAATTACTGGAAAGCATCAATAAATCTCTTTTATTCATTTTAACCAATCTGTTGAAGTATTTATGTGATAGGTTTCTGCCATCCAAGGAAAACTGGTATTTTTTTGTACAAAAAAAGTATGTTTGTTAATAAGCATTTACAAAACCAAAACCAAAACAGGTGCATTGGTTCTTTAGATGAAACTAGCTCTAATTTCATCTTCCTTTCTTGTTCTTCTTTTAAATTTAAAATGATTTCAACTGCAGCAAAAAAAATTTCCTTGTCTTTAAAGAGAATGCTTTTTAATCAAAGGGATTGTTAATCATGAAAAATAACAAGGGCAAAAAGGATTATAATTAAAAGGTCCAAAACAATAGACAGTGTTCTTGCCTATTCCAGACACAAAAGAAACTGAAAAATGAAAGCTTTCTGCATTTTAAACATGCACAGCATTGAATATTCTGCCACCACTTTTATTCACTTCAGAGGATAAGCATTTGGAATCAGAGAATCTTCAAAGTAAACTGACAGTTGATTAGACTGTTAAAAATTAGGCGCCTCCTTTTAAAATAGTAGTTCAAATAATGTCAGCCAGAATAAATGTAACACACAATCATTCTTATAATTGGAGACAATGAAATCAACTAGCCTGGCTTGACTGAAACCAGCAAGAAACATAGACTGGAGGTGCAGTCAAAGTCAAGCTGGTTTTGTGGAAGACTTATTTGCTTACCCCACATAATCCCAGTTCAGACCAATGGGAGGTAATCAAAACAATTTGATTATAATTATAGGTATGTTGTTGACCCTACTGTTCTGTTTGTTAATTTTACCTTTATGAAAAAGATAGAAATTACACGTAAGAGCGCACTAGGGGGCAGCATCTGGCCAGATTTGGCTAAATAGAGCGCTCAGTAGGGTCAAACCTGAGTTCGATTTGGAAGAGGGTCCAAAGAAACAAGAAGTTTTTAAAAAATAAAACTTGGGTAAACACACCTTGGCAAAATATTTCCACACAATTCTAAGAAAACTAAATGAACAGCATCCAATTAAGTTACTCAAAAGAGTTGTTATTTGTCATTGCAGAACAGGGATGCTAACTTTGTACCTAGCAAAGGCAAGGAAGTGGCAAAGAGAAGAAGGAGAAAAATAGAACTACAAGTGCTTTGTGCAATTTGTCCTGATGTATTATTTTTTTTAGTCAGAAATAATGAGGCAAGTGATGCCATTGCTGAATAGAACTGCATTGATACAGAAAGATTTATCTCTTTGCAATCAGTGTAGTCTCAATCCACGTTAATGAGTTATAAAGTTTGAGCTGATTCTAAAACTAACAGATCAATCAATTATTTAATATTTTAAATTTAGTAATCACATGTTTTTTATCCCATTGCAATAATGGACAGACTCTTGGCAACTCACAACATGTAGCAGAATGACATACCGTATAATATTAAAAATCAAAATTACAAAAACATATAAAGCCAATCAGCATCTGGTGTCAAGCCCCAAGTGCTCTTCAGAAAGCTCCATTTTCAGCTGTTTTTAGAAAGAAACTGGTTGGGCCAATCGAATGTTCATCAGGAGGCTCTTCCAAAGGCCTAGGCCAGCCTGATTACCATAAACAATATCTCTGCACATTGGCTCATCTTGGCCTTCCAAAAATCAAGGACACTTATTTTCTCAGCAGAATAAAAATGAAGAGATAAGTTCCTGCAGGTAACCTGGCACTCAGCCATAAAATACTTTATAGCTTAAAATTAGTATTTTCAAGCACTTCACCTGGAAGCTAAAGAGACTCCCAGTGCAGGGCTGGCAAAACAGGCTTCTAGCAAGTACTTGTGAACACTGGACCGTCTGCTTTCCCGCCAAATGAAGATTCCAGGTTCAAGTTTCATGAAGGTCATGTTCAGTGGTGGGATTCAAAATTTACCACCACCGCTTCAGTGGGCATGACTTGATGGGTGTGGCTAGGTGGTCGTGTGAATTGGTGGGTGCGGCCAACTCGACGTCACTCACGGCAAGGTGAGGCTGCACCTTGCTGTGAGTGACATCGAGTTGGCCACAGCCAGTCACATGACCGATGCTGCAGAGACATGGCGATTGCCTATGTACATACCTGACCCCCTACCCTTGGGCTGACAAAATAAGGAAAAGGAGACTTGGCCGAATTTTTCCTGCCTCCTGCCTCTTGCTTCTCACGTGCACAAATGGGACAAACAGCAACCAACAGCTGTTTCTTACCTTCCCCAAAGTGCGCCGAATGTGCGATTCGCGCACACGCAGATAACAGCAACACTGACCATCAGCTGTTTCTTGCATTGCTCCATGCTCCCAATGCATGATTCGCGCATGCAGATATAAGCAACACCAACCACCAGCTGTTTCTTAGCTCAGCTGAGGCGCGGCAATCCACTTTGCTGCATGAATTTGCTGAGTTAAGAAACAACAGAATATAGGGGAAGTGAGAGGTAAGAACGGAGGTGGGTGGGCGGGGCCAGTCAAAATTTTCCCTACCGGTTCTACAAACCACTTAAATTTTTTCCTAGAGGTTCTCCTGAATGGGTCTGAATCCCCTGAATACCATCCCTGGACATGTTGCAATAATCTAGGGCAGGGGTGGGGAATGATGCCCTCTTTTATGACTTGTGGACTTCAATTCCCAAAATTCCTGAGCCAGCCATGCCAGCTAAGGAATTCTGGGAGTTGAAGTCAACAAGTCATAAAGGGGCCATCATCCCTCATCTCTGATCTAGGGGAATGGTAATGAGGATGGATTTTTTTTTACAGAGTTTCTTTGCTTTTTTGATCTTTCAGCTGTTCTGTGTTGTGATCTACAGATGGCCTTCTATGTGGCCTTCTGCTTCATTTTTAATGGTAGAGAATCTTGCAGGTAGATAATGAGACGAGCTACAAATGGTCTCAAGACTAATGTGAATGATGTGTGTTTTATTTTTATAGTTATAATGTACACTGAAGATGGCATTTAATTTCATTGTATGAGGTGCAATGACAATAAAGTATACTAAACTAATACCAAAGCTTGCTAGCTGCAAAGATGGAGAAATAGTAGTTTTCCAGAATGTTCATCAGGAATTCAATTTTTTTGTGTTTAATACATTTTTTAAAAACAGTACTCTTTTGGATAATAATGAAACATGGAGAGAAATGAACTGTCATGAGCTGTGGTTGTTCATTCCTTCAGTTAACATTAGTCTTAAAAACAGCATTATAGAACAAACACATTCCTATATCTTCAACTAAGCAAGTGCTATATAACCAGCGTTGATGATACAGCTCAATGTGTATTGTACTATTGTTAATATATTAACATATTTAAAAACTCTAAATCCTCTATACATTTCATGATTCAATATATTCAGAAGTAATGGGCCCATCAGTTTTAAAGGAAATATCCCTGATTTTTCCCTATGCAAGCTTTCAGGCTTGAAAAATTAACAGTGATATTCAAATAGTTATTATTTTAATTGTCTTCTAAAGCAATTTTGGAATCAGTCATATCATCACAGCATTAGAAGTGGTAACAATCCAAATTAAAGCACCTCTCACTAATGGGTATGTAATTGTTGTTTGAATATATTCAGTGAAGGAAGGGCAGCCTATCATTTTGCTAAGAAAACGACTCCCAGGGAAAGCTGTTCTTAGGTTTGTTTTTGATGTTGGTGTTGCTTCTGGTGTTAAGTTACAGGTCTTTCTGTAACTTAAATCAACTATTCCATACATCTACTCTGGACCAATGAAGAAAAAGTCTTGAATTTCATCCGTATGAAGCCATTTCAGCTATCTAAAGGGTGCAATGATATGGTTCTCTCCCTAAGGCAACACCTTCCCAATTGATATAATCTATCTCTATGTGATGACCCAGAGTGTAACACAAATGTAACAAAATTCAAAACATAAATAAATGTCCTTTAATGCCTCCAACTTGCCCCCACTGTTCAATAATACTCAGTTGGAGATAAAATGTAGTCAAAAATAGTCTTCAACAGAAAGCAATACAGTCTGAATTTAATGAGCAGATAGAGGTGAAATAAAAAACCAAACAAACTACAATGATGAAATTTCCACAATGGAACAGGAGAAGTTTTACCAAATTCAAGGAGATAACAAGGCACAGTCTGTTGGAAGGATGCCAACCAAGATAACTTCAGAGAAAAATAAAACACGCTTTGCTTCTGGCAACCTGTGTTTTAACCGTCTCTCTTATATACTCGCCCCTTCAGCTGCAACCAATTAGGAGGATCATTGCCGCTTCCTCTCTCGCAAGCCAAGTTATTGCCTTCTCTGTTCCTCCCTGCGTGCCCTAGGATGGATAGGGGATGGGCCTGGGTCCTCCTCTCACTGCCCAGCTGGACTTTGCCCTTCCCCAGCCTCCTCCACAACCTCTGGAGCCACACCTCCACTGCCTGTCACCTGTTCCTCCTCTCCCTGAGAGCCTGACTCTACCAAGGGCATGACACTCTATAAACTGTAATGTTGACTCCTCTCATTGCTATTCTCTCTATCTTCCAGTTTGACTGCATTATTCTTATGGTATAATATGATACTCAAGAAATGTAAGGAATAAAATAGAGCTATCTTTCCTCTGATTTCAACTATACGCGTGTCTTCATTATTTGTGGGGGATTCTGTTCAAGCCAAACAATCACAGATAATGCAATCATGAAAATCATATTTTATATCATATTTGTTGTTGTGCATGTTTAAAGTGAACCAAAACTTTCATTAATATGTGAAGTTATTTTTCACAGATACTGAGTTGTGGTATGTGTTTGCTAACCATGGAAAAGTGAAACTATAAACAACAAGGTATATATATACCTCAGTTAATGCAGTCTAAATTGCATCTGTTTCTTTGCAACAACCTCATATTTCAAAGAGAATATAAGTGTGTCATTATTCTATGATTTACCGAAGCAGGTGTCTCCCCTCCTATACCTGCATACATTTGATTAATGTATTGTAATTTTATCTTGTTATTTTTATATCATTTTTATAACCTATCAAGGTCATTTTAAATTTTATTTCTCTCTTCTAGGGAATTTGCTATCTCACCTAATTTATCTGTCAGCTGCAATAATTTTCATCCTTCTCATGAATAAAAATGTCAGAAGGAAAGGCATCTGTGAATTCCAAAATAAGTTGGTTTTTAAAAAATGCTGTCCTGATTGGGAAACTAATGAGAGCCAATGTGGTACAGAGAAGAAGAAGAAGGACAGCTGAATGACTGGACATTTGGAGGCAACTTCACTCTCCAATATTATAATTCCAGGAACAGTTGATATGATAAAGTTCGAGATACAGGATATCTCATCAACATTGGAGGTCTTCTGCAGGAGTCATCTGGAAGAGGTAAACCACAAGGCTGTGGCTGCTACAGGAGAGAATAAAACATTCATTTCTTTATTTTCCTTGCAGGGAGAGGGCTACATTTCTTTTTCTTTTTTAAAAAATTACATGTATGGAAGAAAAGGGAGTTTAGTAGAATAACCTAGCATTCCTCAAAGCAGATGTCAGCTATCCAAGGTACTCCGTTCTTACACAGCTTGAAAAGAATTGTCTATCTAACTCACATTACTCTAGCAGATGTGATGTAAAGCCTCCAGGTACTATATTTTCCAGTGGTAAAACTTTGAATTGTTGCAACAATATGCCTGACTGAGCCCCACAGGCCTTAGAAAGATCAGATGTGCACCAAATGTATAAAGCCATACCCACAAATTAAATCCAAAACACCCTATTTCCTTCGACAATTTCAGGAATTGAAAATTAGTGACATGGTTAGTTTAGAGCAGGGGTGTCCAACCTTGGCAACTTTAAGACTTGTGGACTTCAACTCCCAGAATTCCTCAGCCAGCTTTGCTGGCTGAGGAATTCTGGGAGTTGAAGTCCACAAGTCTTAAAGTTGCCAAGGTTGGACACCCCTGGTTTAGAGACTACTGATTCCAAAAAGCATGTCATTGTAGTGCAGTGATCTAAACTGGATCCCTTCAGATGTGTTGGGGGATCCCCAGAAGGGTATGGCTAGCTGATGAGAGTTAAATAGCTTGAAATAGATTTATACTAGTCTCCCTTTATTTCTTTGTTTCTTATTTCTTCTTCTTCTTTCTATAAAACATACATTTCATGAAGAAATAAGAGAATAATTAAAGATTTGCATTTCCTGTGTTCTGAGAAAATGATACTGTAGTTCTATTCTTGAACTCAACCAAACTTAGTTCATTATATATGTTAGCAAATGCAGTTTAGGGCTTTATCCAAGCAACAGCTAACTCCCTGCTTTGGCTAATTGGCTGTATATTCACTAGCTAACCGTATTTGCCTATTTCCATGCCAGACATCTTGATGTTTATATGTTTGTAGCATCTTTTCAAGTCTGTCTAACTTCTAGTGATGGATTCCTTATGCAGGGTCTTGGATTATGGCTGTGCCTCCTTCCTTCCATCCTGGGCAACTTTTATATGGATTTTTTTCTTTATTACCATCTAGATTCCTGCCTAGGCTTTCTTTCAGTATTATTTATTATTTAAATAATAAAGGAATCTGTATTAATGTGTGGCTGATTACAGCTCCATAAACTGATAAGATAATTTCATGAAAATATAGAGAATCAGGGATCTGCTTTTTTCCCAAATGCCAGGAAAAGTAGCATTTAAGAATCAAGACATCAACAGCAGTTTATTTTGCCATCTGCACTATTTTTAATAGGGCCCTAAGAGCAGTATTACTCTTGTGTAACAATATCATGGAGAAAATGATATTATCAAAACTGATTTATCTAAAGCCAAATGTAGATTTTGTAGCTGAGCAGGAGATTATGCCAGTGTTCCCTACAACTTGGACTGGTTTCCACACTGACATACTTCCTGCAATAAATCTTTACTTTAATATGGAATTTTAAGAATAGGTGGAGGTACAAGAATATTTATGAGTTCCTGATCCAGCTAAATCAAGAGCAAAGGACCAGCCTATTGTTTGATGAATATAAAGGAAAGTTGCAGGAAGAGATTTAGCAAAAAAATAAATTGCAGGCTAAATGGTCAAAAGTTGTGAAATAAGCTACAAATTGATCTAAGTATTATTATAGGGTTTTTTTTTTTGTTCTGGGGGAAATAAATAAAAGTTTATAACTCACTTCTGAAATGATTCCATGAAAAAAAAATTAACCTCTCCTATTAATATTTAATAAGATCTCTGAAAGGCATCAGGTGATGATTAGCAGATGCAATCCATTTTTCCATGACATAGTTTGAGATAATTTTTAGAATGGTTCACGATTCAATTCTTTTACTCTGTTAGCTTAAGCATGTTTAAATTTGAATTTACACAATGAAGTTTCTTTCTCAGCATGCTTTTATACACACAATGTGTTTTTTCATAATGATGAACAGTCCTTTCTATTTTCCCCCTTGGAATCTACCACAGACACTTAATGATTGCAAATCTATTAAATTGCAAAACAAATGCAAGCTTTGTCCTTGCCAAAGAGTAAATTGAGTGTAGATGAGCTCTGCAAACTCATTTAAACAGGTGGTCTTGCAGCTGCCTTCCAAACTAAGTCAATTATACACTTAGTCTAATTTAAATGAACAAACATGGATTTTCTGGGTTTTTTCCCATTCAGGCCTAAATATTGAAAGAAATATGAACATTATGCTTATGACAGAGATATATGAACATGTCATATGAAAGTATTCTGTTTAATTAACTCTGCTGGAGAATTAATTTAAATCACTATACAATGTCTACATAGAAACAAAGTAAACTCAATTTCTGAGAATTATATTAAGGATGTTTGAGAGATTCAGTCTTTGTGAATCTCAATGAGTTAACCTTCTACAAAATGTGTTTTACACTGAGTTTTTGGTCTTGATAAATATTCTGATTCAGTTCTCAGTGAAAAAATATACTGAGGTCTCTTAAAATGCAAATGAAGGTGGCAATAAAATATTTCTGTATAGGTACATACTTTGAAGGAAAATATATGCATAGTATTTAAAAACAGATAATGATACAACCCTTTACATAATTTGCATCACAGCACCTACTGCAGAATTCAGTTACTTTATAGGGATATGTATTGTATATGGTTGTGCTACATTAAGGAACTAGTAGACATTTTAGAGATCTTGTGCATATATGACAATGACCACTAATCAATTGATTTATCTCTTTGAAGTTTAAAATTAAGTAAATATGTACAGTGGTGCAAAGTGTGCTTATGAAGTAGAATGTTAAGTTCAGAAGATATTAAATATATAAACAGATTTCTTTATATATTTATAAAGAACCGTGGTGGCACAGTAGTTAGGATGAAGTATTGCAGGCTATTGGGGATACAATATTGCAGGCATTTGGGCATACAATCTCCAAAATGACAGAATGATCTCAGTTCGTATCCAAGACAAACCATTCAACATCACAGTAGTTCAAGTCTATGCCCCAACCACTGAAGAGGATGAAGTTGACTGGTTCTATGAAACCCTACAACACCTTCTAGAATTAACACACACAAAATGATGTCGTTATCATCATGGGGGATTGGAATGCTAAAGTAGGAATCCAAAAGATAACTGCAATAACAGGCAAGTTTGCCCTTGAAGTACAAAATGAAGCAAGGCACAGACTGGTAGAATTTTGTCACGGGAATACTATGGTCATAGGAATTTTCAACAACTCAAGAAACGACTCTACACATGGACATCACCAGACAGTCAACACCGAAATCAGATTGACTATGTGCTCTGCAGCCAAAGATGGAGAAACTCTATACAGTCAGCTGGCTGTGGCTAAGTTCATGAGCTTCTTGTTGCAAAATGTAGGCTTAAATTGAAGAAAGTAAGGAAAAGCAATAGGCCACTGAGGTATGAACTAAATCATTTCCCTGATGAATATGCAGTAGAAGTGACAAATAGATTTAAGGAATTAGATCTGATAGACAGAGTGCCTAAAGAACTATGGATTGAGGTTCGCAACATTGTACAAGAGGTAGCAACTAAAACCATCCCAAAGAAAAAGAAATTCAAGAAAGCAAAATGGCTGTCTGAGAAAGCTTTACAAATAGCTGAGGAAAGAAGGGAAGTGAAAGGCAGGGGAGAAAGAGAAAGACACACCCAGTTGAATGCAGAATTCCAGAGAATAGCTAGAAGAGATAAGAATGCCTTCTTAAATGAACAGTGCAAAGAAATAGAAGAAAACAATAGAATAGGGAGGACCAGAGATTTCTTCAAGAAAATTGGAGATATGAAGGGAATATTTCATGCAAAGATGGGCATGATAAAGGACCAAAATGGCAGAGACCTAACAGAGGAAGAAGAGATGAAGAAGAGGTGGCAAAAGTACATAGAAGAACTATACAAGAATGAACTTAACATCCCTGATAACCATGATGGAGTGGTCACTGACCCAGAGCCAGACATCCTGGAATGTGAAGTCAAATAGGCCTTAGGAAATCTGAGCATTAACAAAGCTAGTGGAGGTGACAGTATTCCAGCTGAGCTATTCAAAATCTTGAAAGACAATGCAGTAAAATTGCTACACTCAATTTGCCAGCAAATTTGGAAAGCTCAACAGTGGCCACAGGATTGGAACAGGTCAGTTCCAATTCCAAAGAAGGGCAATGCCAAAGAATGTTCAAACTACCACACCATTGCACTCATTTCACATGCTACCAAAGTTATGCTCAAAATCCTACAAGCTAGGCTCCAGCAGTATGGGAATCGAGAACTACCAGAAGTACAGGCAGGATTTTGAAGAGACACAGGAACTAGAGATCAAATTGCCAACATACGCTGGATCATCAAGAAAGCTAGGGAGTTCCATAAAAACATCTGCTTCTCCTTCATTGAGTATGCTAAAGTATTTGATTGCGTGGATCACAACAAATTGTGGCAAGTTCTTGTTAGTGTTTGGGGATAAACCCCTAGCAGAGTATGCAGCAGCAGTCAAGCCAGGCAGCCAAATGAGATAGGAAGGGTTTTAGAGTATACACACACTGAACACAAACACTGTTTGTAGTTTAAATAGTTTTTAATCCAGTTAGAGTTTAAGCATTGTCAATCAGTCCGTATGTCATTCACAATATATCCATTCAGTAAGACTCACTAACTCAGTCCAGATAATAGTCCTTACTATATCTTTATCAGCCGATAAAGATATCTTCTCCTCCTCCGATGCCTTTCTCCAGAGGATAACGCTGGATATTCAGTAGAACGATCAAACAGTAGACAGTCGCAGTAAAACAGTAGTAAACAGTTGTATCCAGCAGTAAACAGCAGTAAACAGTAAACAGCAAAACAGTAGGCAGTCAAACAGTAAGCAGTAAGCAGCAAGCTTTCTCCTGCTTCCTCTTATTGCAGTTTCTAACCGCACCCTTAATTGGCTAATTACATGCAGTGTGGTGCTTAAAGTTACAAACACTTAAACTATGATACCTTAGTTTATATATTTATCCACCCAAACCTTGTTGGGTATCAATGTTATACCTAACAGTTCTTAAAGAGATGGGAGTACCAGACCATCTTATCTGTCTCTTGAGAAACCTCTATGTGGGTCAAGAAACAACAGTGAGAATTGGACACAGAACCACTGATTCGTTCAAAATTGAGAAAGAAGTTCAGCAAGGCTGTGTACTGTCACCCTGACTATTTAACTTATATGCAGAGCACATCATAAGAAAGGCAGGGCTAGATGAATCACAAGTTGGAATGAAGATTGCCAGGAGAAATATCAACAACCTCAGATGTGCAGATGATACCACCCTAATGGCTGAAAGTGAAGAGGAACTAAAGAGCCTCTTGATGCGGGTGAAGGAGTAGAGTGCAAAAGTTGGCTTGAAACTCAACATTAAGAAAATGGCATCTGATCCTCTCAATTCCTGGCAAATAGATGGGGAAGAAATGGACAGATTTTATTTTCCTGAGCTCCAAGTTCACAGCAGATGGGGACTACAACCAAGAAATTAAAAGATGCTTGCTCCTGGGGAGGAAAGCTACGGCAAATCTAGACAGCATACTATAAAGCAGAGACATCACCCTGCCAACAAAAGTGCGTATAGTCAAGGCTATAGTTTTCCCAGTTGCAATGTATAGCTGTGAAAGTTGGACCATAAGGAAGGCTGAGCACCAAAGAATTGAAGCCTTTGAATGATGGTGCCAGAGAAGACTCCTGCAAGTCCCTTGGACTGCAAGGCAATCAAACTGGTCAGTCCTAGAATAGATCAACTCTGACTGCTCTTTAGAAGGTCAGATCCTGAAGATGAAATTCAAATACTTTGACCACCTAATGAGAAGGAAGGACTTACTGGAGAAGAGCCTAATGCTGGGAAAAATTGAGGGCAAAAGAAGAAGATGACAGAGAATGAGGTGTCTGAATGGAGTCATTGAAGTAGTCAGTGTGAGCTTAAATGGACTCCAGAGGACAGGAAGGCCTGGAGGAACATTGTCTATGGGGTCATGATGGGTCAGACATGACTTTGTGACTAACAACAACAATAATTGCAGACTAATTCTGCTGATTGCCAGGAATTCAATTCTGACTAGCTCAAGATTGACTCAGCCTTTCATCTTTTTGAGGTCAGTAAAATGAAGACTCAGATTTCCAGGGGCAATATGTTGACTCTATAAACTGCTTAGAAGGTTCTGTAAAGCACTATGAAGCAGTATATAAGTCTAAGTGCTATTGTTATTGCTATTGCCATATATTGAGCATGGGGTGTATGGGGTGTTCAGGAAGGAGTAGCACCTTTGGTGTAGGGGCATGTCGTATCCTCTTAGGGCAGCTCATCCACTTTTCGTCTCCACCTGTCACTCAGCTCTCACCTGTGGCTCCTAGTATGCACAGCGGCCACACTCCGGGCAACAGCTTCAACAAGTTGAGGGTAGCTGTCAGATCTTCACTGAGATAGGGACATGTCTATCCTGAGCATGTGAAGACAGATTCTGGTGGATTGAGCAGATGAAGCCTACCAGAATAGGACAACAGTTATAAAAACTGTCTCCGCAATTGATGTACTAAGAGCACATCAAGACATGAAAGATGTCCTGGTCAATCACTTTGCCCAGCCCATTTCCAACTGTCTTGACTTTTGCCATTGGAGCAAGATGGAATCTGGGAAGAGAGAGTGAGGCTGACTATGCACACCTCTCCCTCACTTTAATCCAATTCATGCACCACTCTTGATGTCCCTCAACTCCCAAAAACCTTTAAAGTCCTATGGTGTTGGGCGAATGATGAAGCAGCAGGTGTGGATACACTGGTAGCTGTAGCCACAGACCTGCAGCTCAGGTCTAATGATCATCTTCTTGCTGACAGAAGCAACAGCTGAATTTGGTCTCTATCTGAGTGACTGAGCAGTCCTCAGTAAGAGGAAGGGGCTAGAAAAGGCCCCCTAAACATTATTGCTGTCATCAACAGCTAAGAAAAATGCTTGCAACAACACTTGCAGGACTGTACAGAGCAAGCTTCGCAAGATGCAGGACTCCTGGTTGAGTGCCAAAGGAGATGAAATTCAGAAGTTTGCTGATAGAAATGATGCTAAAAGGTTCTACAAAGCCTTCAGATCCTTGTACGGACCTTAGCCCTCACAGAACTCCCCTCTACTGGACTCAGATGGTGCAATTCTCATTACTGAGAAGATTTTGATTCTACAGCATTGGGCTGAGCACTTCCAATCCGTACTGAACCACCCATCTTCCATCAACAATGAGGCAATCGGGGGTGGGTGGGGGGTGGAGCTGGCGTCACGACAATACGGCATGCGATCTTGGAGGTCTGAGATCGCTGCTGATATCTTTGCTCGTGGACGGTCCTATCGGATCTAAACCGTCCCGAAGAGACGGTGAGAGTGAAGAGCGCATCCTGTCGATCCCAGGGATACCGCAAAGTCCCTGGTAGATCCAGGAGAAGCTCTTCTTGCCAGCGGCAAAGAGGCAGCCATTAAAGCTGCTGAAGTTGGGACAGCTCCAAAATGGAAGAGAACAGAAAGAGAGAGTGTGCCGGTTTGGTGAGAACTTTTTCTTTATTCTAAGATCTGAAAGGACACCCTAAGGAAAAGAAAGAATCTGTAAAAGTTTTGACAGCAGTGATTAAGCAGCTATTTTAAACAGGAATGTCAAAGTAATTTTTTTTCCTCATTGCTGGATTTTCTATACACAATCTTATATTTTGAAACTGGACTGGTTTTTTCTTTTTCATCTATTTTTTTTCCTCCTTTTTGATTTTGTAACTATTTTAGGCTAGAGACTCCCATTTAGTTATTTCTTTTTTTAAAATATCTTTTTCTTTCTTTTTATTAATTCTTATTGCATTTTGCTTGGAAAAGGAGGGGGAAAGTGAAAGCAAAGAAACTTTGTAACACTGCCAACTAGAGGCTTGGAAATATTTTATTTCTATTGTGACCAGACAAAGCTGAGAAAGAAAGAACTGAGACTTTTTTTTCAAGGACATTGCTATTTGATAAGATAGAGAGAAGAGCATGGGAGAGTATTATTGCAGGTGCTCTTCTGGGTTTCTATCAACAGCTGGAGTCTGGTGCTGAAGGTTATAGAAAAAGAAAAGGTGATAAGTTTCTGGAGAAGAGTGTTATAACAAGAGCCTTGGATAACTAAACAAAGTGCAGTGTGCTCTTTTTATTTTTTCTAAGCTGTGCTACCCCTCCTCAACAGTTTACTTTTTGAAATAGCTATTTGGACTTTTAGTTCTTTGGAACTTGTCTTTGCTTTTTTTTTTCTCTTTATACTTGTCTTTGGAAGTTAATTTTTTACATTTGTTTTTTATTTTAAAAGAAAAGTTTTAGTATTAATGATTCCCTTCCTTTTCTTTTTAAGGGAGTAGCCTTTTTTTTCCTTTTTCTCTTTTTGATTTTCTGGTATTTTTATTTTTCCATCTACCTCCAATACTAGTTTTTTCTTTCTTTTTATTTGTTTATTTATTTATTTATGCTTTTTTCTCTTTTTCTCTTATGCAGTCTTTTATATTTGAGACCTCTTAATTGGATTAAGGTGTTGAAGAACCTGAAGAATTCTTCCTTTTTTTTTTAGTTTTTTATTCTTCACTTTTTCGTCTTTTTTAGGATTTTACAACTTTTTCTCCTTTGTGTATGTTTATGGTTTTTTCCCCTTCATTTTTGAATTTTCATTGTTATCTAATTAATCGATTGGATTAAGGTATACAAGAACCTGAAGACATTCTTTTTCCTTTATTATTATTATTATTATTATTTGGCTTCTTTTTTCCTACTATTTTTATTTGGAATCGCAATTGGTTACTTTACAATTGGATTAAGGTCTAGAAGAACCTGAAGATTTTGAATTGTTTGAAATGAGTAGGAAATTAACAGCTACCGGCTCTTCAACTTCTACTTCCTCCTCTCCACCATCTGGAGGACAACGTTTAATACAGACAATGTTAAGGCAAGAGAAAGAACAAAAACAAGAAAAAGAAAAAGTGACCCTGCAGATGATTATGCAAGGAATTCAAAACATTCAAACAAGATCAGAGAATATTGAAAAGAGAATAGAGAACATCGAACAAAGAACAGAGAACATTGAACAAAGAACAGGGAAAACCGATGAAAAAGTCAAGAACATCCAACAAATGATGATGAAGTATGATGAGAGACTACTAAAAATTGAAGAAGATAAACAAAGAGATAAGAAGATTGGAGACATTGATACTAGATTAACTGTGGTTGAACAAGATAAAAGTGGTATGCTAAGATGGGAAATGGACAGATCAGAATTTTATCTCAGATTCCAAAACATAGAGGAAGAAAAAGGACAAAATCTAGCTGAGATAATGATAGAAATATTGGCTGAAGCTTTGGAAATAACGGAAGAGAAGATAATGGATGGAATAGATGAGGTTTATAGAGTCTTCACAAGATACGCAATGAGAAATAGCCTACCAAGAGAAGTTCACATCAGATTTACAAAGAAAGCCATTAAAATGCAAATATTGAAAGTGGCAAGAGAGAAAACATTGAAATATAAAGATAAGGAGATTGTGGTTTTGAAACAAGTACCCAGAAGAGTGAGAGAGATGAGAAGAGAATACCGATTCTTGACCAAATTGCTACTTAAAAAAGAGGTGAATTATAGATGGCTGATTCCATAAGGTTTAATGTTTACATGGCAAGAACAGAGATACAGAATTGATTCAATTGAGAAAGCTGAATCATTTTATACAGAATTTTTCAGAGGGAAAAAGGAAGAGGCAGAAAAAGAAATTTCACTAATTGAATTCCAAGAGGACTACCAAATGACGACTGAAAAAGAGGAAGGTGCAGTAGGTGGAAAGGTGGAAGCCAAAGGTCAATGTGAATCAAAATCCACGAGAGCTGCCAATCCTAATTATCACAATCCAATGACAATTAAATGGAAAGGACGAAGAAGAAGATCTAGATGGACGCTAAATAATACTATTTTAAAGGAAAAAGACTTCACACAGTGGATGGAGAAAGAACTGGCTTTTTTCTTTAGAGAAAACAAAAAAGAAGATACATCAATCCAGAATGTATGGGATACAATGAAGGCATATGCCAGAGGTTTGATAATAGACTATACAAGGAAAAGAAATACCATGAAAAGATTAGCCTCTAAGGCATTAGAAGATGAGTATAAAGGACTTGAAAAAGAGCTACAGAAAATGCCACAGAAAAAGGACATTAAGTTAAAAATGGATATAATTAAACATAAAATGGGTCTAATAGAAAAAGAAGAATTAGCACAGAAAATTAAAGGTGCTAAACAGAATTACTTTGAAGATGCAAATAAACCAGGTAGATGGTTAGCATATAAATTGAGAAAGGAGAAAGAGTCAAGGAAAATATTGCAATTAATAGATGATCAAGGCCAAGTTTGCTATGGTAGTAATGAGAAGAAGGAAATCATTCAAGACTATTATGGGAAACTATACACACAAGAGAATATTGATGAGGAAAGAGTCAAACAGTAACTACAGAATGCTAAGTTACTCCAGATACCTAAAGAGATTGAAACAATGTTAGAAAGCAATATAACGATGTTGGAGTTAACTGAAGCACTCAAGAAGCAAAATAATGGAAAGGCACCAGGCCCAGATGGACTTCCGGCAGAATTTTACAAAACATTACAAGAATCGTTGAATCTTCCATTGCTAGAAGTTATGAATGAAGTTATGTTAAAGAAGAGGATACCTAAATCATGGTCAGAAGCTTATATTGCATATGGAAAGGTGGCTGGTTTGAAAATAAATAAAGATAAGACAAAGACCCTGACAAAGAATATGCTATTAAGACAAAAGGAAGAACTGGCAGACTTATTGAAAATTCAGGTTACGAATAAGATCAAGTACTTGGGGATATACTTGACAGCAAGATGCAATACACTAAAAGAAAATAATTATATCAAACTTAAACAGCAGATAGCGCTAGATTTGGCGAAATGGGAAAATTTACAACTGTCATTAATAGGGAGAATATCAACAATCAAGATGAATATATTACCCAGAATTTTATATTTATTTCAAACAATTCCAATTAGGCTTGGAAAAGACTATTTTGAAGATTTAAATAAAATTGTGTTGAAATTTATATGGCAAGGTAAGAAAGCGAGAATAAAGTTAAAACTTTTGCAAGATGCTAGAATAAGAGGAGGATTCGGTTTGTCTAATTGGGAGTTGTATTACCAAGCTACAAATTTGATGTGGGTTAAGGAATGGATAACACTAAGAAATACTAGATTGTTGACATTAGAAGGACATGATCTGTTGTTGGGGTGGCATGCTTTTTTATGGTATAAAGGAACTAAAACACAGGGGTACTTTAGAAGACATTATATATGGGAGTCTCTGTGGTTAAACTGGGAGAAGATTAAAGGACAATGTTATTTGAAAATTCCAGTCTGGCTATCGACTATTGAAGCATTTTCTTATCCTATAATATACAAAAAGGAACAAACAGTTAGATATGGTGAAATATTGAGTGAAAAGGGTGAACTTAAATCTATACAAAAATTAGAGGAACAAGGTATAAAGATGAATTGGTTTTCATATGCGCAAATACATTCAAGGTATGATAAAGATTCTAAAACAGAAGGTTTCTATGATAAACTGACTGATTTAGATAAGATTTTGACAGGTACTGATGAAAAGGTGATTAAAAAATTGTATGGATACTTATTAGAAATTAAACTAGAAGAAGAACAAGTTAAAGAAACTATGATTGCTTGGGGGAAGAATTTTGGATATGGGATTGATCTAGAGAAATGGCAAAAATTGTGGTCTCAAAATTATAAAATGACAATGTCAACAAGCATATAAAGAAAATTTGTATACGATGTTTTACAGGTGGCATTTCCCCCCGACAAGAATAGCAAGAATGTTCAAGAATAAATCCGAAAAATGTTGGAAATGTCATCAGACACCTGGCTCATATTACCATATGTGGGGGACTTGTGCAGAGGCTAAAAAATACTGGACTAAAATCCACACGTGGTTGGAAAGAATGACAAAAAAGCATATAGACTTGAAACCAGAGATATTTTTATTGGGAATTTTACCTGAAATATATAGTAAAGATTTGAAATACCTGATTGTAAATGTATTAGCAGCGGCTAGGATTGTATTTGCTAAAAACTGGAAAAATGAGAAAATACCATCACAGGAGGAAATTATTAAGAAAATATTAGAATGTGGTGAAATGAGCAGATTGACATTTGAAATTAGAGAACAGGATGATAAACAATTTTATAAAGTTTGGGATCTATTCTATCAATGGTTAGACAATAAAGTATAGTAATGAAATATGTAGACTTTTAGAAAATACTAAATATATAAAGATGTATTCTTTTCTTATTATATCTACAAAATGTTTTTAGGATAGATTTGGGATGATAATATGAATTGTCATAAAACAAATTAAGTAAAATATGATTATTTTCCAAAGCATGAATGAATAAAAGTATAGTCAAATGATTGATTAATAATGATACCAATGTATTTAATATTGGATTGAAAATATGAGATCATATACAATGTAATTGTAATTGAAGACTACGAAATGGAAGCACAAAACAATTTGTAAACCAACTGGCACACTGTATGTATATATATGGAAGATGGCCTGATGTTTTTATGTTTTGTTTGTTTATGTTTGTTTTAAAAACCAATAAAAATTTAAAAAAAAACCAATGAGGCAATCGATAGAATGCCCCAGGTGGATATCAACCACAGCCTGGATGCCCCACCATCAAAGACTGAAACCCTACAGGCTATCATCCAGCCGTCCAGTGGCAAGGCCCCAGGATCTGAGGCGATCCCAGTGGAAATCTATCAGGATGGTCATGCAGTGCTTGCCGACAAACTCACTCAGCTGTTCCAATCCTTTTGGTATCAAGGATCCATTCCTCAGGAACTGAAAGATGCATCCATCGTATACCTCTATAAGAGGAAAGGGAATAAACAAGTCTGCAATAATCATAGAAGAATATTACTGCTTTCCATTGCAGGCAAGATCCTTGCACGAGTGTTGCTGAACTGCCTGACTGACCACCTGGAACAGGGTCTATTACCTGAGACACAGTGCAGTTTTTGCAAAGAGCATGGCACCATGGATATGATCTTGTACACTACCTTTGTGAATCTCACCAAGGTTTTTGACACTGTCAGTCATGAAGGTTTGTGACACATTACATCGAAATTTGGGTGCCCTGACAGATTCATCCTGATGGTACATCAGTTCCACGATGGCATGATGGCTCATGCTCTGGACAACAGAGAAGCTTCAGAGGCCTTTCCATTACAAATGGTGTCAAGCAAGGGTGTGTATTGGCACCGACCCTGTTCATCATAGTTTCAGCCAAGCTGTCAGATGCCTTCCAGAACAGTTCCTTGGGAGTTAGCCTGAGATACAAGACAGATGGAAAACTGTTCAACCTGTGAAGACTCCAGGCTGTCATCAAGATAAAGGAGACTGTGCTATGAGATCTCCATTTTGCTGATGACTATGCCCTGAGCAGGAAATGCAAGCCAGTGTGGACAAATTCGCAGCAACTTTGTGACAACTTTGGCCTCATCATTAACACAAAGGAGACTGAAGTGATGCACTGCCAGCTCCGAAAGCCCAATACCAAGAACCTACCATCACAGTGAAAGGACAAAAGCTGCAAGCAGTGGACCAATTTACATACCTAGGCAGTACTCTTTCCCGTGTAGTGACAATTGAAATTGAGGTCAACTGCAGAATTGCCAAGGCAAGCTCTGCATATGGCAGACTACAGACAAATGTGTGGGACTGCCATAGAATAAGCTTTGCTACAAAGCTCAAAGTTTATCAAACAGTAGTGTTAACTACCCTGATGTACGTCAGTAAGACTTGGACTGTATACAGGAGGCATGCTAGGCAACTGAACCACTTCCACACAACCTGCGTCTGCAGACTTCTGAGGATCCGATGGCAGGACAAGGTGCCAGACACAGAAGTCCTCTCTGGAGCAGGCCTGCCATGAGTCCACACTCTGCTGATGAAAGCCCAGATATGCTGGGCAGGCCATGTTGCAAGGATGCCAGACCATCACATCCCTAAACAGCTCCTCGATGATGAGCTGTCTCAAGGAAAGTGATCACAAGGGGGACAAAGGAAGTGATACAAAGACATGTTGAAAGCCTCCTTCAAGTCCCTGGCCATCAACCCTGGGAAACCTTGGTACAAGATCGATCAACATGGCACACATTGATCCACCAAGGCTGCCAGACATTTGAAGACAAAAAAAACTACTACAGCACAAAAGAAGCGAGCACTCCACAAAGCCAGAACTGCAAATGCTGCAACAATGGTGCCCACACATGTCTGCTTGACATGTGGCAGAACATTCTGTGCCCATATAGGCCTTACCAGCTACCTGCGGACACACTGTGGTCAACCCACAATCTGTTTAGATGTCAAGGTCCTCTTTGAACATGATGGACGGACATCATCATACTGAGCACATGTTAATAGGATATTCAAACAGAACTGGTATGTGTCATGTCCCTGTCAGAATCTGATTCGGAGGGGGAGGCTGAGCAGCTGACAGGGAGTGTGGCTCCGTTGGCTGTGGAAAAAACTGGGGAAGGGCAAAGGCCGCTGGGCAGAGCAGGGGAGAGATAGAGCAAGAGAGAGGGAATTCAGAGGAAGACCCAGTCCCACCCCCTCTTCATCCTAGGGCATGCAGAGAGGAACGGAGAAGGGAGCAACATGAGTTGCATGGCTTATGGGGGAGGAAAGGGCCCTGATTTGCTTTATTAGCTGGGAACACAGAGTTTAAAAAGGGAGGCTATGCACAGCAAAGTTGTTGGGAGCAAATCGTGAATTATCTGGTATCATTGAGGCTTATCTGGGTTCCTGGCATCTTCCCAACTGTGTATGTTTTGCTGGCTTTTCAAGTCTGCAATTCCTTCTCCTGCCCTGTCAAGTTAATTACTGCAGCATGGTTTGTGTGGATTTATATTTACAGTTTGTATGTACTTTGTTTTTGGACTGAATTTCCTCTACTTAAAGACTGTTCCTGGGAGAGTTTTTTTCTCCAGCCGAAGGTAACCTGGACATTGGGGGCAAAGTTGGAAGTACTAAAGGGACACTTCTTGCTTATTTGACCGTGTTGCCTTTATGCCACACCCTGGTTCATCACATTATGTTTCTTATCTGATTAAAATGTTCCTCAGCAGAGAAATAATCTCCCAGATGTCAAAGAAAAACAAGAAAGTCCAGTTGCCTCCTGAAAAAGCACCTTTAGGATAACCATGACCTGGATGACTGAGCCTCTCCATAGACACTCTTCTATCTGATGTACTCTAAAAACAGCACTAAAGGCCCAGAATTCAATGTCATTATGGTTCAAACACATCTGGTTGAAGGATGTTGGGAAAGTTTACAAATAGAAAGCTATTTGGACAAGGCTGCCCTGGCCTATTTCATATTAAGAAGACATGGAGTTTGTTAAGCCAGATATTTCATCAAATATCCTTGAGAACTGTGTACCCAAAGCTTAATTTCCCTCTGTAAATAGAAAAATAGAACTTCAAGGCATATGATTATGACTGAAGTGCTTCCCCACTGCTTTGTTAAATTTTAATACCTTTAATATTTGCTCTACGTCTATTATTTTTGTGTTTGGTTTCTATAAACACACAAAAGCGTATGATGGCATATGTCATTTTACATAATTGATGGCATATGTCATTTTGGAAAATATGATGGCAAATAAGCTCTTGATTTTAAGGCTGAGGTTAATTGATCTTGTAATAAGATTGTGAGTGTTGTTATGGTAATAAGGTAGGTGCTGAGATTTAACATGTGGCTTTACAACTATTTTTGTATACACACAAATATTTGCTAGACCAAATGATTGCCAAGTGAAAATTGGCCTAATATTCAAGTAATTATTATTTCTACAGAAGGCTGTACTTAACATTATTTTTTCATATTCTACAAAACAGTGAATATTGTATGTTTTAAAAAATTAAATGGGCAATATCTATCTTGTATATATTACATTAAGGCATTTTTCCTGGAAAAATTCTTAGATCTACTCTTTTATGATGTTAAATAATGTTCCATGAAATATCTTCAATCATGCAACAGTTGCAATTATTTCTTCAAATTGAATCTGAGCTTCAAGTATGAGCAGAAATATAATAATTTCTAAACACTACCATGTAATTTACATCCACTCAGGACAAAGGCCTGGCTGGAGAATTCTGTGAGTTGAAGTTCATACATCTTCAAGCTGCCAAGGTTGATAAATATTGTTGTAGAATACCAATATTACATTAAGGGAGCCTTTTAATTTACAGATTTCAGACCTAATTTGCTATACCAGAAAACCTCCCATTAATACTAGAAAGGTATATCCATACAATTGTTACCTAAAGAAATATTATTGTGATATTAAGGCTTCTTTGGAAAAGATGAATTGAATTTAATAAACTATTGAAAACTGAAGATTATTTTTAACTGATTAAAATCAGTTAAATGCAGTGTTGTTTTCTGTGGGAAATATTCTTGGCAATTCAATTCAATTCAAACTGAAATTGAATTGAGAATTAAATATTCTTGTCTAATTGGCATTTCCGTATTTATGATGTACACATTAGAAAGATGAATAAACCAAATGATCTGTTTGCTCCTATGTCATTTTTAAATTTACATGGAATTTAAGCTGTTTGTTCTTGTGTCAGGCATCAACAAGTGATGTTCAGGTTGAGGATTTCAATAAACAGGGCAATTAATTTTCTATTTCTTGGGCGGCAGGTTGACTGGCTAATGGGTGAGTGTCTTTGATGAGGGCGTTCAGACTTTCTCCGAACCTAACCCCCAGGGTGGGCATGTGAGGTTCGGTGGGGCCAGCCCCCTTCTCCCACTGCCCTGAGCTTCTTTAATTCTCCAGTGGAGCGGTACTGCTGGCGGCTGTGATTGAAAAGTGTTCTCCGGTCAGCGAAAGTCCCCCATGCAAGGTTTAAAGCCATGGCTGGGCGCTGCAGGCCCACCCCCCTTTCTGTCATCCCCTCCTCCTGAATCCCATTCCCACCATGCCAGCCCTTGCGTTAGCGAGGTCGGCATCAGTTGCGCTGGTTTGGGCCAGTGTCTCAGAGTGGGGGTAGGTTGTGCATCTCCCCAAAACAACCGAGGCATGCCCAGCACCAACGAGGGCTGGAAGAAGCGCACGTGAGATCCAGCAAGAGATGAGGCATCAGAGAATCACCCCCGGTCACTTCTTCATCTCCCATCATTGCCCTTACCTTTTCAGGCAGGGGAGGGGTGACTGGGAGGGGAGGGCGAGAGGCAGGGCCAGCCAGTGATGGGATCACCCAACAGGAAGCTACAGCAGAGGGATGAAAGAGCTGCATGAGGCTTCAGAGCCGCGGGTTGCCGACACCCGTCCTATACCATTTCAGACAATGACTGTCCAGTCTCTTCTTAAAACAGTGATGAAGCACCCACAACTTCTGATGGCAAACTATTCCGTTGGTTACTTGTCCTCATTGTCATTGTTGGGATTGTAAGTCAAGTCCCCTACCATTTGGAGAGCATCTCCTTGAGGGAGATATACTATAACCTTTGATTTTATTCTTTGGTTTGTAAAAAAAAAGATAAGAGTGTTCGGCCGATTATCTCAGCATAGATATTTGAAGATTAAATACACTCAGATCCTAGCCCAATACTGCTATTTGCTTTCAGTGCCTCTGAGAAAAGGATTGTTCTGATTCATGTTCAGTAGCTGGGCTTTATACAGTTTTGCAGAGTTTTGCTCTTTGAAATCTTATAGATAGCTGATTTGTAAAACCTCTCACACAAGAGAAAGCCAGCAGCATCTGAATGACTGAAGTACAAAACAGAGCTGATGAAATGCTAAATTAAGGCAAAATTCACAAGCATTGCAAACATGCACATGGCTGCTTGTTAAGCCACATGGGAACCTACTTTCCAGGTTTTTGGAAAAGGCAATCATTGTTTTTCTCTTGTTTGTTTCCTTCAACACAACAGAAGCATGCGGAGGCTTTTAAATTAGCCTGAGTATTTATATTTGATTCCTTGCCCACACCTAACCCACCTTACAACCTTCAAGATTCTATTTGTGTCAGATTTGCATGGCCATCTGGTCCACAATATGCTTTCTTGATTTTAAAATGTTTGGTTTATGGCAGAGCCTGATATTTTCTGAGACAACAAAGAATGACCAAAATACATACTATACTATTTCTATCATACTTCTATTTGATACAATCACAAAATCCCGATAAAATCCTTTGTTTTTCTATCCCTGTGAGGGAAATGGGCAGTTTAGAAATGTGAAAAACAAATAAATAAACCAGTAAGTGAATAAGTAAGTAAATCAAACATTCAGCATTTTATTTGAGATCACAGAGATGGTATAAAGATGTCCTTTGAATTCTGAAGAACTATTTTAATGTAAGAGAACCTATGTGAAGATGCCAGGAATTGAATCTACCACCTCTATGCAATCTTGCGCATTGCCAATCAGAAAAGAAATAAAAAAAAATATAGGGAAGAAATCTTTCTGTAAATTAGTTATCATAGAACAGGGATGTCAACTCATGTCATCATGACAGCATTACATGATGTATCGGGACTTTTCCCCCCTTCGCTAAACTGGGTGTGGGCAGGGCCAACTCATGATGCATCTGGCCTGCGGGTCGGGAGTTTGATGGCCCTGTCATAGAACATAGAATATTAGAGCTGGAAGGGACCTTGGAGGTCATGTAGTCCAACCCATTGTGCAAGCAGGAGATCCTATACCATTTGAGACAAGTGGCTGTCCAGTCTCTTCTTAAAGGCCTCCACTGATGGAGGATCCATATGCAGATATCTAGGCAGATGTTTCAAGAAACATGTCTTTATTCCCCATTCTGTACTCCTTACAGGATAAGTCCATAAATCTCCAGATATGCAGCCAATCCTACCACCAACTACTCTTTTAAAAAGAGGTCAGACTTTAATTTCAAGAAAAATGCTTGATTTAAGATTCCAGGAAGAAGATACTCCACGATGTGTGTTTGTTTATTCTTGCCAAGCACAGAGATGTCTGCCACTTCAATATAAATGCATTGCAAAAGATCTCGCATTTCCCCTGGCTTTCAATTCCCTTGGTAGAATTCATCCTGTCACTTAGGTTCTTGCTAGAGGTAAAATAATCATCAAAGTTCTCTGTTATTCTTCCAGTTCAGGTAAAACGAACTGACTGGTTTTGCTTTGTTTCTCTTCCTAGAGGAAAATAAGCAAAACAAATCTTTATTTCTATTATTTTAAACCTGTGGGCTATAGAGGTTGCTAGTGAAATTGATTAGATTATCATAAACTCCTATGGAATGCCATAAAAATGCCCGGAGTGTTAAGTTGTTAGGTTTTATAACCCTCACACTGCATTGGAAGAGTGTTTTCTTGCAGTCCTTGGTGCCCACAATAATGTCATTTCCATTTTAAATTCTGTTTTTCTTGGTACCCCTGACTTGGGACTGTAAGGCTGCTTTTTCCTGCCTGAGTCTGCTAAACAAGAGTTTTTAGCTGGCATGACATGGTTGCTCTCTATGCTGTTGAACTCTGTGGCCCCCTTTCTTTTCTATCATCCATGGAGAAATACAAGGGTGGAAAACGAATTATTGTGCAGTACCTGTATAGCAGTGGTAGGATTCAATTTTTTTTTACTACAGGTTCTGTGGGTGTGGCTTGGTGGGTGTGGTGTGGCTTTGTGGGCGTGGCTTTGTGGGCATGGCAGGGGAAGGATACTGTAAAATCTCCTTTCCCTTCCCACTCCTGGGGGAAAGTTACTCCAAAATCCCATTCCCTCCCCAGTCCACTAACCTGCCTTCTGGCTCCATTCTCCTGTGTAGGGCAACAAAAGAAGACCCAGCCGATCAGCTGAGACTCAGGAGGCAGAGAATAGATGGGGGCAGGGCCAGTTAGAGGTGGTATTTGCCAGTTTTCTGAACTACTCAGAATTTCCGCTACCAGTTCTCCAGAACTGGTCAGAACCTGCTGAATACCACCTCTGCTATTTAGGTGTCTTTAAAAAAATAATCTGAATGAACACGTGAGTGGCTCTTCATTTGAAGGAGTTTAAAAGCTGAATTATCTCTCTTTCAGCTTATCACAGAAGCCCATGAGTCCTTGTTCACTGTTTCCTCCAGAAAAAGAAGAATAGAGTTGTCAAGAAATTCAACATTGCCAAAAGAAGGAGAATCTTTCACAATTTAAAATCCCAGAATCTCTCTTTACCTCAGACAAATCCTGTGTGGCTTCAGAACTAAACCAGCTGTCAAAAAAGAAAAAAAAAGAAATAAAAGGTCAGTAGCAAAGGAGAAATGAAAAATCAGAGTAAATGTTTAGATTTTTGAAAGAGGTACAGTTTTTGTTCTTTTTCATATATCATACATACAGGTGAAACTCGAAAAATTAGAATATCGTGAAAAAGTTCATTTATTTCGGTGATGCAACTTAAAAGGTGAAACTAATATATGAGATAGACTCATTACATGCAAAGCAAGATGGTTCAAGCTGTGATGTGTCATAATTGAGATGATTACGGCTTACAGCTCATGAAAACCCCAAATCCACAATCTCAGAAAATTATAATATTGTGAAAAGGTTCAATATTCTAGGCTCAAAGTGTCCCACTCTAATCAGCTAATTAAGCCATAACACCTGCAAAGGGTTCCTGAGTCTTTAAATGGTCTCTCAGTCTGGTTCAGTAGGAATCACAATCATGGGAAAGACCACTGACCTGACAGTTGTGCAGAAACCATCATTGACACCCTCCTTAAGGAGGGAAAGCCTCAAAAAGTAATTGCAAAAGAAGTTGTATGTTCCCAAAGTGCTGTATCAAAGCACATTAATAGAAAGTTATGTGGAAGGGAAAAGTGTGGAAGAAAAAGGTGCACAAGCGGCAGGGATGACTGCAGCCTGGAGAGGATTGTCAGGAAAAGGCCATTCAAAAGTGTTGGGGACTTTCACAAGGAGTGGACTGAGGCTGGAGTCAGTGCATCAAGAGCCACCACACACAGTCGGATCCTGGACATGGGCTTCAAATGTCGTATTCCTCTTGTCAAGCTGCTCCTGAACAACAAACAATGTCAGAAGTGTCTTACCTAAAGAAAAACAGAACTGGTCTGTTGCTCAGTGGTGCAAAGTCCTATTTTCTGATGAGAGCAACTTTTGCATCTCATTTGGAAACCAAGGACCCAGGGTCTGGAGGAAGAATGGAGAGACACACACTACAAGATGCTTGAAGTCCAGTGTGAAATTTCCACTCTCTGTGTTGATTTGGGGAGCCATGTCATCTGCTGGTGTTGGTCCACTGTGCTTCATTAAGTCCAAGGTCAATGCAGCCGTCTACCAGGAGATTTTGGAGCACTTCATGCTTCCTTCCACAGATGAGCTTTATGGGGATGCTGACTTCATTTTCCAGCAGGACTTGGCACCTGCCCACACTGCCAAAAGCACCAAAACTTGGTTCAATGACCGTGGGATTACTGTGCTTGATTGGCCAGCAAACTCTCCTGACCTGAACCCCATAGAGAATCTACGGGGCATTGCCAAGAGAAAGATGAGAGACATGAGACCGAACAATGCAGAAGAGCTGAAGGCCGCTATTGAAGCATCCTGGTCTTCTATAACACCTCAGCAGTGCCACAGGCTGATAGCTTCCATGCCACGCCAAATTGAGGCAGTAATTGCTGCAAAAGTGGCCTAAACCAAGTACTGAGTACATATGCATGCTTACACTTTTCAGAGGTCCGATGTTGTTCTATGTACAATCCTTGTTTTATTGATTGCATGTAATATTCTAATTTTCTGAGATTGTGGATTTGGGGTTTTCATGAGCTGTAAGCCATAATCATCTCAATTATGACAAATCACGGCTTGAACTATCTTGCTTTGCATGTAATGAGTCTATCTCATATATTAGTTTCACCTTTTAAGTTGCATTACTGAAATAAATGAACTTTTGCACAATATTCTAATTTTTCGAATTTCACCTGTATAATCCTTTAAGGACAAACATGTTCAGTTCTGATTGTTGGAAAGGAAGACTAATCTTTTAAGCTGATTTTTTTTTTTAAAAAAAGCCTAATTCAAAGGAATCTTCAAAATAAATTATGTAAGAAAACTTTTTAAAAGGAGGTACATGCTGACAAAGGTAAGATCAAACTTGAAAATAGGCCATATTAGACTTGGTGGAGAGAGAGAGAAGCATTGCAGCAAATAAATCTCCAGTGAAGCCCATTGGGAGAGAATAGAGAGTGATGCCTCGGAGTTCTTGCAATTGTTCCATTCTAAGCCCCTCTCCATCCGGATGGGGACTTATGCAGCCCAGAGGGTGCTTCCCAGTGCACAGATACCCATCGATGCCACACATATACATAACGTGCTATTACTAGCCACAAGAAATAAAGACATCACCTGTGCCCACTGCTTGGTAAACAGATTGGAAAGAATGCCAGATGCTTTGTTCTGCCTGTTTGCCTTCTTTGTTTAACTCTTACAAAGGAGAATTCCAATCAGCAGCACTTTCAGGGGCAGTCAAAAAGGAAGAGAGACGAAAGCCTCTCTCAATGAAAGCAGGCTCATGGCATTGTGACACAAGTCCTGCCCTTTTCCTGTGTGCATTGTGACATGGATGCACAATGGAACAGCTGAGCAGAGCTTGCAGTGTGACCCTGTGACCCTGACTTCATTTTTTTTCTGACAAAAACAGCAAGATCCTGGAGACACCACTGACTACAACACAACTGAACTGTTGAATGGATAAACACTATATTTTACAAGCTTCTCTCAGACTGCCTTTCTGTATTTACTGTGCATCTAGCTCACAAATACAAGGATTTAGGAACTGATCCATTTGTGGACCTTGCCTTTTTCCATATATCTGCATTATAGTCAAGCCACAATCATCAAAATGGGGGAGGGAGATGGTGTAAAGGGGGAGAAAGTCAAGCCTTTAGGAGGAGAGTTAGAGAGGAATAGTCTCCATTAAAAGACACCTAAAAATAAACCTGACACTAGGCAGAAGTTGGAATCTTATATAGAACCTATTATTCAGTGGTGGGATTCAAATTTTCTTACCTGTTAGTTCTGTGGGCGTGGCTTGGTGGGTGTGCTTTGTTCGCATACATGAGCTTCCTGCATGTGCATGCCAAATGCACGCTTTGTGTGCATGCAGAGGGTTTGCTACTTACCTTCTCCTGCAATCCTGCACTTCCTTGTGTGGTAAACAGCTGATGCACAGCAATCAGCTGTGTTGCATGAAGCAGCTGAGCTTCAAAACCAGGAAATAAAGGTCAGTATAGAGCTGGGTGGGTGGGCCCAGCAGCTGATCATCGGAGCGAACCAGTTTGCTCACAGATGATCCTCAGAGCTACTGGTTCAGCCAAATTGGGCCGCACTGGTAGAATACCTCTCCTGCTATTAATATACTTCAATAATACCTATTGAAAACAGTTTTGCAGTACATAACAAAGAAACACAGCTCTATCCAAAGCCCCTTGATATCATATATCTTATCCATACCTTCTCTATCCATAGCTCATTTAAGAGAACTATAGAGTGGGATACCAAGCCTGAGTTTCTCTTTTACTTGTCAGCCCTTCTGTTTCCCTCAGGGAAAAAAAAACCTTCTTTGAGGCATTTGAAGCTTGACTGCAGCCAGTGTGACTGTCAATGTTACAGGAGCTGAACCAAACCCCTCTGTTCTGGTCTTTTAGACTGAAACAGCCTGAAAAGTTGGTTTCACAGCAACAAACTTCATCTAATCCACTGAATTCAAAATCAGGCAAAGAAGAAATATGCCAAGCTTGATCTGGGTTGTGTTCTGGCTCAGTTTGATTTTTTTGGACATGGGTATGCGGTTTAATAACCTTTGGAGCTAATGTTTGATGAAAGAAGAAGTTGATAGCTTTATCAAAAATCAAGCATTGTGCCCTGATGGCATTTGTACCAAAATATTACAGCAATTTGATACAGCTGTTACAATATTTATAAGACTTGCCAGGAAATTTGGAAGACAACTTTATAATCCACTGATAGGAAAAGTTGAGTGGTCAGTCAATACTGAAGAAAGGTGACCTAACTGCCTATATAAAATATTGCATAATTGCCCTATAAGACAAGCAAGATGCTACTGAAATCACTTGCTATACTAAAATTATATCTTGAACAATAACAGCTTGAAGTACAAGCAGGATTCAGGAAAGTATGAAAAACACGAGGCTTCATTGCAAATCCAGAATAGATCCTTGAAGACCAAATATCAAAAAGATATCCACATTTGATCAATTGCCTATATTAAGGCTTTGGGTTGCTTAAATTATGAAAAAAATCTGAGCCACATGAAGAACTGTGGCATACCAGAACATCTGATAATTCTTTATATATTAATAAAGAAATAACAATTCCTGGAAACGGAGAAATGGATGGTTTAAAATTCTCAAAAGTGTATGAGAAGACTGCATAAATTGATAGAGAAGCAGGACTGTGTGAGAAAAACTAATAGGTGAAAATTGGTGGAATGTTTGTGAATAACTTTTGCCATACTGATGATACTAGCTAAAAGCAATGAAGCCTTTGTTGATGAAGAATGGGAACATAATCTTAAATGGAGCTACAGCTAAAAGTGAAGGCAACAAAGATTCTAACAACTGGAAACATCAATTATTTATCCCTTGATGAAGAAGAAATAGAAATTGATGATAACTTTAATCTGTATGGATCACTAATCAATACTGAAAATACAATGAATCATTCTTGAGAAAACAGCTATAAAGTACTCTATGTACAAAATCTGAAGTACACAAAGACTCCACTTCTTCAGACCATGGTATTATCAATGTGAACGGTGAACAATGAAAAAACAAGATAGGAAGAAAATACTTTTGAATAAATACTTTTGAATTATGGTGCTCCTAAAGGATATGAATATGAGTCACAAATCTGAGGTGAGCAGCTACACAAATTGAACAAACAAACAAACAAACAAGGATACTTCAGGTACCATGGATTGCCTGAAAAATGAATTAATTAGTATTGGGATAAATCAAGCAAGTGGTGGGATTCAGCCAGTTTGCACCAGTTTGGGAGAACCAGTTGTTAAATTTCTGAGCAATTTGGTGAACTGGTTGTTGGAAGAAATCATTAGGGCAGAGAATTGGTTGTTAAATTAATTGAATCCCACCTCTGAATCAAGCCTAAATTTTCAGCCTTAGAAGCAGAAATGAAAACCCACGAGTTTTAGCTCTATCTTGCCAAGAGAAAAATCATTACAGAAAGACATCATGCTTGGCAAGGCTGAAGAAAATCAGCAAAAAGGAGACAGACAGTCATGAAGAATGCCTGTCTAGCAACAATTAGCTGCTTGGTTGAAGACTAAACTGAATTCAAGACAACAATCCACAGGGTTGCCATGAGTCAATTCTAACTTAATGGCAACTTATAAGAGAATTGATACAGTGGGCAGGTCCAGCTCATGTTTGTTCAGATGTCCGTGCCATCTATGATGATGAACATAATGAAGGGCCAACTGTGTCTAACTAAACCCAAATGTCAAACTATTATTAGGCTTCAAAAGATTTTAGTACAGAAATACTCTACCAAGAAAAGAAACCTGAAAAAAAAAAACAATTCTCTGTACTAAAATGTTGACAGTTAGGAACATAATGTTCGGTCACCATTGTCTCAATTTTCACGCTTTTTTTCTACACACTCCACAAGATCACCCAATATAAAACAATGCTTGCTCTGAATGGCTTATTTCTATGGCAAGCTGCTAGCAGTGTTGAGAGAATCAATGCATAGTTTTGCTTTGTTGTATTTTATTCCTTTTTTGGAAAGCCATGGTTTGAGATCTTCTATTGGAGTTGGGGATAATTGTATAATATTTTGAAATGTATGCTTTTGGTCTCAGTTTTACCTTTATCCTAATGATCTTCTATTTTTGCTTCTTCCTGCAACCACACATAATTCATTGAGTTCTGTTATCTAGCTAGATGAAAACCATCCTTTGTGAAAAAATAATAATAGAAGCTTGCCAATCACTATTGTCATTCACATTCTTTGTATTAGAGATAAGTGGAAGTTTGCTAGATTTTTTTTTGCGTTTGTATTAAAATCTAGAAAAGAATTGAACAAAGTGATGTCTGAAAGAGTTGGATGAAATAATTAAGCCTGTGAAATTCACTGGCACAGCCTCATACGGAAAACCTCCCATTCATTGTTATGTTTTACCAATTTATTTCTCAGCTGTTTATTGTCTATGGAGACATTAAATCGCTGAGCTGAAGAAGCTTCTTGGATGAGAAGTGAAATGCCTTCAAAGAAAAACCAGGAAGTCCAGTTGCCTCTTGAAAAAGCACCTTTAGGGTCTCGGCTTTTACTTTTGGTAGGTATATTATCTTCTCAAATCCCCCAAAAATCTCTTCTTGCTTGAACTCAACTTACCATGTTAGTGAGATAAGGAAAATTTTATCTTTCACTGCCAATGTCAGTCCTACCAGAAAACATGACCAGATAAGTTGATTCTACTTTATTGTAAAACTATATTAATAGAATCTTGCAATTTTGAAAGCAAAATTCTTCCACCACATCACCTTTACAACTCTAGAACTTAAAGATTGTTCTTCCTGAACCTCTTACTCCACTCTCTAGGCAACTGTCTCATTCCCTAGGCCTGTGATGGGGAACATATGGCATGTGTGCCACAGATGCATGCAGAGCCATTTGTGCCAGCACGTGAGCCGCAGGCAAACTTACCTCACTATGCATGCGCGCACCTCACAGCTGATTTTTGACTGGTTTGAGGCCTTTTTTGGCCTTCCAGAGGCTTGAGGAAAGCCTCTGCAGGCCTTTCAGGATGAATAATAGGCCCGTTTCATCACTTCCTGAATTTCTGGAAATATGGAAGTGACAAAATGGGCCTATTATTCGTCCTGAAAAGCCTGCAGAGGCTTTCCTCAAGCTCTGGAAGGCCAAAAAAGGCCTCAAAGCAGCAGAATATCAGCTATGAAGCGCAGTGCAGGTAAGGGGGCAGTGGGGGAGGATTGCACGCACATGCTTTGGGGCCAGACACATTGCGTTCTGGGTGCTGGCATGTGAGCACGCAAGCGAAAGCACACACACAATTTTTGGCACAGGAGTCCAAAAAGGTTAGCCACCACTGCCCTAGGCAGCATCTCTTTGCGCATCTTCTAAAGTCTTACCACTACAGCCCTGGCTTCATCAAGTATTTGTGACAAGGAGCATCCATGCCGTTATTTAAAAAAAGAAAAGAAAAATAAGCAGGGAAGGATTCATCAGTAAAGACAGGATAAAAATCTAGAAAAAACAAAAAATTAGGAACTGAATTTATTTGTGGGAAAAGAGCTCGGAGGCTAACTCAGATTCATATATGAAATGAAAGGCCAGTGAACTGATTATTTTTTTCCCTTTTTCTTTTCAGTATTCTTTTTAACCCTAACATTTGAAATATAACTTTTTAAAAACATCCGTACAATGTTCAGTAAGGCTTAAGCATACTGCTTTGAAGTTTCAGGGAACAGTTTCTACTCTGGTATCTCATTAGCAACAGAGGTTCTAGGTGTCATAGAAGACTCTGGAATAGATTTTAGGGCAGGCCCTGTTGATGTGGAAGGCTGTCCATGCTTATTAAGTCCCTCTCATTATTGTACACAGCTAAATCCTCAATTTACAACAGTTCACTTAGTGAGCATTCAAAGTTACATCGGAACTGAAAAAAGTGATTTATGACATTTTTCACACTTACAACCTTTGTAGCATGATCATGTGAGCAAAATTCAGATGCTTGGCAACTTGTTCATACTTATGACCGTTACAATGTCCCGAGGTCATGCGATCCCCTTTTGCAACCTTATGACAAGCAAAATCAATGGAAAAGCCAGATTCACTTAAAAACTGGGTTACCAACTTATCAACTGCAGTGATTAATTTCACAACTGTGGCAAGAAATGCTGTAAAATGGGGTAAAGCTATATTAATTTTATCATTTAATAAATGTCTCCCTTAACAACAGGGTCAATTGTGGTCATAAGTTGAGGACTATCAATATCCCCTGAAAGTAGACTTAAAACACATTAACCTCTCTTTTGCAGCTACATTTGGGCTGGGAGAGAGTTGTGGTGCTTCTTCACACATGTCATCCATTTCTCATTAAAAATGATGTCATTTTGTCAGCTGGAGATTCTGCACAGACAGGTATCTTTGTGAAATTTTCTGGCCAATTATAAAGACACCATACAAAGAGATTTTGCACACAGAGGTGACTAATGGAACCACTCTGTGTTCTTCGTATCTTGCACCAGTAGGAATCAAAAAGTTTGACTGTATCAAACTTGGAGAGATGACAGGAAATGCATGTTCTATTAATTGCAGTAATTTCAACCAGCATTCAGCAATTAACATTGCAGTGTATAGTACTAAAATGCAGTAGACAGTGCCATCTTTGATCTGCAAAGCAACATGATAAATTAAAAAAAAAAACCCACTACATTTCAATGTGGGAAAATTTTTCCATGGGAAATATAATGCATTATACCTGGTCATTTTGGGGGGCTGATTCACCAACAGAAATTTTAACTTTGGAATTGAAAAACAGAAACACTACAGTATAGTATTTGATCAGTATTGTTTGTAATTTCTTTGATGTTGCCAGGCTGCTTGGGTTGCATTTTTTTCCTCTGGGGGAAAGAACACATGAGAAAAATTAATCTCAAAAATATATTTGTTTCTGAGCTTAGGATAAAACCCATAGATTTAAGGAGAATACTAAATATATGTACTTTAACATTCATCCATTCATATATCATTGAATACAAAGGCTCTGGGTCCTCCTGAAACATATGTAACAGAAGTGGATAACTCAAAGTCCGAGGGCTGGATAAAAGGCTTCACATCTCATTTTGTACCTCCATATTGTTCTGTGGACATCTATGAATCCTAGTTACATGCAAAGGAAAATTGTGTTGATGCTACTTTAGCTCATTTTTGATCATGGGCTTAAATGTTTCTTTACACTGCAACTGAAACACAATAAACACTGAAACATGAGTACCTAAAGCAACAATATCCTACAAACCTATCTATCCTGCATTTTCTTTGGTGTCCAGTAGTACACAGAAAAACATAATAAACCAGAAAAATTTAAGACATAAGATGAGAAAAAGGAAACAGCTAAAATGAATGTATCTCAACATTATGAGGACCCAGATTGTTGGAGGCAATATGCTGACTCTGTAAATTGCTTACAGAGGGCTGTAAAAGCACTGTGAAGTTGTATATAAGTGCTACTGCTATTGTTATTTGCTATGTTTTTTCATACCTTTCTAATTTTGGAAACCATCCACTTTAACCACTTTTTGTATTGGTAATCATTTGTATTCAATCTATTTTAATTCATCCCCAAATCTCACATTTATACAACAAAGTGGAAAGGAATGCATTCCAATACACAACCACTCTAGCTTTTTTCAACAAATATTTAATCTTTTCATTGCCCACATTTTATTTTACTTATTGTATTTATTTTACTTATTAAATTTACATGCTGCCCAACTTGCCTCCCTTTATCTTTCTACCGACATTTGCATGCATTAAAAATTGTCCATCCATTTTCCCAACTTCCACCATGGCACATAAAGTCATCTACAAGTTAAGATTTTTTTTTTTTTTACCATTTATGTATAATTTGCAATTGTTCATTTTTCCTACCCCATGCAATTTCTTTGGTTTTTGATATATGAAGGTTTAGAACCAAAGCCCGCATAGCATCTTATAGTCTATCTTACACTGAAAATCATTCACTTCTCCTTCTCACTGAACTTTCAACTCCATTATGAAATCACATTATCACATACTTTCTCTAAATCAATAAAAGAGCAATAAATTTTTCTGCATTCATTCATTTCTCAGTAACGTACTGAAGAATCTATATTTGGTTGACACACCCCTCTGTCTAGCATAAAACCACCTTGCATTTCCCAAACCTCTTAAGCCTTTTGAAGCAGAATTATGACAAACATTCCAAAATTAAACTGACCTCCTTAAAGTTTTTGCATTCACCCTTGCTATTTCTTCCCTTTTCCATAGAGGGCAACAGTATCTAAATTTTTATAATCATTAGGCACAGATGCAATTTTTGCACACTTGTTATAAACCGGTCACACAACTTATTTATAAGCAACCACTTCCTTATTTTAACATTTCCAATGACACCATCCTCACATATAGTCTTATAGTTTTATCAGCATTCGCACAGCATGTTCATCATTTTTCTTCCAGACACTTATTTGTGTAGCTTTCGTTTCAATCCCTTCCACTTGACACAGCATTATTATTCCAATTCAGATCTCTAAAATGCCTTTTTCCTTCAGTTTCATCTCAAATAATTTCATCCCATTTATTATTAATTCCTTTCACTCTGCTGGAGGCTTATTTTTTAGCCTCTTCACCCACTTTCAAATTCCCCTCCATCATAATTACTCTGCCTTTCTTCTTCCACTTTCAAACTTAATTGTCCCTCGCACAATATTTGCAACTATATTTGATTTGTTGCATACATTACAGGTAGCCCTTGCTTAATGATGGATGTTTAGCATAATTCAAAATTATGGCTACTGAAAAATTAACTTTGTGACCGGACCTTGCACTTACAACCACTGCAGCATCCTCACAGTCACATGACCGAGATTTGGGCATTTTGCATCTGGTGAGCATTGCAGTGTCCCGCAGTCATGCAATTACCATTTGTGTGCTTTGCAGTTGGCTTCTGACAAGCAGAGTCAATAGAGAAGTCAGCATTATAATTGCAAATGGTGATCGCGTGTGATCACATGACTGTGATGGTTCACTTAATGACTAGGGAAGATATAATATTGTAAGTCTAGTGCAGTCATGTAAGATAAGATAACCTTTATTGTCATTTTTTATTGTGAGCACACTGGCTCACAATAAAAATGAATTTCATTTAAAAATGAAATTCTGTTGCTTGCTCTCAAAAAAGGGGTATCTTCCAGAGGTGGTATTCAGCAGGTTCTAACCAGTTCTGGAGAACTGGTAGCAGAAATTTTGAGTAGTTCGGAGAACCGGTAGTGGAAATTTTGAGTAGTTTGGAATACTACCTTTGACTGGCCCTGGCCCCATCTATTCTCTGCCTCTCGAGTCCCAGCTGGTTGGGTGGGTCTTCTTTTGTTGCCCTGCACAGGAGAACGGAGCTGGAAAGCAAATTAGTGGAGTGGGGAGGGAATGGGATTTTGCAGTAACCTTCTCCTGGAGTGGGGTGGGAATAGAGATTTTACAGTATCCTTCCCTTGCCACACCCACCAAGCCACACCAAGCCCATCAAGCCACGCCCACAGAACTGGTAGTAAAAAAAAATTGAATCCTACCACTGGTATCTTCAATAACACACATATACACAGGTTACACACCCACCCACCCATACACCCACACACACACCCAAACATATATGTACATATAAATATTATATATTACAAATATTAATCACTGGCCATCTTGAATACATAGCAGAAAGAAGAAACTTGAGAGTTCACAAGATTGATGCTACATGGAACAAAGAGGTCTGAGGCATTGGAGAGTTGGGGAGAGGTATCAGTGGGGAGAGGTGGGACATTGCCAGTGGGTGGTATCAGCAGGAGGTTGAGGCGGAAGTGGTGGCAGTGGTTCTCCACAGTAGTCCTCATGTTTCTCATGTGGACCCTTGGGAAAATTAATTGTCCAACCCTGATTTAGGTCATCTCTCATAAAAATGCAAATTGTAACACAATAAACTGTGAATCTTATTTTCTTCCCACAGAAAGCAAAAATGTACATGTGGAAAACTACAAACTCATCTTTGAGTGGGTAGAAAAATCATAAAATAATAGGATATTAAAAAATAACAATCAGCCCATTAGGCTAAAGTTGTTTGAGCTTGTTATATGTACAATAGTATTATTTATCATTATTATGTAAAGATGCTTTCAATAAACTATTATTTAGGATGAGTGTAAATGCACAACTAAATAGAGAATTAATTTTCATTTAATGTGGTTTCTATTATATATTAATTGAATGTTCACTGAACAAGAAATTGAAATCACTGAATTTCAGATATATTCAATAAAGGCATGTGGCATTTGTTTCATTAATAAGAATCTTAGAAATGTTAAGCATTTCAAGTAATTAGATTTTCCTACCCTGCTACCTATTCCATAGTCATAGTCATTTGAGACTGCAAAAGAAAATTAAATTGTAGCTTCTAGAAGTTCTAATTAGTAATAAATTTATTTTAATGTCTTTCTTTTTAAGTTATTTCCATCATATTAATGTAGAATAGTAAAAGCCTTTGGGAAAGGGGGATTAGGAATAAATACATATATAAACATCCAGCAACATTTCTATTTCATTTGCAATGAATTTTATTTATAGATAATGCTTTGTCTATAATAATTGATTTATCATATAATAGTATAATAATTAATTGTTAAATGACCACTAATTTACTGATTCATTGAACTGATAGAGATTTAATACTGTATCATTGATTATCTAGTCTATTGATTGATTGATTCTTAGTAATAAGTTGATTGATTGATTTTTAGTAATAAGTAACCTTACTTTTGATTTGTTCTCTAACTTATCAATTAACATTTATTAATTACCAATATTTATTAAGTTAGTCTACCTATCACATTAATTAGCTATTGTAATTGTTTAGTGGACTATTGTCATTGACCATGCCAGCCAGAAACTCCAGAAACTCCAAATCCTCCACTACCAAACAACAACAAAAAATAATATCTCTACCAATGACCTCCCAGACTCCTGTACATGCTTCAGATGTCTTAAAACCATCAATGAAAGCGAAAACAACATCAAATGCTACCTATGTGACAATCAAGCCCACCTTGCCTGCTTAAACTTAAGCAAAAACGTAGCTGATCTCCTAAAAGCATCAGATACATTCCCTTGTCTATGTCCATCATGTTTTCCTAAGCTAAACAAACCAAGTACCCTGCCTGACAGAGTTGATAGCTTAGAAACACTCATGCACTCAATAGAAAAACGCTTAGCAACACGTTTTGAAACAATTATACAAGAAAGCCTAATTTCTCTTGAAAAAAAAAATACAGCACTGATAAGTGACTACCTATCAGCTCAAAATCAAATCCCAATCTAACAACCACTACCACAACTACGACCCCAACTACAATTACAACTACAACCAAAAATAACCACCAAACCACAACCACAAATAATTACTATCCCATCAAATAATTCCACAAATCATATCTCCTTACTCATCAGAGATACCATTGAACGTGATCAGAAATGTCCAAATGCCATCTTATTTGGTCTTGAAGACACCAACGAAATAGATGACATCACCAAAGTTTATAATATCATAAGCAACTCAAATACAACAAACATCTCTCCTGAAGATATCATTGAAATAACCAGAGATGGCCCTGAGTTCAAATACAACGATGGTTCGATGGCCCCCAAATTTTGTAGAGTTGTTTGCAAAAATGAGTCCAGCAAACGCATATTCATTCATACAATAAACACCATTGCAAAAACCAATCCCAACCACAAAAAACTTTGCTCAAGACCAGACTTATCCATATGGCAAAGAATCCGCTCCTGTGAACTCCTGTGAACTCAAAAGACATCTAGACAATGGAGAGAAGGATCTCTACATTGACTACTGCGCAGATTGTATCAAAAGTAAGTCACACAACCTGCAACTCCACATCCAACCCTACCTCATCCAACCCACCATCACTCAAAACTAGGCACGCATGCCCCTAACTACCTCAATTCCAACTACAACTGGCTTTAAATTCAAGCTACTCAATGCAAGAAGCCTTGTGAATAAAATACCTGAATTTCTCCTCTTACTAAATATGGCAAAATTTGACATCATATTTGTCTGTGAAACATGGCTCAATGGATCTCTCCCTGACTCCATTACCACAGTAAGATACTATCATGTTTACTGATCAGATCATGAAATCTGTAGAGGATGTTGCTATCTTCTATAAAAAGTCCTTACATCTAAAAAACATCCAAGTTACCCAAGAGCTTGCTCTTCCTGAGACCATTGTTTGTGAACTGTCCTTAAATATCACATTTCGATTCTTATTATGTTACAGAACCCCTGATTATGACATTGAACATATAAACAAGCTAAATTCACTACTAACATGGGCAACATCCTGCCCACATGCTTTTATCTTTCTTGGTGACTTCAATCGACCTCACATTAACTGGACCCTAAATGAATGTAAAACTGAACCCATACATGCAACCTTCTACAATGCTGTAAGAAACCTGGGACTGGAACAACTAGTAACTAGTACTAGACTTAACAACCACCTTGATCTCATCTTCTGCAATAGTTTGAATTCAATTTATGGAATACAAATTAAAGAACCCTTTTCCAACAGTGACCACAGCATGATTGATTTTTGTCTCAACATACATCCACACAAAAATCAACACAACGATGTGATCCCCAATTATAACTTCAAAAAAGGCAACTATGATCTTATAGACAATGATCTTTCATCCCTTGATTGGCAATTTCTATTCACTGGATGCAATACTGTTGAAGACCATTACAACATATTTTTACTTGAAGTCATCAAACTATATGTACCAATAACAACTCCAAAAACCAGAAAAAACAGATTACCCATAACAATAAGGAAGCTTCAATCCAAAAAGAGATCACTTTGGTGGAAAAACAAATCTGGTCATGTTGCCAATTTCAAAAGCCGATACAAAAATTTACGCCACCAGATAAAGACTGAATGTATCAATTATCACATTAAACAAGAGGAAAACCTTCTATGCACCAATTCCACCCGCACTTTCTACAATTTTGTAAACAACAAACTAAAAGACTCAAGGTCCATCCCACCCCTGAAAGAACCTAATGGTAAAGACTGCAATGATGACACCATTAAAGTCAACCTCTTTAACACATTCTTTGGCTCAGGATCTGTAAACAGCAATGGATCATGCCCAGTATTTCCTAGTCGAACCACAGACAACTACAATGATCTAACACATATCAATTTTACAGAAGACAATGTTGAAAAAGCACTACGCAATCTAAAACCATCTCTGTCTATTGGACCGGATGGAATATGTGCCTACTTCTTAAAAAAGCTATCCACTGCCATAGCCGAACCTCTAAGCATAATCTTTGAAAAATCTTTCAGGACCAGCTCCTTGCCAAAACTATGGTCACAAGCCATGGTCATCCCTATCTTCAAAAAGGGAGACCCCAGCCTAGTTGAAAATTACAGACCAATCTCCTTATGTTGCGTCACCTGTAAAGTCATGGAATCAGTTATTAACCAATCCATTATCCTCCACTTAGAGACAAACAACCTACTCTCTAAAACAGGGGTCCCTAACACGCCAGGTCCGCGGACCGGTACCGAACCGCGGAACAAGCCTTACCGGGCGCTGGTTGCTGGCGCCGCCATCTTTTTGGTAAAAAAGCAATTTTTCAAATCAAAAAGATGGCGGCGCCAGTCCGGTGAGCTTTTCCGGGTAGAAAGCCATTTCTACCGAAAAAGCTCACGAAGCGCTGGCGCCGCCATTTTTGACGAAAAATCACTTCGGTGATGTCACCGGAAGTGATTTTTCAAAAAGATGGCGGCGCCAGCTGACGCCGAACCGGGCGCTGGGCGCCCAGCTGACGCCGGAACCGGGCCGCGGCGTCGAAAAGGTTGGGGATCCCTCTCTAAAAAACAATTTGGTTTCAGAAAAAACTATCCTGAAATCTGCAACTCTTACACTGCAAAAACATATGGACTACACAACTCGATCAGGACAAAGCAATAGACACAATCTACATAGACTTCTGTAAAGCCTTTGATTCAGTGGTACATGACAAACTATTCCTAAAACTAAAATCTTATAGTATCTCTGGACACCTGCATAACTGGATAGAAGCATTCCTGTCAAACAGACAACAAATGGTCAAAATTGGGAGCGTCCTATCAAATTCTATATCTGTCAATAGTGGTGTGCCCCCAAGGCAGTGTTCTAGGACCAACTCTCTTCATACTCTACATAAATGACCTCTGTGGTCATATTAAGAGCAACTGTGTTCTCTTCGCTGGTGATGTAAAGCTATTCAACACCACAGACAATACTGCTACCCTTCAAAAAGACCTCGACTATGTATCAGAATGGTCAAACAAATGGCAACTTCAAATCTCAACAAATAAATGCTCTGTCATACATATTGGCAAAATAATCAGAAAATAAAATACAAGCTGATTAGTCAAGACCTTGTTGATGATCCAAACTCTGTGAAGGACCTTGGAGTACTCATCTCTAATGATCTAAGTGCTAGAGCTCACTGTAACTACATAGCCAAAAAAGCATTAAGAGTTGTTAACCTAATCTTACATAGCTTTTTCTCTGGTAATATTACACTACTAACTAGAGCATTCAAAACATTTGCTACACCAATACTCGAATACAGCTCATCAGTCTGAAACCCACATTACGTATCTGATATTAACACAGTTGAGAAAGTCCAGAAATATTTCACAAGAAGAGTTCTCCACTTCTCTGCTCATTGCAGAATACTTTATGCCACCAGACTTGAAATTCTAGACCTAGATAACCTAGAACTACGCCGCCTTCGATCTGAACTAACTATAGTATATAAAATCATACATTGCAATGTCCTACCTGTCAATGAATACTTCAGCTTCAGCCATAACGATACAAGAGCACACAATAGATACAAACTCAAGGTTCATTGCACCAAACTTGATTGCAAGAAATACGACTTCAGCAACAGAGTGGTCAATGTCTGGAATACTCTACCTGACTCTGGTTATTTCCCCAAACCCCAAAAACTTTAACCTTAGATTTTCTACTATTGACCTCACCCCTTTCCTAAGAAGTCTGTAGGGGGCGTGCATAAGCGCAACAATGTTCCTGTCCTGTCCTATTGTTTCTTTTATTTTTCTTATATGTATTCATGTATTCATAACTATGTTTTTACTTATACCTATTATCTTGTAAGCAATTGACAAACCAAATAAAATGAAATAAATAAATAAAAATAAAATATTTCTTCAAAACATTTATTTTTCAAAGTAGTACTAAGCTAGAATTATTTTCCATGCCAAGTGATTTTGAAGTCTGTACGTTTCCTCATGAATTTTGCATTTTAAAGCACACTTGTGAAGAATTAGCAGCATTAGTTCATCCATGAATGTAAGGGAGCTTGGGGCATTTTAAATCCAACCTACTTTTTCATGTGGAAAATTGCTTTTAAATTTCTCCATATTTCTAAACTTTATCAAAGAATATGTAAGCCAAAATTCAGTTTCACTGGATCAACCTTCCTGAAGGTTAATTGTGAATACAGTTTCCCTAACTCCTACCCAGCCTCATTGATGAAAATCCACACATATCTGAAGGACATCATGATGTGAAGAAATAATTTGGATTTAGGTGTAAATCCTCAGTGCTCTGATAAAGTGCAAAATATCCTAGTTGTATAGATGATAGATTCCTGGAAATTTATTTACTTTCTTATTTGTTTATTATTATTTTACCCAGCATTTTGATTTTTAAGAACAATCTCATTATCAGAGGGAAAAAAGACTAAACTACCTTTTGTCAATAAGCTCCATCTTACTCAAGAAATCTATTGTGCCTCTTATTTAATTTGACATACTGGAGGCATGAGTTCTCAATACATGAAATCAGATATCCTTAAAGCAATTGTACTGATGCTAGAAACAAGAGAGTGATCCTGGCTATCTCTTTAGTGTATTCAATATACTAATGCCTGCGGCATGGTCATGAGATGGATATAATTTTGTCTTGTATGTTCAGAGGAAACTTCTTCATAAGCAGTGGTGGATTAAGGCTCACTGGTGCCCTAAGCACTGACAAATCTTGGTGCTGCCCCCCTCCTTTGTACATACTGTACAAATGAAGCCAAGCTTAGGCTACATAAAAGTTTTTGTGGTGCCCCCTTTGGGCCTGGTGCTCTAAACAGGTGCTTAGTCTGCTTAACGGTTAATACATCACTGTTCATGAGGTTGAGTAAATCACAAAATAGCATTTCAATATGCAGTTCTGATAGATCAGGTATGTTCAACCTGCAGCCCATTGGCCACATGCAGCCCTAGACAACTAGTAATATACCCCATGAGAAAATAAAAATATAAAAAAATAAGTTTGCTATTTATGAACATTAACTACATCATAAACTATATTATATATGTTATATGTGGCCCAAGAGAATTCCTCTTCACTCAAGGCGTCCCCAGTAAGTCAAAAAGTTGAACAACTATGTGATAGATCATTCAACCATACCATTTTTATTATACGTAATTAAAAGCTAGTGTGGTTTCTATATGTGCACAGAATGCATAAAATGAGGGCACCGAGTAATTTTTTTTCAATGACTCCTGCAAAGTAAGTGATGCGTATCTTATGCATTGTAGGTTCAGATGAGGTTAGATCACTTGATTAACCAAGGAAATGAGCTACAGAAAGACAAATGTAAATAAACCTAATTTAGGGTAGCCTCTAAGGTTTGACTGCAGAGCTGATATCCTTAATAGCTTGTGTGATCCTTTTAGAATATTTTTAATGCGAGGTGTTTAAGTTTCATTACTTGAGGCAGGGCTCAGCTACTGTTCATATTTCCCATGATTTAGAATTGGGGAGGTGACCTCTTTTTTCCCTAGGCAGTTGACCAAGGTCCACTGGGTCCAGAGGTTATCTGGGGTTTATTTTTAGGATGTGAGCTAGCCCTTCATAATTTTTAAAATTAATTGTATACAGCCAACAGATGAAAAAATGATTCTAAATTAGTATTTTTACACAGTTCATCTTAAATATTCACCTAGCCTTTATATCTGATGTCTTGTTCATTAACAAGAGAAGATTCATCTTTATCTTTAGTATTTAATCTGTCCCAGCAGTCATTTCCAGTTTTATTTGCCCAGATTAATTAGTCTTATCCACAGTATGACATGCTGCTGATAGAAAATATATCTGTCACCGAAAAGGAGTCAACTCAGCATGTCAGCATTTCAACTACCCTGAATCCATTTCAAAATTCTTTTTAGGAATCCAGCTATGTGAGTAAAATATGGAAAACCAAGAGCAGGGGCAGCTGGTGCTCTACAGAGGGAGTTAGCTAATTCCAGGCAAAGCCATATCTAATGAACAGCCTTTTATCCATTGTGGGTTGCTTTCCAGTGCAATCTGTTTATTTGTACCACCACATGTTCCAATAATACATCACTTTCCAGTAATGAGTAGAGTCAGAGCCAAAGTCTACACTAGTATATCTCCCTTATCTGTGCTTTGTCCTCATTTCCTAGATAGATTTCTTGCTTGCTTGTAAAGGTCTTTGGAAATTAATGGGTGCAAGTGGCTCACCCCCTCTACAGGCAGAGGAATTTCAGAAGCAATTAACTTCAAAAACCAAGCATGCAAACTAGGAGAATCAGAGCAAGACAAAGTTTTTGGGGGTCCTTTTTTTCTAGCCTGACCTCAAAAGAACATGATGTGTATATGTGTGTAACAGTATTATATAAAAATGCAAGAATTGTAACTTTCATCAGGATGGGCTTTTAAATGCTCCATTATTCTGATTGTATCCTCTAAATTTGTTCCAGTTGTTGGCAAACTGTAGACTAATGCTTTTCCAAGAACCAGTGGGATTTCACCTGTTTGTATTATTTCCCCTTTATTTTACATCATGATAGCTTTCCTTTTCTTCGTTGCATCACTAGTACTTGCATGGGATACATAACACAAACATTTAAATCAAATACAAAGTGACATAAGCAACCTAGAATTAATGGCAATTTGATCCAAATGATGGATGACATTCTCCTTCCTTAAGCTGATAAACTACTGAAGCTGCGGAATGTTTTCATGGGCATCACAAAGTGGTTTTTGTGTTCATTACTGCAAACTATTGTAATTAACTCACATTTTAATATCATAGGCTTTATGGCAATCTGTTTGTAACTATGAGTTGTCACTAAGTTGGACATTCTTAACCCAGAGATAGCTTGTACAATCTGTCCCAAGGGCCTGATTGGAAAAGTCAAACTCCAGGAGAAACCTTTGAAATGCCACCTGAGCTGAAAAAAGACAACTTATTCATGCAGAGAGAGAAGAAGACAATAGAAAGATACTAGTTGCACATGTTTTGGTGCTGGGTGGGGATGATTAGCACTTGAAAAATACCCTGCTGTTCTTTTCATTGTATATGCAAATAAACACAGGTATCTCTAATAAAGGATAATATTTGTAGCTCAGGGTTGACATGAGGGGTCTTTGGTGTTCTCTGAGCTTGCTTGTTTTCTTGAAGACATTTCTTTACCCAAATTAGGTAACATCATCAATGCTTGTGATTAGAGAGTACCAAGGGCCCCACAGGTATCTCTAAATGGATATCTTTTTTCCATATCCCATTCATGGGCTGTTCATATATTGTGAAATCTATGAGATCTTTCAGGCATGCAACAGTCCACTTAATTGTTTTTTGAGTCCACTTTCAGCTGGGAGGACCTCCAGGTAAAAGTGTTCCCAGCTTTCATTAGAAGAACTGAAAAAATGACTATAATGATTAATTTGCAAATCATCACTGAATACTGGACAATGAAGAGCAATCGTGCAAGAACTCACTATGTCCTATAAAGAAAAGAAATGAAGCTGAATATGCCATAAAACCTATTTAATCTTGGTTCTTAGGAAGAAAAATGTGAGAGCAAACACAACTCTTTCTTAGGTTGTAAGTAATCGAAACATATGCAATTTGTCATCTTAACTCTATAAAAATTGTCATCAGTCAAGAAGCTAGAAAGGTGAGTAGATGCAAAAAATGTTCCCATAACCTTTTCTGTTCATTTTTCTTTGTATGATGTCTCAGTGATGACAGAATGTTTTTCCTCTCCTCTAGAATATAAGGACTGGAACAATTGCTCTCATTCTGATTTGGCATCAGATCAGATCTTTGTAAACTGATGAATTTCAGAAGCTGATTTAGAATGAAAGTGAAATCAGAACCATGTCTTTCTATTTTCAAGATAAAACCTTATGAGAATGATAGAGAGGAGCTACAACGTGGACTTCTCAGATCATCTCTCATAGCAGAATCTGAGGATGTTACACCAGCTGTCCCCCAGACATGATGCCTTCAGCTTCTGAATCCCCCACACTCCCAGATATATTGATTGGATATTTGGCAATTAAAGTTGACACAAGAAAGAGTGCAGAGAAGAGCAACAAAGATGATTAGGGGACTGGAAGCTAAAATATATAAAGAGCAGTTGCTGGAATGGGGTATGACTAGTTTAATGAAAAGAAGGATTAGGGGTGACATGATAGCAATGTCAAGCCTGGTATTGACATATGTGTAGCCATTTTAGTTAGGCTTAATATATATTATTTTTCTTACTTTCTCTTTGGCAGTTATGAGGGAAGGATTTCGGGCTTGCCACATTCCTAAGGGGGGAGGAATGGAATAGCGTTGTTTAGGCTAGGTGATCATTCTTCCTGTGGGAACCCGAGCTGTTTGTGCCTAGGCACTGGAGGTGAAGATTTATGACATCAAGCTATGTTGAATTACTTGTATTGGAGAATGTAACTTTTGAGGAGTGTTTTCTAACTTCTAATATGTGGGGTAATTCCTGGTTCAGATCTGGAAAGAGTTCAGGTATATCTGCAGTTTAAGATTTTCTAAGGTTTTGAAGCAGATATGTGTAATGCAGGAGAGAAGGGATTCATATTTAAGTCTCTTGGAAATATATTTACCTACTTTTAATTAACCTTTTGTTATTTTTCCCATACCTTCAAAATAATAGAGAAACTCATATAAAAAAAGGGAAGAACATAAAAACCAAAACAAATAGTAATCCAATTTATTTTCATTTGAAAACTAATTTCCTTTCCTTTCCTCCTGAAATAACTCTATTTCTTTTCACTAAGAATTACAAAAGAAAATCCTACTTGTGTTCAGATAGAGAAACTCATCAGTTTATATTCCTTGGATATTAAAAATCTCAGAAATGTTAGGAGGGAAGGTTATAGTAGGTGTAAAATATGTAAGTATCCAGTCTAAGTTAGAAAAATGTTTCACAGCAAACATCCTTCTCCTTCTTTCTTTCTTTCTTTCTTTCTTTCTTTCTTTCTTTCTTTCTTTCTTTCTTTCTTTCTTTCTTTCTTTCTTTCTTTCTTTCTTTCTTTCTTCTTCTTCTTCTTCTTCTTCTTCTTCTTCTTCTTCTTCTTCTTCTTCTTCTTCTTCTTCTTCTTCTTCTTCTTCTTCTTCCTCCTCCTCCTCCTCCTCCTCCTCCTCCTCCTCCTCCTCCTCCTCCTCCTAGTATCAAGTAATTACAGAATACATTAACAGTAAAGGCTAAATATAATGCTCCCACTTTACAATTATTTTATTTTATTTATTTATTTGATTTGTCAATCGCTTACAAGATAATAGATATAAGTATAAACATGAGTAAGAATACAGGAAATAGGTATGAATAAATGGGGACAATAGGACAGGGATGGGAGGCACGATGGTGTACTTATGCACGCCCCTTACAGACCTCTTAGGAATGGGGTGAGGTCAATAATGGATAGTTTGAGGTTAAAGGAGTGGGGGTTAGAGGATGTAACAACAGTCAGGTAGTGCATTCCAGGCATTGACCACTCTGTTGCTGAAGTTGTACTTTCTGCAATCAAGTTTGGAGCAGTTTACATTGAGTTTGTATCTGTTGTGAAGATGTTATTCTTCACATCTAGAAGGCAGCATCTTGCAGGAAGTTCTCAATTTAGTGACTGTTTGAAGTTACAACTGCACTGAAAAAAAGGACTTATGACTGTTATAGCATTCCCCCATGGTTACATGATCAAAATTTGGATGCTTAGCAACTATGATGATTGTAACATCCCAAGGTCATGTAATCACTATTTGTGACCTTCCCAGCTAGCTTCCACCAAGCAAGGTCAATGAAGGAAGCTGGGTTTGCTTAACAACAATGAGATTCACTTAATAGCAGTGATTCATTTAACAACCGCAGTAAAAAGATCATAAAATTGGATGTGACTCACTTAACAACTATCTTGCTTAGCAACGGATATTCCGGTCTGACTCTTAGCAATGAAAATTATAGTTGTAAATCAAGGGCTGCCTCTATAATATTCTGAGTCACTTAGGTTAATGGATGCATACACAGTCCATTGGGACAATGGACATATTTGTAATTTTGACAATATATCCTAGACATGTTTACAAAATTACTTACATGAGATGGGAAACTTGAACATTCGGAAGTGACTGACATGCTGAGGAAGTTGTTTATTTATTTTAATTATTTATAGTTTATGTTTCCAGACTGTCCATCTTCCTCAAGGACAGGCTCTAAACGGTGTTCCCATTCACTTCCTCTATGTGCGCCTAATTTATTATAAGCCAACTTTGTTACCTTTGTCTTTTGAAAGGAAGATGGTCTCGTTTTTCCAAGCAAAGCACTGAAATGCCACCTTTCACCATTTTTATTTCCTAAGAATATTGTGGGCTCTCTCTCTCTCTCAAAAAAAAAATAATAATACTGGAAATGAAGATGATAGTAGAAGGTCATCTGCAGAAGGCAAGATTGTACACATTTGAACTAAATTCATGTATTTGGGAAGAAGCTGCTGGGCTGTTAGCAAAAAGTAGGTCAAGCCACTTGAAATATGACTAGAGAACTTTTTACAGAAAAGAGAATGATGCACAACTTCATGGAATATGTAGGAATGTTTGGTAACCCTCCACTAACAAGACAATAAGTTTCAAGAGCACAAGAAATTGTAAGAGCCAGTTGTAATAGCCCTGGGCTCTTACAACATCCATTATAGCAATATAACTGCTATATTCTATTTACAGGGTTCTCCTTAAGAAGATTATTTGAAGTAAGTGGAAGAAGAAATGTCATATTTAATTTAATTTAATGTAGTTCAAAGCTGCCCAACTTCTGCATGACTCTGGATGACTTCACAAACTAAAAACCCAATAAAATGCAGCAGGAACAATTTATGGCAACACAGTTGGCACATGAAGAAAAACCACAACTCATTACATACCTCCAAGAAGATATGCCAAACACCAACCCCAAACAACCCAGGCCCAGGCCCATCAAAACAACGAAGTTACTTGCAGGAAGGTAAGATGGGGGTGGGGTGGGGAGTGGCACGCAGTTGTGGGAGCATCATCACTTGAGACTTTCAAAGAAAGAGATTGGACTGCCATTTGTCAGAAATGGTGTAGGGTCTCCTGCTTAGGCGGTGGGGTGGGGTGGGGTGGACTACATGACATCCAAGGTTCCTTCCAATTCTGATTATCAGAAATCTGAAATCAGTTATCCAGGAAGGTGCTTTTCCACAGGGCAAGTGTAGTGACCAAGGAAGCCCAGATGCGTGGTCCCATTAGAAGAGATTATTGTATTGATGGGACTTGCAGCAGGTGGACTCTATGGGACTAAAAAGGACAGGCAGAATCTATAGGAGACAAATCGTCCTTCAGACCTGAAGCCATGTAGAGCTTTATAACTAGAACATTGAAGTGCAATTGGCAGCCAACTGGTAACCAGTACAACTCAGGTAGCAGAGGGTATTTCAAGACTATAGAAAGGCTTACTGTAATTGCTTGTGCTGTTGTAATTCTGGGGCTGTGTTCAAGGACAATTCCATATACAGTGTGTTGCCATTATCCAGCTGTGAGATAACTATGTTGTGAGTGACTGTGAGGAAAGCCTATCATCCAACATGTTGAACCTGTAGAAAGTGTTTTCTGGCTACAGTTGCCATTTGCTTCTGAAGCAAGAACTGAGAGTCCAGGAAGACCCTAAAGTTGCACATAAATCATGACATTGGGACAAAACCTTAACAGCATTACTTGATCAGCCAGGATTCAAGATATACAGCTGGTTATGATCAGTGTTCTGATAATGCTTGATCTCAAACTGGTGAATGACCTTCGCCAATGCTCTTATGTCAATATTAAATAGGAGGTGTGAAAGCATCAAGCCCTGAGGCACACCATAAACCAAGATTTTGAGGCTTATTTCCCACACCACCACAAATAATGAATTGTGCACAAGGGAGGAAAGTTACTGCAACGTTGTGTCCTCCATTGTTGTGCTCTACAGTCAGTCTAATATGACTAATGAATACTGTAAGTCAGAGAAAATTCAGTAATGGATATTCCATCCTACAATGGATATTCCAACCTACAACTGACTTAGTCAGTGATCATCAACAAGCGTGAGCTATGTCATCTCAGTTCAATGTCCTGACCTGAAGCAGGATTAGAAAGGATTTTAATAATTTGTTTCAACCAGGGTTGTCTGTAACCCAGCTGCCTTCTCCACTATCTTCCCCAGAAAGAGAAGGTGGAAACTGGATGAGAGTTGTCTAGAGCAGTAGGTCTAGTGATGGTCATCTAGAAAGAAATGTGGCATATAAACAAAAGATATAAATAATAAAATGGATGGAATTGAACGGAGAGATTCCCACTGTTTTACTAGATTTGGATTCTACTTTCACAAGGCCAGCAAAAGATCACTATTTCAAATTAAATGCCTATCAATTTCCTTTCTAATATTTTCCTGCAATTGGAGGGTCTGCTTTTTTCCCAGATTAACAAATGTTGATCCATTGGTTGTGACAAGAATTGACATATTGTCTTGTCACCCAAGCCTGACGTCATGGGCTGAGAGAATGTGTCTGGCTCAATATCGCTTAGGCTTTCATGCCTAAGGTAGGACTAGAACTCTCAGTCTCCTGGTTTCTAATCTGGTGTCTTAATCACAGGCCAAACTAGCTCTCAAAAAACAATACATTTGTGTATAGTGGCAATTGGTGTAGATGTCTTGAAAATTCAAAACAAAATAATGTATATCCATTTTGGCCATTCACCAAAAGAAGAAAAACATAAACCTAGAAATTGACTGTATAAGAATTTGACCACTTTTAATGTGAAGAAAAAAGCATAAGCCTTAAGCACAATTTATAATTAGTTATGGGAATACAAGCAAGACATATTTATTACTTAATTGTTATTAATATAATTCTTCATATATTCCTTCCTTGATGAAGTTTGTTTGCAAGGCTTGATGAGACACAAGGGATTGATTATTAGGATCCCCTATGGGTTTTCTTTTATTAATTATCTGCTTTGAAGTTTAGGAAAAATCCGCACTGAATTTAATTTAACTCCTTCTTTCTCTGTGAATTCCCTAATACTTCTTTCTCTGTGAATTCCCTCTCTCACTTTGTGGGAGAGGGGAAGAAAAATTATTCCTTGCATCTTTCTCTCTTCCTATAGATTTCATCACTTAGGAGGTGAAGCTATACATTTCTGCAAGATTTCAAATACATCACTTAGTACTACCTGGATGGTATGGTAAGAAATGCAGTTTTGTGCTAATTTCCCCTATATGTTCTATACCAGTGGGTCTCAATGTTTCCTTCTTTAAAGGACCCTCTTTAAATACCTTTTGTGGCCATAGACCATGGTTACTGACCCACAAGACTTAACTCAAGATTTACCTCATAACTTTTCTTCAAGCCTTCGTGGACCCCCTGCGATGACATTGATTATAATGAAATGACAATGAAATGTTGATGAGACACAATGATGCTATAAAGGAACATACCTATCTATATATCAATTTTCATTTGTCTCTCAGCAGTAAAACTTGATCCAGTGTTGATCTGCTGCTTTCCTGTTTTTAGGGGTAAATATTTTCAGTATAATATCTTCCCACTTCCATGTTATCTCCCATCAGGATAGCCTTGACAAGGAACTTACTTCTATCTGAAGAGATCTGGTCCAAATCTGATTCAAAGAAGGGACCTGTATCTAATGTGGCTGAATCTCAAATACTGAATAAATATCAGGCTGATTGGCAATATTTATAGCCAAATAAAGGGAAAAAGAACATTTACAAATCAATTGAAACTGATCTGAAAAGCTTTATAAACAACCCCGTACTTCAAAACACTGTAATATAATGGCTTCCAATTTTCCATAACATACCACAACAAGAGATTGTAGAATCAAACTCCTGATACCTTGACCTTCTAATGCTAGGACTTGTTTCATCCAGCCATGACCCCCAGCACGGGGTGCAGGAAATTGGAAAACTGACATACTCCAAGATGCAAAACCAATGACATTATTGTCTGTGGTTTGCTGCATTCTAATGGGTAGCTGCTGTTTTCTAAGTTGACTGTGCCATCCCATCTTAACAAGCATAATGCAGCTGAATGAAATTATGTCTGTAAATATTTCTTAATTTTGTCAAAAACAAAAATAAACTAACAAAAAACAATAAAGCTAGAAGTAACACATCAGAATATATAAGCATCTGTCTTCATCTCTGAGATAAGATTCCTTCCTTTATCTCCTGCTTTAACAAATATCACCCCATATTACTGAGGAACAAAGAGATACAATTGTTTTCCTGCCATGCTAGTCAACAGGAAGTGCAAATCTTTTCACAGATTGGTCCTGTCACAGTCTGAACAAGAGTTGTTTTTCTCTATGATGCTGAATTAAAATCTGAAACCAATCTTATGGTCACTACATGCCCCTGAATTGTGAACAGATAGGAAGTTGCACCCAGGAAGCAAATTGAGTAGAAACACAATTCACTTGGTCATTGTCTCCTATGATGTATTTATTTTATGACCAATGCATGATCAATAACCAGAAAGATACATAAAGCATAATATTTTATAAGCATAAAATGTGGAAATAGTCACATATGCATCAGTGGTTGCCTGGTATTGGCAATTCAAAATTTATGTACCATTCTTAGTGTTCCTTGTAACTGAGAGAAGGCCCACATAATTATCAATTAGAATACCTTTTAAATGCAGAAGAAGATATGCATCTAGCCCTAAAATTATTTTGCTCAACTCTGGCAAAGGTGAGAAGTAATTTAAATATTTTGCTGCTTCCCATATTCCCTCTTCAACCCAAGGTCTATTTCTGAGTGAGACCCTGTTGACCTCAGTACAATGCATGGTATTATTTAATCTTTGAAATAATGTTTGTTTGGCCTTTTCCTATCTCAAAAATAGGAATAATCCATACAATTATTGCAGTTGTTTTCATTTTGGAACAGGTTTCTAGTTTCAAGGCGATAAACTTGTCAGGAAAAAAATAGAGTTTGAGTCCCTAATTAAGAATCAATCCCTAAGCCTCAATTTTTGGCATCTCTAATCTGAGTGGAACATTTCCAAGAGCAGGTTATATTATGGTGAGATATATTGAATTCCTTTGTAAAATATAACTATACTTTATGCATTTAAATTAGCATTGTTCATTTCATGTACTATTTTTGTTTGCTTGCTTTTATTGATAGGATTATTTTTTTCTCTGACATTTGGAGGTCAATCATTTGGAGGGTATTTGGAGACCAGGTATCTTGAATTTGGAGGGCAAAATATATTGCTATAAACTTCCCTGGTTTTAAAATATTGAAAATATTTGATCTGCATGGTTAGGTGGATTTTGCTGAAGCATTTTGTAATTTATGATAATTGAAAAAACTTACAATGCTAAAAGAGAATGCTACTGTAACTGTTGGATTAAAGCTAACTTTAACTATTTCAGCGGGTTTGAGATAGGCATGTTTCATTATCTGGTGGGCTGTGTTAATCTTTATTATTTTTAATTTTAAATCTCTCTCTCTCCCTCCCTCCCTCCCTCTCTCCCCTCCCTCTTATTGTCTTTCCATTCATCTCCTTAGCTTTTTTGGGGCATTAGATGCCATCACTCTGTATAATTACTTTCCATGTTATTAGAGATTTCTTGAGATTGCAGTTTGGAAAACTGTATTTTTTCTGTTCATTTCTCTTCCTTAGCTTTATTATTCCATAGAAGAGAAATATTGGGTTGTTGCTGGTGTTGTTCAGGAAGGTGCTGCAAACAACTCTGAAAAAACAACAGCTCAGCTAAGTAAGCCAAGGTCCACCTCTGTGAATGCCCAGCAAAGAATAATCCTTAAAAAGAAATGGAGAGAATAAAAATAAAATTTTCTCATAACCATTTGGCTAAGTGGAGCCTGTTCCCAGTGAGCATGTGCGCAGAGCAGCTAGAAGGCAAGAGCAGCTGAAACAAAAGGGGTGACTTGGGAGTAAGGCTGGGAGCTGATTGTCCCCCTCATAAGGGATAAAAGTCAAGCCTAAATGATGAAACCTTTGCAGGAAGCAAAGTAGTTTGATCGGTTCTGAATCATCCTTGAAGCTCTGTGTACTTTGGTTGGTTTTTTCTTGTACTTCAGTAGGTTTCTTTTATATTTAATTGGATACTTCTGTTTTTGGCAGCATTCCACAGAACTGAAAGGTGTGTGCTTATCTTGGGGGACTATTTAAGATTAGTTCCAGCTGGGAATGAAAACAATTCCCAGCGTTGCAATAAAATAGGTTATGCTTTTAAAACAAGTTTGTGAATAATTACAATTTACGGAGCCTGGGTCAGAACACCATCTCAACCTGGCACTGATAGCTCTTTCAAAGATATTTCAGTGATCTTTATTCTGTCCATCCAGCTTATCTATTGTCTTCCCTTTCTTCTACTTTCTCAATTTCGACATGCACAGTTGTCTTTTTCTTTTCCTTCCTCGCTCACATGTTCTTTAAGGGAGCTATTCCTATTTGGTTTAGGAATGATAGCTTAAGAGTCTGTAGAGATTCTCAGTCATCCAGGTCATGGTTGTCCCAGAGGTGCTTTTTCAGGAGGCAATTTTACTTTCTTGTTTTTTCTTAGAAGACGTTTCACTTCTCATCCAAGAAGCTTTCTCATCTCTGACAGGAAAATTGAGAATGGAAGGATTTATATTCCTTGCAGACAGCTGGTCATTTGCATCCTTTTAGAGGGTTGTTGAAGCACTTGGAGGTTTATCTGTGTCCTCAGGGTCACCTGAGTAGTGCTTCTGGTTCCTGTATTTTGCAATTTTTTTCTGGAAATCCATTCATACTGCCACACCATTCAAAGGATGTTCATCCCAAATTATATAGCTAAAAGTCTGTAGAGGTTCTCAGTCATCCAGGTTTTCCAAGAACTTATCCATCACTATTGTACTGTAATTAACTCTATCCACCATGATGCTGGTATCTCGTTCATGTCTTTCCTTCTACCTTCCCCAAAGAGCTAGATATTCACATAATGTGTCCAGAGGTGATGGAATACAAATGGAACAAATTAATATATCCAAATCTATTATTAAAGAACACATAACTTTTTCTGTCCTTTCCCCCCCCAGTGCTTAGTTTTTATATCCATACATCTCCATTGGTAAAAACTTTGATTGTTGTTGTCATAGAAATAATGTTATCTTTTATGCAAGGACTACAAAAAAACTCTTGAGAATGTTGATGTTGTTATTCACCAATGCATTACTTAGCTATATTTCAAGGTTGCAACCATATGAATATTTCTTTTGTTTTTCTTTTCTTTTTTAAACCTAGGTGTATGGCCTTCATTGCAACAGTAAAAATGCTATAATGAAATGAAAGTAGGACATTCATCTACTATGGAGTGCAATCTAAAGCAGAGTTTATTTGTTTACAACAGGATGAAGTACTGCAGGATTTTGAGACAAAAATACTCCTGCTGCTCCGAATAAGTGACATAAACTATACTATACTCTTGTAGTGAATCTTATTACCTGACTGCTCCAACTAAATCTGATTTAAAAGACAGAGTTCGGTGTTATTTGTATACTCATGATGTTGAACTCCAAAACTTTGGAAGAATCCATCACCTGGATCATTAGGTGGTTCAATTTATTGAAAAGGGTTGGACTTAGAAGGAAAATGTGCTTCTAAGCAGCCTGAATTGGCAAATGGAATCTAGAATGAAACCAGTTTTCCCCAAGGAGCAAATATTTTGAGTACTGCTACCAGCTATTCAGTGGTGTCACTGAAAATATAGACTATTTCACTCTCCCCAGTGAATGAATGCCATTTGTCCCAGGGACAAATGGATGTATTCTCAGTGCAGCTGAAGTTAAATCTCCCCCCCCCTTTTTTTCTCACTAGCTGTTCTGATGATACCTTAAGAGAAGCAGTGAATTTAATTTTGTTGGGGAGTGTCCTCTGCCTTCTCTTCTCTGAATGATGGAGGGTCCCATTGTTTTAAAAAGTGAGCTCTGGTAAAAAATTTTTTTAAATCAATCTGTCCAGCTAAGAGAAAGCAAAGGAATAAATGGAGACTGCACACAGACAGCTGTAAATTATGCACTTGTTGAATTGGATAGAAGCATAAAAAATTGGCTGTCTTTTTGCAGTTGCCATGGCCACCATTGATATTCCTCACAGCCAAGGGCCTGTTTTGGTAGGGGTCTAAAATGAGGAGATAAAGGTCATTTATTAGAAATTATTCCCTTCATCCTACTTGATTAAATTATTTCCCTGTATCATTATAATTTGCTCCTATATAAGTTGCACAAGATAATATCAAGTGGAATATATTTAAGATGTGGCTCCTTCTTGTGTTTGGAATTTTTTTTATTAGCTTCTCCAGAACATTGTTTTTTGGGGTCCCCCCCCCATACAACATTGTAGGAGAGCAGGGCTGGTTGGGGAATTCTGGGAACTGAAGTCCACACATCTTAAAATTGTTAAAGTTGAGAGACATTGCTGTATAGCAGGGATGTCAAACTCGTGGCCCACGGGCCAGATGGATCACATGCTGCCCCCCCCCCACCCCCGGTTTAGCAAAGGGGAAAAAAAGTTGTGGTACATCATGTGACAACGTGTCATCGAGAGTTTGACATGCCTGGTCTATAGTATTTTTAAAAAGCCAGGGGGGGTTTGGTAGCACATATTCTACCTGATAACTTTTATGAAAACATGTTCATTTTGATGAACTGCAGCTCATGCAAGCTTAAGCCTTTTAATAAAATGTGTTAGGTAGAAAAGGTGTGTTGAGACTCCTGCTGATTCTCTGCATATGAGTGGATCTTTGATTGTTCAAATGGTATGAATTTACAATATTCTGTGTATATTCCTAATGTCTAAAAGTAAGAGAAGATAACTGGAATTTTGATTTAGTGACAGAACCATCACTAAGCATATATAACAACACATTCTTCTAAAAGCAAAACAATAACAAAAAGCCATATCTTCTGACAAACTCGCACACTTCAGTTTTCAATCAGGAGGTATCTGAGGAATAGGAATAAGAAATGAATTTGAGCAATTGTTCTTTTGTGAATCTTGGGATGGAGAAATCTATCAGTTTTGCCTTCTTTGACATTTTTATTTGTTTGATTAATATCTCACCCTTTAATCAGGAATTCCAAGCACCATGATAGTTCTTCCTCCTCCCAGTTTTTCCTCATAACAACAATCCTGTGAGATCGGTTGGACTAAAAAAAGGTGGTTTTGAAGCTAATGCTCAGTATTTTTAGGCCAATATATTAAGCCAGGGGTCTTCAAACTTGGCAGTTTTAAGACTTGTGGACTTCAATTCCCAGAATTCCTCCTCCAGTCATATTAGCTCAAGAATTCTGGGAGTTGAAGTCCACAAGTCTTAAACTTGCCAGGTTTGAAGACCCTTGTATTAAGCCACCACTCTGAAACTCTTAATTTCTCTCTGTCCAGCTTCTGAAGAACATTTTGAACTCTTTGTCAAAAGAAACTGAAGATAAATAAACTGTAGACAAATAAGAATTTATTCTTATATATTACTCTGTGGGGTCCTTGGTGCTCTCTGAGCTTTGTTGTTTTCTTGCAGATATTTCATTACCAAGCTAGGTAACATCATCATCAGGAGTGGAGTTTGACCTCTTTTTATATGCTAGTGGCTTGCTCTGTCAGTATTGGTGGCAGTGGTCTTGCTGGTTCCTTGATTGGATGGTTGTTACTGTTAGCTTGTTTGCCAGATTTGGTAATTCCTGGATTGGGGTATTGTTTACTTCTTGATTGTTGTCTAGTATACATTATATATAGAACACAGCTTTACATACTTGTCTAATGAATTCTCTTACCCTCTGTTCCAAACCAAAATGCTCTACTTACTGTAATCTTTCTTCATAGGTGAGTTTATTCACCTATTGTAATTCTAGAATGTTCTTTTTAAAGCCTGGTGATCACAGCTATATACACATACTCCAAATCTAGTCTTACTATAGATTTCTAGAAAGGCATTATTAAATTGGCAGTTCTGTTTTCAATTATTTCCCTTTCTACAATAGCAACCTCGAATTTGTCATGTTTTATAGCAACAGCATGCTGGTCTGACATTTTTATCAAGCTGTTCTCTGTGACTCCAAGATCTCTTTCCTGGTCAATCACTTCAGCCCAGATCCAATTAATGTATAGCTGTCATTTGGATTTATTGTGCCAACGTGTACCACATAATGCTTTTTACAGTGAATTACAGTGGTCATTTTTAAGCCCATTTCCCCAGTCTGGATAATTTTTTGGGGGGATCCTCTTACAATTCCTTTTTTGATTTTCTTACTTGAGCATTATAACAAAGCAAAGTCAAACTGTTTATAAAGAAAAGGGGGTGTGCTGAGAAAAAGTAGGGACAATGTGTATAGCTTTACTGGTTGGGACCTCCTAGTATAACAATGAAGAAAAGCATTTTTTTTAAAAAAAAAACAAGGAACATATCGACAACTTCCAGGTATGGAAAGGGAGTAAGTAAAGTATAGGAGTTCTACTGTGTACTGTACATGGAAGTGTGTAAAATTTTTAGGTCTTTCATAAAATGAACTGGAAGCCACAGTCAAAACGAGACTGGCAAAAAGCTAAATTTAATTGAATTAAAATACAATTTAAATGTTGCACATATATGTTTAGTAATTCTTCTTCTTGTCACATTTAAATTATTGTTCAAGGTGCAGCAATTATTGGAGAGATTCTGAAAGCTGCATTTAAGATTTAGGGACCACCTAACTCTTGAAGTTCACAAATCTGTCTCATTGTGTTGGTCAAAGTTGACAAGAACCACCTTCAATTTTGCCTTTAACCCATTGGGCTCACTGTATATCTGTTGGCTAATCATGATTTATTAGTTCAGTTTACTGTTTAATAAGGTTCTTTTTCTTTGTAGAAAAAATGGAGGACAGATTTTTTTTATATATTCATCACATTTTGAAACTGTCCCTCTTTCTTCAGAGGGACTCTGAGCAGTGTACAAATAAAATATTATGGCATAAAACAGTATATAAAATTTTAAAAAAGGCAAAGATGATTAAAATCAGTGTTAAAAGTTAATCAAAAGGGATGATGGCAGATAAGATTCTGCCGAAACATTGCTACAACTTTAAAAGCACAACTATAATGATGTGGGAAAATACCCGAACAAAGCTTTTACTTTTACTAAAAAAGGCTTTTAGGATGTTAACAAGCCCATATAATCAAAATAACAACAATCATAAAGGTAAAGGCAAAGGTTTTCCTTTCCAGTCATGTCTGACTCTAGGGGCTGGTGCTCATTTCCCTTTTTTAGCTGAGGGTGCCAGCATTATCTGAAGACATTTCTATGGTCATGTGCAGCATGACTATATGCTGTTATCTTCCCACTGAAGTGGTACCTATTTATCTACTCACATTTGTGTGCTTTTGACCTGCTAAGAGGGCAGGATCTGGGGCAAGTAACGAAAGCTCATCTCATCACACAGTGCTCAAATTTTGAAGCTGGGCTGTCAGCTTTTCAGTTGAAAAGTTCAACATCTTTAACCGCCTTAACATGTTAGATACAGCAACTTCAGATTACTCAGGTCGTGCTATTCCAGGAAAAGATATAGCTGCTTTAAAGAGTTGCTTCATTCATATTTCCATGATATCCAAAGCACTGCACATTCTTAATGAAGATACAATAGAATAATGATGCAAGTAGTTTCAGGTGCAACATGCACACCATTCTTATGTAATTAAATGTCATACATTGAAACGTCATATTCCCAAAGAGAGTGATAAATACTTCCACACATATATTTGGCCTCATTAAAGATCCTTTGAGTCAGGATGATTAAAACGGTTGCCTTTGCACTTCATTAGCTCTGTGATTCACCGTGGGAGGTGTGCTTTAATAGCTTGGATTTAACCTGCTAATTGAGGTTACATGAAGTTCATAGTAACAACAGACTAGCTGATTATGGAAACAGGAGCAGCTTTTTTTTTCTTCCTCATATTCTAAAATGTGCCAGTCTTGAGGGATGATGGAAACAGAATCTGGAGAGATGTATCAATTGTACACTTACTATCTGATCTTTAAAGAAATTGGTATGTCTTCCAATCTTAATTGCTACCCCAGAAATAATATGATATACAATCATATAATTTTGAAAGACATAATCTAAAGGAACAGTAGAATTATGTAATTTGGCCTTGTATGGGAGCTGTTGATTGTCAAGTTGCTGCCTGACAAGCCATCTCTAACAATATTAAACATTTTTTAAATGTGATAAAGTAGCATAATTGTCCTCAGAAGTGGAATTAGAACAGGGCATCTGCTTTGGATTGCTAGTCATTTAGGAAAATATGTGGAGATCCACAGCTTTCAGCAAAAAAAGAGAAAAGTATTGGGTATTTATTCTTGCCCTTCCTATATAACCAGCCCTCAACTTATGACCATAATTGAGCCCAAAATGTCTGTTGCTAAGTGAAATATTTGTTAAGTGAGTTTTGCCCACTTCTACCACCTTTCTTGCCACATTTGTTAAGTGAGTCACTGCAGTTGTTCAGTTAGAAATGTGGTTGTTAAGTGAATCTGGCTTCCCCATTGACATTGCTTAGCAAAAGGTCACAAAAGGTGACCACGTGACTCCAGGATACTGCAACTATCATAAATGTGAGTCAATGACCAAGCATCTGAACTTTGATCACATGGCCATGGGGATGCCGCAATGGTCCTAAGCATGAAAAATCACCACAAGCCGCTTTTTTCGGTGCCATTGTAATTTTGAATAGTCACTAAATGAACTGTAAGTGAAGGATTACCTGTACATGCAGGGAAAGGAAACTTTGCTGTGTGGGCAGATAGCCAGTCTCTGTTCTTCCTTTTAGTGATTGTTCCCTCCTTGTTAGTCTGCATTCTTTCCCTTTGTTTTCCCATAATTTAATCCTTTAGTCCTATTTCATCCCATAATTTAAGACTTTAATCCCATTTCCCAAAGGTTCTCCCCTTTGACATTCATGTAGCCCTTATTTTTTGCTCCCCAGGCCTTGATAGGAGCAAGAAGTAACTAGTGTTAAGATCTGGGTGGCATTCTTGCAAACCACTGTCTTGTAATAGTCAATGCCCCCCATTATTAGAGGAACAAACAGGATTATTGTGTGGGTGAAGTTGTGATAGCAAACAAAGTACATGGACTGGATTGCTGATAATGTATTCAAAGGAACACAGCTGTCTTTTTTCTTTCTTTTGTGGCTGTGATTATTACCAGATGATCCACTGTGATTTCTGGAAATAAATAATTTATTGTTGGGGGTGCACCTCCTATAAATAAATAACAACAGATGGTAGTTGCAAAAACTTCAATTTTAATTGGCAAAACTGGATCTTGATTTTTGAATTGATAAAAAAAAAAAATACAGCCAGAGTGGAAGTAACTTAAATATTAAGTTTACAAAATAAAACATGAAGTGTCTTATTACAAGAAACATATTCAAAACACAGCACTGCTTATTAAAAAATATATCGAGTCATACCGGTTTGTATATTACTTCTTCTGTGAAAAACATGATGGTTAGTTGAGTTCTGAAAGCAGGAACAGGCTGGATTTTGCTCAGATACTAAATGTCACATTAAATATGAGATTGCTGCATACTTGTTTTTTTCTTTAGTCAACCCAAACAATAGAAGGAAAAAGGGCATGTAGCTATGACATGAAGGAAGGGGCATAGGTAGTGGGGAGATGAACAACATACCATATGATGTTATTATGAGAATAACATGATTATGTTAAACAACTGGTATTAACTATTTCATGCAACAAATGGCAGCATGATGAACGTATCATCATTTTGATTAGCTAATGAAAATTTGTGGATGGGAATAGATGCATTGGACATATTGACTTCTGTCAGCAAGAATCTCTTGATCAGAATGGTTCATAAATCTAAAACAAACAAACAAACAAATAAATAATTAAATAGATGAAGTGAAAAAAGTGGATTTAAGGAAAACTTAACACTACTACAACATCAAGACCAGTGGTGGTATTCAGCCGGTTCACACCAGTTCAACTGAACTGGTAGCAAGGATTTGGCATGGGTGGCTGAACCAGTAGTAACTTCTGGCTGGCCATGCCCTCAACCTGGTTGCCCGGTTGCCACTCACTCGCTTGCCCTGCCCGCCCAATGCATCCGCTCGATGCTCGCCTACCCAGTCACTCCTTAAGGTACTTTTATTTAACTTCCCAACAATCAGCTGTTCCTACGAACAGCTGTGCCGGGATTCCCTTCACTTCTTACTGCTTTGCCCAGGAGACTTCCTTGAGGCCCAGGAAGGCAAAAAAATGAAGGAAGGGGGTGCAGCCCCCTTCCATTTTTTTTGCCTTTCCGGGCCTCAGGGAAGCTTCCTGGGAACAAAAACACCCCCTCAGAGGCTGTTCTGAGGCCAGGAAGGCCTCAAAACAGACCGTGGAGGGGTGCTGCGTGCCTCTCCTATGCTTTGTTTTTTTTCTTCCTGAGCCCCAGGGGAGCCTTCTGGGAGCAAACCCCCCTCAGAGGCTCCCCTGAGGCCAGGAAGGCCCAAAAATGGGGGGAGGGGTGATTGGGGTGGTGCCAAAAAAAGAGCCACACTCACCCAATCACCCAATCACATGGCCATGCCCACCTAGTGATGGCCACAGAACCAGTAGTAAATTTTTTTGATCAAGACTCTCTCCCTCTCTCCCCCTTCCTTCACCCCCTCTGTGTGCGCAATGTGAATTTTTAAAAAAAAGTAAAATAAAAAAGTAAAATAAAAAATATTCAACACTCCAAAATTTGCAAAAGGTTCTGGCTGAATATACAGTAACTCTACTCAAAAAAATCCCCTTCTTAACTGAACAGAACTCAAATCATTTTGGAAATTGGTGTTGCTGCTCTTTTGACAAGGTTTTCTTTTTTTAAAAAAAACACCCTGGAATTATCTTTTAAAAATGAGACTTTATATTATATAAGTCTCTCATGCTCATGTCATAGAAACAAAGGATGTTAGTTTAATAAAGTATCCACAAAAATGCTGTGCCAAAAGTTCTGCTTCGATTTCCAAAAGAAAACAGCTTCCTTGATGTACCTATTTCTTAATAAATTCTAATAGATAAGATTATGCTGATCTTCCTTCTTTCCTTCTATTTTAAGAAGTGTATGCGGACTACAAAACCATTCCCTCAAATTGAATTTTTCTAGCCTGAACTTCCTGTGTAGGACAAAATGTACAGAACTGCTTTCCTAAGACTGGAGCAGGTGAGATGGCTTTGCAACCTACAATCTGCAGAAAATGATGAGAATAAACACTTTCCCTCTTTCCCTCCTCCTTCCTACCTGACACTGATATGAAGAGAAATGGAAGGCATATGCGAGGATTAAGTCTTCTCCTCCCCCACTTCTGTTGCCACCGGTAGTAAGAAAAAAGGGAAAGAGAAATGTTAGAAAATGTCTCCTTGGGGCCAGTTCCCACCAGTGGGATCAAAAATGGACGTCAAAGGAAACATTTAAAATCCCACTTCTCTCCCCCCCCTTATCAGTGCTGATTAAAACCCTATTTTGCTTTATTTAAATTTGCAGACGGGATCAATGTTTAATTAATACTTCTTTGGTCCAATATTTATTTATCTGATAATTTTGTAGACTTTGGACCGTCTAAGACAGAATGAAAATATTAAAAAGGACAATGATATTGAACCAACCCCAGCGGAGCGGAGCCAGTAACAAACAGAGGTGATACCTTTTGTGCCCAGTCCATGAATCAGCATTTTCTTGCTGCCATAAAAACTGTGGTCTTTTCAAAGATAATTATTAAATAATAGCATTTATTAAATAATAGATACAGTCTGATCATATTTCCAATTACCAGTTTCTAGATAACCCATAGATCACCATTTCAGAGATATTTCCTTACGTAAACAGAAAAACAGACTGATCAGAGGAAAAAGCAGTGGAAGCTGGAATGATTTTTGACTTCCTGCTGGCTTCCCCATTTACTTTCCTTGTAGGAAGCTGGCAGGGATATTGCAAATGGTAATTATGTGACCATGGCTGACTGCACAAAGTGGCAGCACGGCAGCACAGTAGCACTGAAACAACCAAAACTTTGCTAAATTTTAAACATGTGAATCTCATGGGTCTCAGATTTTGTACACATTGTTAAAATTTGCCCATTTGAAGTACGTTGATTCAGAAATTGTCTCCCTTTGATACACTGTTTTGCTCACTTGAAGATTAGAAGCAATTAAACAGAAACCAGAGTTTTAGTAATCTATCGATCACTGACTGCTTGCAAGAACACTCAAAAGCCCAAGGGTTCTTCGGCTCTCATTGAATCCCACTTTTGGTGACAATAATATTGGTTGTAGTGGAAAAAATTGAAGCAATGCACACAAAACTCAAACAGAATTATATTTTGCAAACAAATGTTTAAGTCTGCTGACAACAACTGCACCTAGAAACTTCAGCTCTTTTGAAACTACCTGAGGTGCCAAGGGCCAAGGGGTATTACTAACACCCGGCTTGCCCTAACAAACTTGCTTTCTCTATCTTGTATTTGAATTCCTGTGGTGAAAGTAGCCCAGAGCTGTTTTAATGATCATTAGCCTTTTTCCTTTTTGTGCACTGTGGGCACTGAAAACAAGGAATATAAATGTAAGCTAGAAACACCAAAATAAATAATTAAAGGGGCTGTTTACTGCCTTGCTTGATTCTGCATGTTTTTCATTATTAAAAAAAGGTCCCACCGCATGACCAAGTTCACGGCAGCCTCAGTTTCACTTATTTGAAGTACAGAAAGCAGGGACAATGGCAGACCCCTGTTAAAAATCAGGTTGCTTCCCCAACCAACCCATAACAAAGGTTGACAAACTCTTGACATGCAAAACTTAACCAACTTTTTTCTTTCTGTTGAGCATTTTGGAAAGTTATGCATTTTTTATTCCTGTTGGGCTGAATAAGAGTACTGAAAAATACAGAAGAATCTGTCAGCACAGCATTAACTAGGATATAGAAAACAGATATTGATTTTTTAAAAGTAACAACTACAGCCCAGGAGATATTACTCTGAGAGTGAACAGAGTTGTCAAGATCCCCTGTGGATTCTGGAAAAAAAATACTAAAGTTCTTGTATAGTACAATTAGGAAGTCCAGCAAGTTTTAACAGTAAAAAGTTGAAAACATAAGATGTTCTTGTTTTGGGTAAAGAATACACAAAGTGCTCCCCACTTCTATTCTCCATATGATGTCCTAGTTTAAGCTTTAGAATCATACTGTAGTAAATCTGAGCAATTTTAATTGGCTTTTTATTCTCCAATAATACTACATTTAATACATAAAAAACACAAAAATAATGCCAATTTTCTTTTTTAATATTTGTGCCCTTCATTCTGATATGATTAGATTTTTACACTCAAACACAAACTACTACATCTGAAGGTAAAATGAGAAGAGCACTATAGTTTTTATTTATGATTTGTATTTGAAATGCAAAATATGAGTATAGAGACAAGCAGAAAACACGGGTATAGAAATGAGGAGAGTAACATAGTGGTTCAGTGCAAAAATCTTTATTTGGATAATACAATTCAATGTTATAAAGTATTAAAAAGTAAAATAAAAGTCAGTATTAGTTATATATTAGAATTGGGGGATCGAAAATTGGAATTTCCAATTTTGGAAAATCAATGGGCCTAGGTATTTTTTTAAAATTTAAATTTACTTTAATCACTATAATTAGGTATATTTTTCCTTTACTGCCAAATTGCTATTTATTTGTAATCTTTGTTGGCAATGCAGACTTTTTAAATTTCATTATTAAAAAAATAACATACATTATAGATCATATAATAGTTGCCAAATTTTCCACCAGGTAGTCCCATAGGTCTGAGTTGAAAACCATTTGGAGCTTTATGAGCTGATGCTGTTCTATCCATCCATGTGGCATGAGCCACGGTGCTGCAGCGGTTAGAGTGCAGTACTGCAGGCTACTTCTGACTGCCAGATGTCTGCAGTTTTGCAGTTTGAATCTCACCAGGCTCAATATTGAGTCAGCCTTCTATCATTCTGAGATGGGTAAAATGAGGACCCAAATTGTTTGGGAGCAATACTGTGATGACCCGTAGTTTCTCAAAATAACCCCAAACCCAAAACATATATTAAAGTCCGGTAAAGCCTTCAACTTAACTTCACTGTTTTATTAGGCACAGTTTAAAGTCACAAAAGTATATAATGAGGCAAACAGAAAACCAAAACAAACCGTATTGATGAGAGTTCTGAAGCAAGCTGAGATAGTCTATGGGAAGAACGGCAGCAAAGATAAGCCTCTTCAATTCTAACTGTGCAGTTGGAAACTTATATACATAGCTCCCACCTGCAAGCCATGAGGAAGATCATGGTAATCTCCTCTTGAGTAGACCTGGCTTTTCCCTGATCCTCTCCTCCCTGCGTGACCTAGGATGGATAGGGGATGGGCCTGGATCCTCCTCTGACTGCTCAGCCGGCCTCTGCCCTTCCCCAGCCTCCTCCACCACCTCTGAAGCCACAATCCCACTCCCTGTTGGCTATTCCTCCTCTTCCAGTCAGACTCCACCAGGGGCATGACAAATACACTGATTCTCTAAACTGCTTAGAGGGGGCTGTAAAGTGGTATATAAGTCTAAGTGCTATTGCTATCTGGAACCAGAATCTGCTCTTTGTCATTGCAGTGACTCTGAACCCAGTGACTCTGCTTCAGAGCTGCCAGACGCTTGCTCCTGGTGGGTTCCAAGAAACCCCGGGGTGGGGAACATTGTACAACCAATGCTCCTTTGAGTTTCAGATCTATTCTGAAAACTGTTGATACAAATAGTGTCAGGAACTGTGGGGTACAGCAGTTGAGTATATAAGATGCTTGGAGGCACCAAGTAGAGATAGAGGAGATAAAGGGAAGTAGTAAGAGACATCTTGCTGGATAACTTGCAAGTCAGTGCAGAACATCAGAATTAGGGAAGAGGATCTGTCCCAAAGATCAGAGAGGGAATAATGTCACTCAGAAGAGCTATGAAAGATATAAATCTATGGGCACACAGACAGAAAGAATCACACACAGGGGCCGGGGAGACAGGAGAGGGTCAAAAGAAGCTTAGAGGTAAAAGATGAGAAGGGCTTACCAACTAGGGATAAAGGCAGAAAGCGTTTTCATTGCCATGAAGACAGACTACTCATGAGGAGACAAAAAAAAAAATGAAAGGAAGAAAAGGGGATGCTTTTATTTCTGCAACATTCTATCCAGGTGGGATTTCATTCCCTGCAGCTGAGAAGGAGAGAAAAGCAGCTTCAGAGATGCTAACGATTCACTTGAATTGGTTGGCAGCTCAACAGTGAAGAGAGAGGGAGGCTGGGAGTTTTACCAGTAAGAATATTAACCCACCAAATTGGCAAGGGTGGAGGGATAGGGAAGCTTGAACCGTCAAGAAGAGAATGACCAGATGAGAGGACATCCCTATCAGGAGAGTCACAGGAAGAAAAGAGTGATGAGACATTTTCTGTTGCTCTCTGCATTTTGCAAGAGAATGGGAGAGTTAGCAATGTATTTTTAAAATGTACTCGCTTTTAAGAAGACTGCTTGGTTGTGTAGGAACTGAGTAAAGCTCTCTAGAGACATAGGCTTGTAGGTTTGTTATTTTTCTAGTGCAACTAGTAAAGTGTTCCAGACTATTTTCTAATCTGTTTGCAAATTCATTGATTTGTGAGCCTATAGAAAACTACCACCCAGTCAGGACTTATTATTTTTGGCCAACAGCTGAGCACAGCAAATCAGTACTTGTCAGCTAATAAATCTGTGCCTTGGCCAAGCCCTTTGAGTACTTGTCTAAATGCATAATGCTTCTCTCTCCCCCCAAAAAAATTAAAAGAAGGAAGTAGCTACAATTTCAAATACCAGGATATGCATTTTGAATGGTTTATTTAATTGTACCAGCATGCTACAAGGAGCTAGCATGCAAAATAAGTTGGGAACTCTCTAGTGATAGCACTCCTTGGTGCAATGCTGTTAGCATAGGAATTGATCAAAACCAATAGCTGAAAGACTCCAGCTATGACCAATTACCCCACTACAAAGACAACATCTTTACTTGGGAGATTCCTATATTTGAAGGTACAGTGCCTTGGAAGTATCTGGGCATTCCATTATACTGAGCAAATTAGGTTTACATTCTTTGTACAAACATTGGATCTCTTGATTAATTTTATCCAATGGTTGTCAATCTGGGTAGGACCAGTTACTCCCATACTTTCCTTCTACTTATCATGTTGCATGGTGTTTAGACACTTCAAGTAGAAGCAAAATCATTGAACTGAAATGGTCCAAGCATTATACACTTGATTTTTTTCTTCTTTGGCCTCTTATTCGGTATAATTCAGCTGTGGAATTATATTAAACAAAACTGGTGATTTCATCCAAACCTGTCAGATCATATATAAATTTACTTGATGGATCTTTTCTCAGTTTATTGGAAAAGTGTCAAGTGTTCACAATGTGCAATTCTACCCTCTACTGCATTTCTGAGTTTTATGCCAGGCAAGCAAAATTTGCTTTATGAAGAAATGTAGCTGTTGATTTTATGCATAAAGTACTCTAGCAGAGATAATCCGTTCAGCCGTCTGTGACATAGGTTAATTAAAAACTTAGCAGGTCAAAGAATACTGTATTCACTCCAATAAGTTTGTACGTTTGTGAGTTACTTTCATTTCCTGTGACATTTTCCCAAAAATTATCTACAATGAAATTGGTAGTGCTAGGATACTGAACCGCATATTGTAGTTTCAAGTCAGGTACAATTTGCAAAACCAACTTGCAAGTCCATCTCAGATTACCCAAATGACAAATACAAAGATCAGGCACTTGCAAAGATGGTTTTGTTTTTTCTTTGGTTGGTGGTGATGGGGTCATAATGCCTGTTTCTCTTCTCATTGCATTGCTTTTCTAAAGGAAAAAAAAGATCAATATCAACAATATCAATTTCACGATTAAGAAATGATGACTAGAAATTTGAGAAGAAAATGTCTTAAGATTGCTAATAATGGAAAAACCTCATATATTGATGACTATGCTTGAGGTTTCCAGCTCGATATATTCAAATATATGTGATTCATTATCTCTGGCAATATTATGCAAATGGGAAGTCCTCTGACTCAATTTTGACCATTTGTTGTCTGTTTGACAGGAATGTTTCTGTCCAGTTATGCAGGTGTCCAGAGATACCATAAGATTTTAGTTTTAGTAGTAGTTTGTCGTGTACCACTGAATCAAAGGCTTTACAGAAGTCTATGTAGATTGCTTTGCCCTGATCGAGTTGTGTAGTCCATATGTTTTTGTAGTGTAAGAGTTGCAGATTACAGGATAGTTTTTTTCTTGACATTGAAAGATACAGATAATATGCTTGCTGCCTTATTATTTATTTATTTATACCCATACCACTTCAGAATTTCTCATCATTCTTGTATGCTTCATGTAGTTGTAAAAAAACAACAACCCATGAGCAACAATACTTTTAGATGTATATTTAGATAGCACTTAGACTTATATAGTGCTTCACAGTGCTTTACAACCCTCTCTAAGTGGTTTACAGAATCATCATATTGCCCCCAACAATCTGGGTCCTCATTTTACCATCCTTGGAAAGGATGAAAGAATGAATCAGTCTTGAGCCAGTTAACTCATTCATCCCTTGGCCATAAACAAACTTATGCTTAAATCACATATTCAAAACAATTTACAATGTTGTTCAGAATTTTCCATAAAATCATCTTTCTTCCATCAATTGGACTTTAGCAAGCAGTTATCACAAACCTAGTGATTGCTATTTTCTTTCTTTTTTTTAATTTTTATTGTTTTTTTAAAACAAACATAAACAAACAAAACATAAAAACATCAGACCATCTTCCATATATGTACATACAGTGTGCTGGTTTGTTTACAAATTGTTTTGTGCTTCCATTTCGTAGTCTTCAATTACAATTACATTGCATATGATCTCATATTTTCAATCCAATATTAAATACATTGGTATCATTATTAATCAATCATTTGACTATACTTTTATTCATTCATGCTTTGGAAAATAATCATATTTTACTTAATTTGTTTTATGACAATTCATATTATCATCCCAAATCTATCCTAAAAACATTTTGTAGATATAATAAGAAAAGAATACATCTTTATATATTTAGTATTTTCTAAAAGTCTACATATTTCGTTACTATACTTTATTGTCTAACCATTGATAGAATAGATCCCAAACTTTATAAAATTGTTTATCATCCTGTTCTCTAATTTCAAATGTCAATCTGCTCATTTCAGCACATTCCAATATTTTCTTAATAATTCCCTCCTGTGATGATATTTTCTCATTTTTCCAGTTTTTAGCAAATACAATCCTAGCCGCTGTTAATACATTTACAATCAGGTATTTCAAATCTTTACTATATATTTCAGGTAAAATTCCCAATAAAAATATATCTGGTTTCAAGTCTATATGCTTTTTTGACATTTTTTCCAACCACGTTTTTTTTAGCATCCGCACAAGTCCACCACATATGGTAATATGAGCCAGGTGTCTGATGACATTTCCCACATTTTTCGGATTTATTCTTGAACATTCTTGCTATTCTTGTTGGGGGAAAATGCCACCTGTAAAATATCTTATACAAATTTTCTTTATATGCTGTTGACATTGTCATTTTAAAATTTTGAGACCACAATTTTTGCCATTTCTCTAGATCAATCCTATATCCAAAATTCTTCCCCCAAGCAGTGATTGCTATTTTAATACCCACCCCAAATGGTTAGGTTCCAATTCATAATTACCTTCATGCCACCTTGGCTACCAGTTTTAATCATGGTGTGTAGCATGGCAGCTTTTCTCATATTTTGACATATTTTTCCAATGCTTTACATTATATATTCATGCTACTCTATACAAGTAGATGCCAAATCTAGAGATCCACCTTGGAAACCAAGAAACTACCGTGTTTCTCATATAATAAGGCCGGGTCTTATTTTTTTTTGAGCCCCGAAAAAATGGCTAGGCTGTCTTTTCGGGGGTGACTTAATTCCCCCGTGCATTTTTGGGCGGGCGGGTGGCGATGGCTTGGATGTTGACCTCAGCGTTGGTGGGGCACTTCGTATCGGGGTCAACGCAGGCAGCACCATATCCGGGTGTGCAACAAAAGTACTTCCTAACGGCAAGCCCCCACCATTCCCCCATTTCGCATGTTTTAATATAGGCCTTAATTTGGGGGGAGGGGCTTAATTTCATTTCATGCCTATAAAACATGCTGGGACTTCCTATTGGGGGAGGCCGTATTGTTGGAGAAACAGGGTATTTCATACAATATATCAGGTTGAACATATATGCTCTGCTTTGACACATACTTAGGATGCAGATAATATAAAGAAACAGATAGTATCTAGCTTTGAGTGTGTTTAGTAGTAGTTTTCCAAACATGAGTAATTTTGCAAGAATCTGTCTTTGTTAGCATCAAAAAACCCCAAGCAAAAATGGTAAATGTTTTACTTTTTATGGAAATATTTATTAATACCTGTAAGACCAAAGATAGTGGACTCCCAATCACTCTGAGTAGGAATCTATTCACTAGTAAACAACAGGAGCTGTGGAATTGCTACATTGCAAGGTAGACATTTGTTTCAGCTTTCCCTTTTTTTCTGCTTCCATCTTTCTGCCACTGTTTCATTTGTTCTGATTATGTGCCATCACCTTCTCCATTAATGGCAAGTGCTTTTTGTCATCCTCAGACCAGCTGTGAGAATTCTCAGATTGGTTGTGAGAGCTGGTAGTGGCTCCTGTGGGGAAAAAGAGAGGAAAGGATGGAACAAAGGAAGCAAGGGAAAAGGAAACAAAAGTGAAAAATATAAAGATAATTAAATAATAGCCTTGTTCAAAAAAAATTCTGGGATATAAGTGCTGTTTGTCTGTGAGGTTTCCCATTTATTTATTTACATTTTTAGATCCATTAGATTTTATGATTCATAGCGTCATTTATTTTAGATGACTCTGACAGTGAACAGAATGTCAATGGGCAACCTCCAGATAGAATAATTCAGGACAATAAATAGCAACACAAACCAACATAAAATCAGATGGCCACCTTTCATCCTCTCTGGATAGATATTATTAAAAAAAACCTAAAAAGAAAAGTTTTCTGAAGCCCAAAATCAAGGAGATCAAACGAACCATACTGCCCTAACTCCCATCCTGTGTATCCTGTGGGTACAGGATCTTGAGCAGATCCTTTTTACTCTAAATGACCAGACAGGCTATGGTACACCATTATAGATAAAGAGGTCCAGAAGGTAATGTGCTGCTATGTTAAGGCTGCCCTGTTGCAGATTTTTCCATGGATAAATGTTAGAAAATGGTGATCATCATGTAACTCCTGCATCCCTCAACAGAGAGTAAGGGAAATGTTGCCTTCTTACTTCTTGGTTTTTCTGTAATACTTCTCCCACCGTCTGGAGACCAGCCAGATTTTTTTTCCCTTTTAAATTTCTTGGGTTGCACCATTTCTAAAGCTTTCTCCCATCATCCACCAATGGCCTACTTCACTTTCATTTTTGGCCTTGTGTTCCATCCATCAGCATCTGACTCAACCTTCTCTGTCCCAGCTTTATAGCAATCAGACTAACATAAATAGCAGCTTCTTAGGCTGATAAGTAGCTTAGCAACATGCTAGCTTAAAAAAAACCTCTAAAAACAAAACTTTAGACTCTGAAAATCTGTTTTCTTTAGTTGATTTGCTATTTTGCTGGCTTCCTTTTTTCTGATGACAGCAACAGGGGAGAGGAGGAGAAGTGGAGAGAGGACCAAGTGGATCACACATGCATCCCAAAAGAAAATTAAAAGGTGCAATCAAGAAGCATTGAGAACAGGGATTCTGACTGACTGACAACTCTCAACAAGTGGGAACATGGATATCTCTGACCTGACAGTAAAGAGACACATTAGAAGTGATGTCCATTTCATATAGCAACTATTCCCTTTGTGTATGCATGTGCATGTGGGAGGAATGTGTCAAATCATAAGTAAACAGCCAACAAGCCCAGACAGAAACAGAAAAAAAATAGGACACACAAATACTTTAAAACAAAGGAATATCTGTGTTGAGATTTTATATTGCATTCTAGAATTCAACTGTAAAAAGAGATAGGATTATAGTAAAGTATATTTACAGAACATCGAGTCAGCACCATATAGCTAAGATACATAAGCAACAAGGTACAAGAAACAAAACTATGCAAAAAAATAAAAATAAAAACAGAATACAATTAAACAAACCAAACAATTAAACAAAAAATGTGACCATCCTAGACTAACCCAAATGGAAAAACGGCAGATAATTTCTAGAAGCCTGGCACTCTGACAAATTAGCCATCAATAGACACATAGATGTTAACAATATCTATTGACCAGGGGTCACCAACCTTTTGGACCTCAGGGACCACCAAACTCATAATTTTAAATTCCACAGACCACCAAGAAATAATGGTGTAGTCACAAAAGCCTTTGAGCTTCAATACCCCAATCCTCCTAAAGTTTTCTCAATAGATCAAACTGGCTGGGCTGATTCCATGGGGGAATGTGATCCTGCTAGACACCAAGCCAGTTAATAAGTTACTACCAGCATTTTAAATTGTACCTAGAAGCTTAAGTGCAACCACTGCACTGCTTGCAGCACTAGCCCAGTGTGCTCCCACTGTCAAATACCAATCAGCACAGGGGTTGTTACATACTGTGCGAACTGTACTTCTGAGTGATCTTCAAAGGTAGCCGCATGTAGAGAACATCACAGTAATTTAAGTGGGTGGTAAAGAGGTCATAGGTCATTGTAGCAATTATTCATTATAACATGCTGTGTTAACTTTGAAGTGACTAGAGTTGCTATCTTTGAAAAATGATACTGTTTGACCAGTTCACATGGAGTCTCCTTGGTAAAGGAATTATTATCTGAAATGCATCAGGCCAATAATAACCTTTTTTTTTTTTTTTTTTGCTGGCAGTTGGAGAATCTCACTTTCTCCTTAACCCTTGAAAAAAAATGAGGACTACTGATCTAACTGAGGAACGTCAGGGGAATTCAGTTCTGTGATATAAATAGTATAATTCAGCTTAGTTCAGAAACTTCAGAAACTTGAAACTTTCAACAATAAAATCAGCTTTAAGTTGAATGTGCATTTGTCAGCATCTACATGCAGGATCTAATTCAATAAGTACTTTTATGTAGATCTGACTTTTCCAGGTCGGAACTTGAAAATTTGGCTTTACGAGTTGAGAATTCTTAGAGTTGCATTTTCAATCTAACAGACCGAAGTACCATTTTGAGGACTGATAATATGAGCTTCTATAAATCAAAGTCTCCACAAATCTGGAAGGAAGATAACATCAAGGTATTTTTATTTTTATTTTTATAATAACCCAGTTCTTTTCTGCTTATCTTTATTTGAAAGTTTTGCACATCTTGCCATCACAGTAACTCAATGATTACTTGCATTCTTAAAATACATTCAGTTGCATTTTTAAAAAAAACTTTCAACTCACTTTCATTACCTAATTATTTATACACTGTATTAGACAGCTTGGGAAGAACAACAATTTTCCATTCCCTATAAGCATATTGTATGAAGTATTTGAAACTCAGACTCTGAAATGGCTAAGGAAGATATTTGACTCATTACTTGTTAATCCATTTGAAATAAACTCTAAAGGAAGAGAATTAGGTTTCTTCTTCCTTCTATTGGTTTACCTAGAATGTACGCAAACACACACACACAGAGCATATGAAGACCAGATATCTGGTTTGTCCAGAAAATAAAATTAATGCAACCCAATAAACAAATAATTAGACATGTTTATGTTCATTTTAGAATGCAGCTGTAGATTATTCAATTATTTTTTCCCAATCTTCCTAGCATTTCATCACCTGTGGTTCTGACATTTGAAATTAATTTCTCTGGCCTTGACTGAATCTTTCACCCCTATAATTAATGTTTTTTCCACAACTCAATTTATATTAAACAAGCTTATTGGATATGAACCTAATAATTATCAGACATAAAATAGTATTTTCTACTGAGTAATAAATAAAATAAATTATGATTTTAAAAAAAGAAATGTAGGTATTTGCATACTGTACAGGCTATCATGCAGTCTTTTTCGTGACGTAGTGAAGAGAAGAGTCAAAAGACCATCAACTCACAAATGTTTGGGATGTTGGGCAAGCTGAATTGTTCACATAAAATCCTGACATGAGATCTGAGAGGGATGATCCAAGTGACAAGCCTGTTTGTTCCAGTTTTTAATGCATTCTGTGTACAACGATTCTGCCTTGACATCTTTGCTTTGTGCAGTCACTATTTTGTATATTTATGCTTATTTTGTTCTTTCAGAAAGATCTGAATATGGAAGAATTTTCAGACCAGTGGTTCTGTCTGATGTGATTGTATCAGATGTTCTGCTCTATGGTTAAATCAAACCTACAGATCATCTAAGATTTATTGCCCTCCAGGTTCAGCAATCTTTTTAGGCAGTTGGCACCAGTATACAATTTTGCGGGCACTACAGCATTAGGAGAAGGTCAAAAAACAGACTAATCTTATGAGATTGTATATGAGAACATAAAAATGCATGACACTGAGGCATTTTTAATTTTTATTTCAGAAGGCACCATGTTATTGACCATGCTTATGAGTTGTAGCCAATCAGTCATTTCACCAAAGGATCCCTAGAGTTTTCTGAAGCAAAGAAAGTTCCAGCCCAGAATAAGCAACCATATAAGGATTTGTTAAAGCCACAGTGAAGTAAAAGAAAAAAAAAGCCATGCACATCATGACATCCTTGAGTGCAAATGACACAATTAGGAAATTTTGATCCATTGTTCATGATAGAAGTACATCATTCATATTATTTGCCCAATGTCATGACATGCAAATAATCATTTATCCCACCTTGGCCCTTCATGAACGTCCACAGGTATTAAATCTGCACTGAGGTCATTTTATCCAATTTCTGCTTCTGCTTGTGATTTTTTTTTTAAAGATGGACATTACATGCATCTCTTAATGCAAGCCCTTTGTTCATTCATGACACACCTTTGTGCACCTTTTTCTCTAATGTATGCCCTTTTGTAGGCATCTTTTAAAAAATGTTTACACAATTCAGATTTAGGGATAGCATGGCCAATTTGGGAACTGGAATTGGATTAAATTAATTAATTAAATAAATATGTGAATTGAATCAGTGCATACTAAATGCAACCTGAGGGTTACCTTGACAAGGGATTAGGCATAAAACACTTAGCTAGTTCTGGAGCACAGAAGCGGGGAAAGGCTGAAAGCTGGTTTCTATTCTCTCATCCTGTGTCTGCAGTGGGTAGATGCAGATAGTTCTGGCCAAGACAGAGGTAGACGGAGCTTTGCTATTGAAATAACAGAAGTGCCACGATGTCTTTGGAACCTAAACTTACAGTTTTGATTAATTATCTTTGCATTGTCCTCAGGGGACATGCATGCTTAGTATGAGAACTGAATGTACCATTGATTCAGTTATAGCACACAAAATGACTCCGGTTTTGTCAGCGATGTGGTGATTCATAGGCTGAAAGAAAAGGAGAAACATTCAGTTTATATTCCGTTCAAGGTAAAAGCTGCTTTATTTAGAAAAAGGAGAAGTGTGACTTCATGTTTAAAGATAGGACAAGAAACCTTGTCTTTTAAAACTCTCATGCTCACATTCATATTTTATAAAAAACATTACATTTTAATATAACCTGGAGTCTTTAAAGTTTAGCATGACAATATTTGTAACATTGAGCAGTTCTGTGTTTTGTTTGGCTTTTTATTTGGGCCTCAGGCAAAAGTCCTGCTAGTATTTTATTTCACTCTTCTTGAATTGTTTTTCTAAAAGCCATATCTTTGTTTAAGATGGAGATGCGAGGTTCAAAAAGATTTTTCATCTCTTTAAGCAACTGTATAATGTAGTCAGTAAGAGGGAGGGATTTAATTTTAGGAAATAACAAGGCTGAATCCGAAGGCGGGGTAAAATGTATAATCAGTTTGGGGTAGCTCTGCTCCTACAAGAGACCCAAGTCTAGGAGCTCTTGAATGCTGTTAACACTTATCTAATGCCAATTTGTCTTGACTGTTAGTAGATCAGATTCTTATGCATGGATAATATGTAATAAATGAAGGTAATACTTTTAAACTCTATCCTGACTCCTGGTGTCTTGTGCCTGACATAAATTAGCTGCACAACCATGAAGCAGATGGTAACTCCTGATCTAGTCCTTCTTTTGTGGTGTAAGTTTGTTGGCCTCAACTCAGTAAGTCATACTGGATGTAGAAAACATCTGGTAGCAACTGATATTAAGAAAATAGCGTAGATGTGGGAAAGACTAGCTTTGAGGCTGTGCTTTTAAATGGTGGCTGTATATCTTGTCTATCTATCTGCCTGTATATCAGTCTGTCTGTTTGTTGGTCCATCTATTCATCTATCTTTGGGATAGCAAGCTGCAATTTTCAACAGTTTCAATGATAACCAATTATTTTATTTCTTTACTTATTTATACAAAGCTTGGGGGTAACAAGCTACAACTTTCAATTAACTTTTTTTTTAAAAGAACCCAACCCAGCTCATTTTTCACCTGCCTCTTCTTCATTCTCTTCTCTGGTTTTATGAAAAAAGGCAATATATGAATGGGGATTGGGTTAGCGTAAACTGGATTTTATTATATCATCTTTTTGCTTTTCTCTTATCCTCAGCACTTAATTCCTTGTGCTCATGACTACTCACTGCAGTTTATTTTGCATAATAGTTGATTGATAGTGGGATGGACAGCATCTACATTTAATAAATAATTATAATAAATCTTGAAGTCGCATGGGCAGCCTATACATTGTATAAACAAACAAACAAATCAAATGTTATCCTTCCTGGAAGTGATTAATATCTATGCATGTCCCTATCATTCAGAAAAGTCCTCATGGAGTACAATTTCCAGATCTTTTAGAAGAATAGTTCAGTTCCAAGTTACTCAAATGTTTTGTCATTGAAATCTTGTTTACATTACAGCCAAAGAATTTAACATACCATGCAGGTACCAACTGAATATATGTCATGAATTCACCTACCTGAAAAATGGGAAAATGTTGGAGCTAATAAGATCTTTCCATAGACTGCTAGAGATTGTAAAGAGTGGGATATCAATAAGGTATGATCTGCAGATCTATACACGAGACAGACTTCTTTCCTTTTTTTTCAGTAGGAAATCAATTAGCATTATAAACTGGCATTTACTGCTGAGGATGTTTCCTCCTGTTGAGAATTGGAGCTCAAGCCTGGGAATCTAAACTGAAGATAAGGTCTTCCTGAAGAGATATAAAGTGTATGATGAAGTGTGTGAATATCTTTATCAAGCTTTTTCCTGGCCATGAATTTTGAAAGGCAAATACACAGGTAAAATGTATGCACACTCTTTCGGGTGTATATTTTCAGCAGTGACTGAAGTTCCAGGTTTTGAAGGACCCTTGTCAAGAAACACTTCAGTTGTTTCCTCTACCTCCAATTATTTCTCCAGAAATAATTGCACAACCCAGGGCAGTTCTCTTGTCAAGTATGTATTTTAGGGAAAAGTGCCTCTGCAAAGATGTTTAGTTAATTAAAATGCACATAATAATGTCGATGTTGCACACAAAACCTCCTATGAATTTTAAGGCACACATTTTTAAAAAAAAAAAATGCAAAGGGATGTAGAAATGGGAAAAATACATTTAAAGCTGGGGAAATAAGAAAATAAGGGATTGGAATTGGCAGATTCAGTCACCTGGAACTTTCTTCTCTTTTTCCTTCCAGCTTAATGCATGTTAACAAAGCCAGAGAGAAGAAACCTGTAAGGGAAAGAGAGTCTAAAAAATGAGTGATACCATGCACAAAGCAAAACTTTTTTGAAAGCTCCTAGCCCTAAACTTTGGGAATTGTCACTCAACTTTATTCTTTTTAGAGAGCCAACTGCACATTAAGGTAAACCCATAACTAGCAACTGTGTCTGGTTTAAGAAAATGAAATATATTTATTTTTATTTATTTATTTGATTTGTCAATTGTTTACAAGATAATAAGTATAAATGTATACATAGTTGTGAATACATGAAATGGTTACATATAAGAAAAATAAAAGAATAGGAGAAACAATAGGACAGGGACGGTAGGCACGTTGGTGCGCTTATGCACGCCCCCTACAGACCTCTTAGGAAAGGGGTGAGGTCAATAGTAGACAATATGCAATGAGGGAAAATAAGTTTAACTGGAACTTCAGCATAACAAGACAAGAATTTTAATCACTGGAAGGATTTTTTTAATTGGGTGGGAAGTATTGATCTCTCGTTCCATATTCTTATTAAAAAAATAGTTTTACTGTTGAAACTAGAAGGTAGTTGAGAGAATGAGCACAGTGTTTCAAATATTTGTTAAACAGTTATCGTGCCTGCTGGATTCTTAGTATTTCTACTCCAATTTTCCTTGCTATCTATGTACCTTTCATTGGAAATAAGAAAAAGATCTTGAAAAAAATCTAAATGTCTGAGAAGTATATGTTGATAATACTAATTGAGCCTCCTGTAATGCAGAAAAAAACCCAAAGTAATTCAACAGTAATTGAAATATTTATTACATTTTAGCAGTTTATTTCCTGGAGAATAGTTCTAAGAGTATTATTGCTGTTTAATCTATTTGGTAGTATTCATATGGCTTGAGTTACTTTTAAAAGGTTTTACACTTGAGAGAGTACAATTATAATTTCATTGGTAAAAATGAAAAAATTCTTCTTTGGTCTGTTAGAAAAAAACATTTATAATAATATTATAATATTTATTTCCATAATGACTTCCTTTCAATATGACTAGCACAGTGAGTAATAGAAGACCATCTATTAGGAGAAAGGGAAATTTAATAAAATTTGCTTAGTATTAGAATAAATCAATCATCACCTGGTATTGTATTATGCTTTGATTGCTGGAATAGCTATGTTAAATAAGGATTCTGGGAGTGGAAGTCCAGTACAACTAGAACATCATTGATTGATTGATTTGAAACATTTATATAGTTGCCCATTTTATACCAAACTCTGGATGGCTTCTAATAGATTAGGAACGTAATGCTAAATTTGTGACACAATTTTCTATGCCATTCATTAGAAAAAAAGATATATATAAAGGGCCAATGAAAACATACTTTAATGCTTAAGAATAAAGCTATTTGAAAAACACTTTTAAATAGACCTCTCTTTCCTACATAACACAAATATATGATTTCTTCCTAATGAAAATAACAGTTTCAAGGGAATGATTTTTTTTGTCAGAACTTCAGCTGCTGAGCACAAAATTCCTGTCTCTTTCTTCCATAAACAATACCCTGGGGGCTGCTATTCATATTTTAAAATCATGCATATGAAATATAATGACATATTTATCATCACATCTAGTGATAATGAAAACAACAAATTTATTAGCATGTCATTTTATTATGGTTGAGGATTATCTATCTTAAAATGCAAAACAAGTATGAATCTAATTTTGTTCTTTAAATTTTATTGGAAAAAGACTGAAAACAAGCAGTATGGGAGAGAAAGCAGAGGAGGTATATTTAAATGGTGGGAGAACGCAGGGGATTTTCAGAACTATTAACAAAAAAATCTGAGAAATACATAACTTCTCTGGTTTCCACAGGCTTCTTAGCATAATTTTAGAAATTTTTTATTTTAAATTGTGCAAAGTGATCCTCAAGGGACAACAACCAGGACGATGGTAGCAGGAAACAAGATGTCCTGACTGTAAATGTGCAGTTTATATGCCAAAATGGAGTTTATGTGGAAGGGCAAGGAAATAATCCTCTCTTAAAATCCAAAATGAGAAATAGGAAATAAAAAACCCTACAAAAACAAATGTCCATGCTTTTTTGTGGGGTTTAGGAGCTCTTTATAATGCTGCTCCTGACTCACATTTTAAAGCACAGACTTTCTGATTCTTCAGTGACAAGCAAATTTTTTAATTCTAATACAGGGGTCCCCAAACTTGGCAACTTTAAGACTTGGGGACGTCTTAAAGTTGCCAAGTTTGAAGACCTCTGTTCCAATACTATAGCAATGAACTGAAGGTAGAAATCTCTGTGTACTTCAGAAAAAGTGGATTGATTGATTGATTGATTGATTGATTCATTCATTCAAATTGTATGCTACTCTTCTTGCTATCCAGAGATGTGGTAGCTAAATGCAATGAGTGATTTATCAAGGATGAATTTCTGCTGTAACCATACAGTGGTAAGATATTGCAAACAAAAGGAGAAGGCCTGTTATTGCAATCTGGGCCTGGTCTAAAGGGAAGGATAATGCTTGTGATGAATAGGGCCAAGTAATGAAATCATCACTCCTATGATTAATATTGGGTGTTTGGTTCTAAGGAAGTTATAGGGTAAGTTAAAGGACTCAGAGGCAATCATGAATTTGGCTATAGTTTTGGTAACAGTTTTCCAGACCATCTTAGCTTGGCTAACAGCATAATAAAACATGCAAATCTGATTACAGTGAAAGAAGAAAAAGTAAAGATGCTATAAGCTAAAAGTTATTGCCTGTTTGGAAGTGAGAATTCTTCAACATTTTACCACATTCCTCACTAGGTCATAGACTGGTCAGTTTTAAGAGTGCTTATAAGATGCTTGATTAAGATGACCTGAAGGCCAGGAAGCCACTGGTGCTTTACTAGTATTTCCACAACTGTTTGACTGATTTGAGGACAATGTGTAATAATTAGAGAAAAGGATGCACAAATAGATAGTGCTGGTAATTCTCATAGCATTAGGAGGAAACTTCTACTCCTGACTGCCCATAAGATACACTCTATTTTCTGAGTAAAAATGGATGTATGTATAAAGATGTTCAAATGCCACAAAATCTGCACATATAATGGACATCATGGCTGAGTTTCTAGAAATCTGAAAACTGTAAGAATGACTTGAAGCCACATATTATTTCTCTTTCGTGATAATATTTTCCTGAAAATAAGCTGTATATGTCAATGCAATGCAATCCCATATAATGCATTTACACAGGAGTAGGCCTTATTGAATTCACTGGTGTGGTGGACTCCCATGGAAAGGATGAGACACAAGCAAGTGAACTCGGGATGAGAGTCTAGAGCAATTTCTAGTGCTCCCTTTTTATTGAGAATTTTACACATAGTAAGCATTCACATTGTGGATAATAATTAAACATAATACATGGAATTATTTACAATTGTCTGAGCTGCATGATTGTTTCTGGTGTTTACTTTTAATTTCCTTGTTTTATCTAGGTGACCTTTAGGCAGACATGTATGTATAAGGTCTTAGATTAATCATTACTCAATACTGGAGTCAGAGTTATTCCCACATCTCCCCTGTTTTAGTTTTTTGATGATCGCGGATGCCTCGGTAGCTTTTCACCATCTGCAACAACAGCTCTCCTTCCGTAGGCTTCACCCGACACATTCCTAAAAGTCCAGGGAGACATTGGATACAACAGCATACACAAAGAGAAAGTATAAAAAACAATATCACTCCAACAATTAAATGACGAATCCATGAACCATCTGGCAACCAGGACCAAAGTGCAGACCACACGTCCAGTCCCTCGTCTTCCGATCGTAATGGGTTTTCATTCAGGGTTTGTTCCATATGCTGTATAGTAGCTGTAATGTTTGGAGAAAAATCAGAGATATACATGCAACAATGCGTACGAATCACAGCGCAAACTCCCCCTTGCACTGCCAAAATAGTGTCCACCGCATATCTGGTTTGCAGGACAAAGTTAAGGATTTTTCCTTGCTCTTCTTCAAGCAGCTTTAGAGTTTTAATGGTTTCTTTAAACATAGTAATTGTCCAATTGTTTAAACGATGTAAATCTCTATAGTTCATCATGACTCCTAAAGGAGGAATAACTCCCCTTGATATTTGTGTCCAGTAGTCATGAGTCAAAACAGAGTTTACTTCCATTGCGGAACGCGCATTGCGGATATGAGCAGTCCCCAAAGATTTTTTAATGAAATGAGATGGGATTACTTTCCCAAAGGTGCAGACTCCTTTCCATCGTGCTGGCATGCGATCATAGGCCATCCATCCACACAGCAACCATAGATTTGCTCCCAGGAGATGACCAATCGTATTTGGTTCAGCATAGATTAATTTTGCAAAGGACTGCATTAACATAGCCAAATAAGTGGATGGTGGTGCGTATTTCCCATTCGCACATTTGTACAATGTGGGACAACATGTGGCAGGAATATATCTCTCGTGGTGGGACAACATGTGGCAGGAATATATGGACACCTATTTTCATTGATCAAAGATGTGAAAGCATATCGAGAAATGTTATGTACAAAGTAAGTGAGATTTTTAGTTTTCATATCATTAGAATAAAACCGACTTCCATTGCTGATAACAATTGTTTTGTTGCAAAACGGATATGTTCCCAAGTCAGTCATATTTTCTACTGTCTCATTGTGGGTCCAACAGATACCTGCCACCTCTTGGATTCGGCTTCCAAGATGCAATGTATTTATGTTACTTATAGTCCAACTGTTAGACCACATCCCTGAACAACCATAGCATTGTCCCTTATACCAGTCACCTTCGGCCAGAGGTACTGCAACCATTGGAAGCCTGATGTTTTGTGAGTTGGCATGTGCATACATATCCAACAATCAGTTTTATTATGAAGGTTTGCTAGCTTCCCCATGTCCTGGATCAACGTGTTTCTTTTCCATTCCCCCAAATCCATCCCCTTGCCCCTTTGGCTGATGATAAGGACGAACACAGCGAGCAGGAACCCAAACAACTGTCCCCTCATCTTCAACAGCAGCGTATCCTCTGCCCCAAGTTATCAGCGGGACAGGTCCTCTCCACGTTGGATCTGGTAGTCTCCTATACCGAACTTTCGGTCTTGGAGTACCTGCAGAAGGGGAGGAAGCAAAATGCCTACTGGCTGCCGTAGCAGCTGTCATGTTTAGAAAATTTTAAGTATATAATGTAATATTAAGAAAGTTTTGTATGTAAGGCAAGCCATATCCATCCACTTCCCCCGTTTTTGTTTTTATGTGAAGGAGTGTCCTTTGGAAGTGGCCATTGGTCAATCCCAACTGGCTGAGAGGTTAACAATTGTAATTTTTCCATTATCCAATAACAATTTTTGTGCGAAATTGTGATAGCAAATCTCTACCCCACAAGTTTATATGCAAGGGCAACACAAGAGGTTGAATCCTTGCAGTCTCACCAGTTTCTCTATGCAATGCCTTCAACCAATGTACACTACTTCTTGCAAACTGCATACCACCCACTCCACGAACAGCCAGAGAGTCCTCAAGCGCCCATTCATTTGGCCATTCCTTTTGGCGTATCACAGAGACATCTGCTCCGGAATCTATAAGGCCAGAAAATGATTTTTCTTGAATTTCAATTGTCATTTTTGGTTGATCTGTAGTCAAATTTTTTGTCAGCGCTAGCAATTCTGCAGCAACTGGAGAACTGGTCATTTCAGTGGACCCAAAACCGCCAGTTCGTGGGATCCCAATTAAAGGATTCATAGGAATGTATGGAAGCAATAATAACTGGGCAATAGAGTCACCGGCCATTGATGATGTAGGAGTATCAGTGTATAATTGTACCTTAATAACCCCTTTATAATCTTGATCAATAACTCCTGGAATAACAAAAAACCCTTTTTCTGATGCAGAAGACCTGGGAAGTACTAATCCCACTGTTTTTTCTGGCAGTGGCCCATGCAAATGAGTGTCCTCAATGTACACTTGATTAGGAAAGGTCACATCAATTGAATTCAGCATTTTTAAACTCAAACCTGCATTCCCAGTAATTGCAGGCGATGCTTTTGTGACAGCCTTGGGAGCGGGGCTAGCTGCACGCCCCAAATTTAGTTTCCCGGATTTTGGTTCTGATCAGAGCGACATTGATTTGCCCAATGAAACCCTTTTTTGCATTTTGGACAGACTGATTTCGGGCGGATGTCCTTAATTTTGTTTTTGTTGAATGCCATTCCCCCCACCCCACCCCAGGGGCACGGCACTGAGCTTTAAAATGGCCAGGTTTCCCACAATTAAAACAATTCCCTTTAGGTTTCATCTCTTTTTGTAATGCCATAGCCAAAGTCTCCATGTTGTAAGCCTGAGAACCTACCACTGCACATGCCTTTAACAGATCAGCCAGAGTAATCTCACCTCTAGCCACCAAAGGCTGTAAAATACGCTTGCAGTCAGCGTTTGCATTTTCAACTGCCAATTTCAGCAAAAGTTCCTTTGCTGCTTCTTCATTAGATATTTGTCTGGTAATAGCCAATTGCAGCCTTTCCACGAAATCATTATAAGACTCAGATGCTGTTTGCTTAATTTGAGAAAAAGACTGTGCTGGGGTTCCCACATCCTGGATGCGGGACAATGCCCCAAGGACAGCTGCCATAACCACTGGAAATACGTGATCAGGCAAATTAGCAGCTTGATCAGCAGTGGATTCAAACAAGCCTGCCCCATAGATTTGGTCTGGCGTATACAGCCCCGCTGAATTCCTTCCCCTAGTGATAGCTTCTCTTTGGTATTCTGAGTCAAAGACCACATACTGAGTAGAACTCAATATCATTCTCATTAAATCTTTCCAGTCACTAGGAATCATGCGTGAGGTAGCCAAACTTGTCAGAAGCCCCTTTGTAAAAGGACTTTGAATACCATAATCTTTAACTGCTTTTTAATTTCTCTAAGAACAGCTAAAGGAATCGGAATCCATTCAATTTCCATATTGCCTTGAGCATTTAGTTGCCTGTTAACTGGAAACAAATTCATCTGCTAATCTCGTCAGGCTCTAATTTCCCTTCATTGAAAGCCTGATGCATCATTGCTTGAACTTTCCCGTTTGTGATTGGATTTTCTCCTCTACAGGCGTAAGCGCTGTTGGGGTTGAGGAGGCATATTCCAATTTTGAAATTGGGGGGTGCAACACAACTCCTTCATAAGGAGGAGGTTCAACTAAAGTTTTTAAAAGAGGCTGTTGCTGGATTTCTAAAGCAGTCATAACAACCTTCCAATATATCAAAATTTTAGCTGTTGCCCGTGGCTCTTCATGAAGGATAGTTCCAATTCTCCTCCATGTGTCTAACTTTAAAGATCCCTTCTCTGGATAGTAGGGACACTGCTGCCAGATCTCTTGCAGCAGCTCTTTCACTTTATCTTTTGAAAGAACTATTTGCTCCCCCCCAGAGGGTTTAAAGAAAAAGAGGTTTGTCCTGACTAACCTCAGCAGCTCACTAACATGCCATTCCTGTGGCTGAGAAAGTTTTCCCCCCATGCTCCCTGAAAAAATCCTATTGTCCAGCAATAGTTAAGTACGTACTTTACCTATTCCAGGTGAGGAAACACGGAGGTCCGGACACGTACCACCCGCAGTGGATCACGTCGGGGTCACCACTTGTGGTGGACTCCCATGGAAAGGATGAGACACAAGCAAGTGAACTCGGGATGAGAGTCTAGAGCAATTTCTAGTGCTCCCTTTTTATTGAGAATTTTACACATAGTAAGCATTCACATTGTGGATAATAATAATTAAACATAATACATGGAATTATTTACAATTGTCTGAGCTGCATGATTGTTTCTGGTGTTTACTTTTAATTTCCTTGTTTTATCTAGGTGACCTTTAGGCAGACATGTATGTATAAGGTCTTAGATTAATCATTACTCAATACTGGAGTCAGAGTTATTCCCACAACTGGGACTGTCTCCCATGTACTGTAACTGCCTAAAAGATTCAATTCTAGCTGCTGGCCATTGCTTATAAAGTTCAACATTTCAAAGGGCCTGGTTACTCCAGGGACCGCCTATCTCCCATAGTAGCTGCCAAATTGGTTTGAACTGGCAGGATTGGCATGCTCCAGGTTCCTTCAATTAATGCCATCTATTGAAAGTGTGTTTTCTCTGTTGTAATGCCTGTCTTCTAGATAGAATAAATTTCTCCCTGAGATCTGTGGGCCCCACCATGCTGGAGTTTCAGAAGATCTTGATGACCTGGCTTTTCCCTCAGGCTCTTTTGGCAAGGGTGATTTACTACAACTTTTAGGAAGGGTTTCTAAGTGGCTCCCAAGGATTTCAGACCCTCAGAATTTACATTGTCAACATCTACAATGATAGCCATGGAGCCAGTTTAGAACTGAAAGGAAGATCTATGCAAAAAAAACACCACAGAACAAAATAGACAACATGTCCTCTGGTGCCCTGTGCTTGACCCACATTTTTTTTAATTAACACCAAGAAGAGAGGCTGCTTTGACTAACTAGCTCTTTCCATTTGCTTCCCAAACAGGCAAGCTTCGTGCAAACTGTGAGATAACAAACTCCCTGCTCTGATCCCAGTTAGATAATTATTTCTCACTTTGGCCTTAATTAGGTGGGCTGATACCTGCTAAATACTTGTAACTAAGATTCAATAATATGTAACCTTCTCTTGCTGATGCTTAAATTAAACAATTCAGGCGGGTGGGGAGGGGGAGAAGGAGAAATTGAAACCTGCCCAGTGAAAGTAATTCCTTTCTGAGCAATTTGCCGTGCTGTTTTTTCCCCCCTCTCTTGCTGCTACTTGCGTTCACTGCAGAGAGATCTATCCAAAGAAATATGTATCAGGACTTAATCAATAAACTGTTATTAATTCCAATCATCCTAGTATCTTTCCCGGATTATTCCTCCTTTACTATGTGACCCAGAAAGGCTGTAGCTGGCAATATCTGGCATATTAAGTAGGGAAGTATAATGGGGTGGGGGTGGGGTGGAAGCAAGCGGAGGCCCTAATTTATTACCCAAATTCATTGTATGCTGAAGGTTTGTAGAATGGAGAGAGCCAGGGAATGTGATGCCAGAGAAGTTTAACTTGGCAGCTTTGGCTTTGAGGTGCCTGTCTTCATCAGATTCTGGAATGCAGGAACTGAAATCCCTCCAAGGATGACTTCAACTTGCTGCTGTAGATGGTATGTCTTCCGTATAATGCATGTATCACTTCAGAAAGGTGATTCCCCGAGGAAGGGTACCCAAATTATGTTGCAAATATTCAGCACTTTCTTTTCCCTCAAGGACTGCAGCCTCAAGTGTATTCTTCTCCCAGTTGGCAGCCAGTTTGTAGCATTCTTAAGTGGAATCAATAGACATCAAGCACCTACCTGGCTGATATATTTTCCATTTGAAAGGAAGCAAGAATTTGACTTCTTCTGAGCCTGTCTTTTCAAGCCTAAGCATCTCAGGTTTATTTGGCTGAAACTGCTGGGGAATAGAAAAGAAGAGCTAAGCTTTATTTATGACACCCATGCTTCTTTTCACCCATAAAAACAATCTCTTTTACCTTGGGTGTTCTTCTCAGTCTCACTGTCTGATGATCAGGAAAATCAAAAGCTATTGAATATGTGCCAGACTTCTGTGCTACATACCTGCAGGTGTTTTTCCCCCCAGTTTTTTGTTCTAAATGCTTGTTGAAATGTTGGTCCCTCCCCCCAGAGAACAGCTGTAGCAAGTGATCCAGGAAGTGTGAAAGAGGGTGAGCAACTGACTCCTAGACGGAGATGAATTTGGGAGGTGTGGATCAGGTCATCTTGAGTTAGAATGTGCAAATATGAAATAACACTTCTAACGCTAGCCTTCAAAAGTAATATTCTGTGTTGAAAAGTTTTACTGTTACCTATGCATACGTTGCATCACTTATTCTATAGATTCATGTGACTTAAATTGATAAAACAATGAAACATACACAACACTACACTTCAGTGAGGAAGAGTGAGACTCCTCACTTCATTGTGCTTGCCATTTTTAATATTTTTTTTATAGTTTATTGATTCTATTGGAAGTTCTTTGATTGTTCTGAGGTACACAGAGTCACGGAGAGCTGATTGGATCCAGTAAGGGGCCATCAACCATATGCAAGCTTTTTGCTTCCAAAAGCTCTGTGAAAAAGATTGTGTTCATTGTAATACAAATGGAATAAGTACTTTGGAATCTACTTTTTACCTCTCTTTTTCCACCTGGCCCCATTCAGATGTATTGGAATTGCAAATCCCCAAAATTATGGTGCCAGATGGAAGAGTTATGGTGCCACTGGAGGGCACTAGATGGGGAAAGGCTATTCTCAATTTTAAGGATGAGTGAGGAAAAACTCTGAAAGCAGCCTTTCTCTTAGCCCGCCGTGGAGTTTACTCTTATCGCTTATTTAATTAAAACACAGAAAAAGTGAATAATTAAATAGTATAGAGTTATCCCGCTCCACTAATTTTCAGTATTTGCCATTATGTCTTGAAGTAGCACTAAAGATAAGTTGCCTACTGTATCCCTGGTAAAAAAAACAACACCAAACTTATATTTATCCAAAGGTCATTTAAGAAGCATTGCATTAGGTTTCCTATCTTTAGTTATTTTCATTCAGTGTCTGTTGCCAGAATTTGTCTACACTTTTTCACTAAATGGATCATGCACTCTGTAAATACAGTTCTATTTATCAGCCACTGAAACATGCATTATGACTATGAGATAGCAATATATTATCAAACAATACAGTCATCAAGGAAAACATATTTTGTCATGTTTGGGCTTTCTGATAAACTTTTGAGTTGACTTTTCTATTTTTCACTAGATTATGATAGAAAGTCTAAAGAATTAGTATAGATTCCCAATCTTGGGATTCTTGCTGTTTTTCACTTTCTCCTTAAATAACAAAGCTGAGCAAAGGCAAACAACAACAGCATGCAATGCATTACCCATATCAAGCACTCAAAGCTGACACTAATGATTGATGAGCAAACTTAGAATGCAATTATATCAATTCTATATGACAAGCAACAAAGGCGTACTGATATTTCCCAGTGACACCAGGTCTTCTCTTTAAGCAGGACCCAGATTTATATCTTATTAGTATTTCATTATTTCTAGAAGATTAATGAAGGTCTTTGTTATTAAGATCTTTAAACTATGCCAGATAATGAGATTATTTCTAGTGACAAACTTCACTCACTGTGCCAATAGCTTACTTTATATGTTCAATATATAGATCAAGGTTAAGAGGAGACCTGCTATCCTTGATTCACATCTGCCTTTTCCTCCTTCCAATTAAAATTCACCCCATCTTAACTCACTAATCTATTATTCCAATTTTTTCTTCAAGATCCAATTTTCTGTTTTCTTGCCCTGACATGATTCCAGCTTATTAAATAATTTCTCATTCTTGGTGCAAGTAATAATTCAGAGGCAAACATTGATGCCATGTCGGTAGTGACTACCATTGCTGGTATTCCCCCAAATAAGCTCACCCAATCATTTGAATGGGACAAAAATGGTGGTTATGCATTTACGCTCAGTTGGATCCAAACCAACATTATTTTGTTTTGCTATGAAGGAAATCAAGTGGAAAACTAGAGAAAAGAGTGGGATTTGCTGGTGGTTCTTCTTCCCTTTCTGTGATTTTAATAATATGAAAACAGATATACCTAGGGGACCATGTATCTTGGGAAAAGATAAGTTGTATTCCTATCCAACTCTGAAGCTCCCTGGGATCAACTTTGCAGAATTACTTTCTATCAGACAATTCCAACTCACAAAGCTGGGAGGTGACTTAAGGTAACTTATTAAGCCAGACTGAGTTCTCCTGAAGGAGAATAAAATGCAAAATGCAAACAATAAAAGTTTACTAAACACTACTGGTGTTAAAGCAATGGCATTGCTTTAATGCCCAATATACCTTAAATATCATTGTTGTAAGTCATGTAAATCAGTAGAATAATATAGAACTCACTTCATGAGCATAGTGATTAGCTCCAGGTTATATTGGTGTTTCTGTATTTTTCTTGTAGGGATGAAATCACACGGGAGGCAGATTGCAAGTAATCCATCATTGATTCACTTTTAGAAAAGTTGAGATGACATTGAAAACCTTGACTATTGTAAAAACAAATCTCAGACAAAGCTGTGTATATAACTGTGGGGTGTCAGTCTCATCCTTTTGATGCAGTTTAGAAGGACAGAAAAGGGAAAAAATAAAAAAAATAAAGCTCATTAAACTTTCCCATGAGTTTCCGGGGGGCAAGGCTGGGGGGGGGGGGGGGGGGGGGGGGGGGGGGGGTAAGTAACTCCTTTGAGGATGAATAGAAGAGTTTATTTTGCTTTAATAAGACGGCATTTTATTTTTGTATACTAGAGGAACAGTGGGGAAGATGCTAGCTAGCCCTTCCTTTTGGCTATTTTTCTCATTCAGATGCCCGTTTCTGCTTTTTTTCCTTGTGGGAGAGAAGTTAAGGATTAGCTCTATCTTTTCTCTAATGTGGAAAAAAGGCTGGAGATGGTAATAAGCAGAATAACGGAGAGAGGAGGAAGGCTTCAATAGCATTTTCCCCTCCTACCATTGCTGGTATTCCTCTAAATAAGCTCATAGCAGAGAGCAACTCATAGCAGGATATGTGATGGAAAATATTATTAGAGGTCATCAGGGAGATAAAATGAAACTGTCACACAAGAACAAATGAAGACAGAATTGGTTGTGTAGATTAGAACGAAAGTAAAGTTCGGTTAGAAGAGGAACCTGTCAGAGAGGAAGAGGAATCAGTGAGATTATGTAGCAAACATTGTAAACACCTGGCAATTATTTTTAAGGCACCGATTACTTGTTCCAGTTCCTCAAGTAAATTAGATGTACAGACCAATAATGAAATAAATCTCACTTTCTTAGCTACTGGATTCCAACCCCAAGGCTGCATTTCAACCTTTGAAAAGTGGGGGAAAGGACACAATGACTATTTTATAATAAATTGTTATAATAATTATATTATAAATGACTTTTTAATTATAGGAGATCCACCGTAATGGTGAATATATGAATTTTTATTATTCCTGTCGCAAGCAGATTCTTAATTGGGTGGGAAGAAAATAACAACTTTATTTTCACTAATCTCTAACATATTTTAGGTTTTCATTTAATAATCTACATAGGCAATAAAGCAACTTATGGGGTCTAAACTCATGAAAGGTTTGTATGGCCATGGGTCACTGCAATGACATAATAACAAGCTGAACACTGACTGTGGAAGTGCTGTGATGGCCATGTGGCTTTTGAGGATGGATGATACATGTCCATTATTTTCAGTACCACTGTAGCTTTGAATAGTTGCTGAACAAATGGATGTAAGCTGAGGCCTTCCTTGTCCTGTTGGAAGAAATATCCTTCTGGGTTCAGTTCCAAGTGGGGGAAAAGACACTGGAAACATGGAGGCTGTTTGGAAGGTTTGATATCAGGACCACATGGCCTGGAGCTCCAGAGTGAAAAGGAAGGATGATCACATGCTTCAAGCTGAAGGAAGAGATCAAGAAAGGACTGAGGTACTGAGAGTGCCTGGGTTTTATACCCTCTGTTGGGATTTGAATTTGAGCTTTATTCTGATTGGTTTGTCAGACTCCCAGGGGCAACTCTGTAGGCTGTCCTGAATTCCAGGCTTGGTTGAGCCTTGCTGGATGATTATGCCCTTAAAAGGGCTTTTGGCAATTGCTATAGCTTTACCTGCAGATCCTTGTTATGTAAAGTATTCTGGCCCAGGCCTTAATGGCCCACCCAAAGGTGGGGGTGAGATTAACAAAGGTGGGGGTGAGCTTCTGCTTCTGAGTTTCTACTCTTTTTAGAGGAAATATTCTGCCTTTTTAATATTTCCTAGGATATTTCATTTTTCTAGGAGAGGGGTGGGTGCTAACTTCCTACAGTCCTTTAACATATTTTTTTAAAAATTAGTTATAAAAAACAAGACACATAGCATGCTAGATATTAAAACACTTGGGGGATAGATAGAGATAGATGGATAGATAGATAGATAGATAGATAGATAGATAGATAGATAGATAGATAGATAGATAGATAGATAGATAGATAGATAGATAAATCCAGGTGGTAAGCCACAATGATTCATTCAATCCCTTCTCTCAATTGCTTCTGAAGGCATTTCTCCAAATATCTTGAAGCAAAACTTAAATGTGCAACTATCCTGATAATGCAAAAAGCTGTCATTCTGTAACCCAACTCTTTATAAACAACCGGGAGTCCTTCCAGAAAGAGACTTTGGTTATATGATCCTGATCTAAATCATCCTCAGAAGATATAGAAAGATGGGAAGGATAATGGCAGTGACAAGAGTGCCATGTCCTTTTAGTCAGTAAATAAACCACGTAAACAATATACCATAATAGAATAGCACCATGCTAAAATCCACTATTTAAGTTTTATTTTTAAAGGGAAAAATAATGCTATGGGAAACAACTGCCTGCTTCTCTCTCTCTCTCTCTTGCTAAGGCATTCATTACAGATTAAATTAGCACTGTGTTTTGCTACTTGGAACTGTAATTACAACAAATAGATAAAGATGTGTTTAAGACTTTAAACTATTTCCAATAAAGACAACTCTAAAAGCAATGGAAGGTATTTTTAAATGAATGTAATCCTGGGTGATCTTCAGATAATGATCCCTCACTATTTGAAGGAAAGGTGGGGAAAGAACCATCTTGTTATTTTTAAGGTTGTTTCTCATCAAGTGACACCAGATGTCTAACACATCACACCATGCTCATTTAGCAGATTTTAAATGCTTTAAAAAGAAAGTTATACAATGGAGAAAATAGTCTATGGCATATATGTTAAGTACCTATTTTCCAAGGTATTTAATCATATTTTAAATGAGGTTTTTTTTTAAAAAACCCAATTGCTTATTTCATTGCTATTAAGGGAGGCCTTACACTTAAACAGCTTTAAATTAAACAAACATGGCAACTGCTTTTGAAGCAGGGGCTAAAGAAGAACAGAGATATATGTGAAAACTGCAGAATAAACATACACACAACACACACACACACACACACACACACACACACACACATATTAGATAACAGATAACATAATCAGAGTTGGAAGGGACCTTGTAGGTCATCTAGTCCAGCTCCCCGCCCAAGTACTTTAGAAAATAGATTGACCCCCTCCTCCTCTCTGTGGCAGCCCCTCAAATATTAGAAGACTGCTATCATGTCTCCCCTAGTCCTTCTCTTCACTAGACTAGCCATGCGCAATTCCTGTAACCGTTCTTCATATGTTTTAGTCTCCAGTCCCCTAATCATCCTGGTTGGTCTTCTCTGTCCTTTTTCTAGAGTCTCAACATCTTTTCTATAGTGTGGTGATCAAAACTGGATGCATATTCAGATGCATATATTCTGAAGTATAGTGTCTCTTCTGCCTGGATTGATAGTAGATCAAGAAACTTTGCAAGTAGTGATTAAGGACATCACTCTAGCTCAGCTGTTTTATTTAGAAAAGGAAGTAATGAAGAAATCCAACGTCTTCGATGTTTAAGGAGCAAACTATCAGGATCAAAGTTCAAATTCTACTTTTCTTTCTACCATTCTTGCAGAAGAATTGTTTTTTTTTAATCTTTCAAGAGGAAACAGAGGTGTTTGCAAGCTAAAGTCCCGCCCCCCCCCCAAAAAAATCAAGATGGAGGCTACAATCTTATGGTAAATCCCTGCCTCTTTTTTATATTTGTCACCCAGGGTTTTTTGTTTTTTGTTTGCTTCCTCTATAGATGGCCTTGGCTAGAGAAAAATTCAGGCTTGACAACAGACACTTCTATATTATCATTGTAATGGTCTTGTTTGATCTGACTTGGCTTGATCGGACTTCCCCCCACCCACCCACATTTAATCATTTCAATACAGAACAAAGTCATTGTAAAATCTCTCTTGGAAAACATTGCTACAGAATGGGTAGAATGATGCTACAGAAATGGGTAGAACACATCCACACTTATTGTAGATTACTGATATCATCTCGTCAATTGGGCTGTGTGCAAGAAAGATATGGGAATCATGTGGCCAAAAAGCAAGAGCAAACAAATGACCGAACAACAGGAATACTAAAAGAGCCAACCTGCTGCAATTAATTTATAAGAATGAAAGAGGCAGGTTGACAGGACTATATGTTATTATTATTATGGTTGGTTGCACAGTGAGACAGATGTTTAGATGAGATTTGGCATGTTAATACAACCTATCTAGTCCTCCCCAAGGGGAGGGAGATGTTATCTGATGGTACTAACGGTATCGTCGCAAAATGTAAGCTGTTCTAAGTAAAGCTGCCTTTTGCAATTGACTGATGGCAATTTTGTGAATGTCAATAGTGTTCAAGTGGTGCTCCAGCTATTTTGGAATTGTAGCACCTATTACTATTGTTACTATCTTTGCTTGTAATTCAATCAATTTTTTTGCTTACAGACAAATGGTATTTTTTGTAAATATTCCAATGCACCATTGTTGCTGTTACATCGTACTGTTCTTTGTAGTTAATCTGTTGATCTTCTTGCAGCAGCTACCTAGCAAATGATCCACTGTTACTTCAGCTTCTTTGTAGAGGTAGTATTAGCTGTCTGTGGCTATCATCTGTCTGTCTGTCTGTCCATCTGTATGTCCATCCATCCATCCATCCATCCATCCATCCATCCATCCAAACATCCATTCATCTATCATCTATCTATCCATCCATCTGTCATCCATCATCCATCATCCTCTGTCTGTCTGTCTGTCTGTCTATCTATCTTTCCATCATTATCATCTATCTATCTAATTGGTAATTTACAATTAGATTCAGAAGAACTGGTGAACATCTAATACCTCAAGTCCTAACCAAGGACCTAAACATTAAGTAGTGTCAGAAGATATAAGCAGTTACAATGCAGATTATTTTTTTGTAAAATTAGGGGACCAGATCTGATAAATTCAAAATTTCCCAATATTAAGGAAATCTTTTAGATATTTACTCCAAGTGCTGCAACCCAAAGTGGTGTAACCAGGGATTTCTTTTTCTATAAGCGTTCAATCTCAATCATCACATCTTTGTATTTTGTAATTTTGGAGGGATTTTTTTTTACCTCAATCCTTGCATCACTCAATCATAATTATTATTATTAACAATCATCATCATCATTGACCCAGACATATTAATTATATAAAAATATGTTGGGGGTCAATGAACATTCTTAAATTCCATGAATGGGTTGATGAGCTGAAGAGTTTGGGGACCCCAATCTAGAATCATTCAGAACAACTCAATGTGGTAGAATAAATGGTTGCTTGTCCATCTGTATGAGAACCCACTGTCTGCTTCTCACTGATAAAGGAATGTAGTGGCTGAGAAATGCTATGCTTATTTTTCTTAAACTTCTGCCTTGTAATTTCTTTGTCTTAGTACTATTTTTGCTTATTCATTTTCTATGCATAAGTTTCCTTACCTTAAAAGGGGACAATATAATGGGCATTTATGTATGGGATTAACATAGGGATTAAAATTATTTTTCTTCCTGTATTTACTATCTAAGGATCTATTCTTGAAGATCAAACACATCTCAGAAAAATGTTAAGTTTTTGGAGAGTTCATTTTCTTTCAGCTCAATTCTTCTCTTCATACTCCAATAATTTTCATTACAACAATGCAGACATTATCTGGACTGAAACAGAAACAGAGGCTCCAAAATCTTCCCAATTCAATTCAACGTTTAAATAAAGTTAGACAATTTGATTCTTCAAATGTTGACATAACAAGTGAGTGCATTCTTTTTTTTTCTTTAAAAATGTAATCTTTAGAAAAATATGAAGCAAGAAAGATTCTTAGTGAATTAAGCTATTATACATGAAAATGAAAAAAAAAATTGCAGGACAGCTGGGTATCTGGGACCAAGTTCATTGAGGAGCAGAAAAAAAGTCTAATGAGAACTTAACAAAAAGAATTGATAGTACTCCAAGAAAGTAAAATAATAAAATAATGCACAATTTAGTAATTAACAATTTTGTAGCAATTTTGATACCACATACATATATATAAAATTGAAGCTATTCATTTCAATATAATCTCACACCAATATTTGCATTGTTTTATTCATTTCAGAGCTCAGCTGGGATATATGCATAGTTCAGGATGGTGTCCCAGTCTTCCTATGGGTCTCTCTTCCTGTTTTGGGCGGAAACCGTTCAAATGAGTTGTCATAAGATAAATGGTTATATAAATGTTTTAAGCAAACAAACAAATAAGCAGGAATTCTTAGGTTGAGTGAGACTGAGCCCTACAGGGCTTTTGCCTGAGCCTGATATTTATGTTTTCTACTTAAATTAAAGCTTTCCCCTCTAACAGTTTTTCATTAGCAGCCTACACAGGAGTTGTGAGTAATTAACACAGATTTCATCTTACTCTTTTTGGAAAGCTAGCATGCAGGACCAGCTAGTTAATGCAACACCAAATGGCTGATGAATGGTTCTTTTGAGCATGATCTATTGGCAACTGACTATTATATATCTGTTAACTTTCCAATGTTTCCTGACAATGCAATTTGTTTCAGCAGATTATAACATTACTTTGATAGTAAAAAACAACAACAGAATTTCTATTCTCAGTCCTGAGATACGGGAAATCTGCCTGTTTAAATTTAAGGCAAATTGAATGTCTTAAATACTGCTAATTTGTCATTTCATCTAAAAGGTTCAGATATTTGTTTTCTTATGTCCAGAGTTTTTGTGTTCAAAGTTAACCATTGCTACATAAAAAGAAGGCGGTTTATCAGAAAAGGAGTAATCTATAAAAATGCAATGATTAAGTGAAAATAGTTTGAAACAACACGAAAATGTCCATGTTGTGAGAATACAGAATGTTCTTTAATACAATGCTTCATTATGATTGATAAGTAAATATGCCACAATTATTCTTGACCACCTTAAAAATTATTGAAATGTTTGGATCAGATTTAGAATTCAAGAAGTCAAATATATATCTTGTATTAAAATTTGATGATTCATGTATTAATGAGAAAATGTAAAGTTAATGGAATTTTGTCTAAAATGTGTTCTATACAAACAATAATGGCATATAACTCAGTCTATTGGTGGCAGGGAGGGACATCCAGTAGAATGATTAATCAGTTTTTTTTCAATACTTACATCATGAATCTTTACCCAATACTACAAGGTAGAAAGTTTTTGACAACACACAAAAATAATATCATCATCATCATCATCATCATCATCATCATCATCATCATCATCATCTGGCATCGGCAAAATCACCATCAGTTGATTACAAAAGGCAGCTGTACTTGGAACACCTTACAACCTGTGACAATTCATTTAACACTATCAAATAACAACATCTACCTATCGTGGTCCTTGGGGAGCTCTCAGTTCAGAAAGATCCCTCCAAATTGTGCAACATGCTTGAATGGGAAGTGCCATCACATCCAAGGTAGAAATTGGAATCTGAAGACCCCAGACACCCATAACCATTTGGTCTTAGATTGAGTAGGCACAGTTCCTTGCCATCCAAATCTACACAGTCTCCTGACATTGGGATAGAACCTCGATAGCTCATTCAATAAACATAGTTAAATTTTAGATTTTCTTAGAGTTACATTCAACACAGCACCTGTTGGTAATCACATTGCTGTTTTTTGCCCTTATGGCTATAATGAAGTTATTTGATTGGAAACATAGCCAGAATCCAGTTTTACATCCTTTTCTATCCTATAGTTCTATGTCTTGGACAATTGGATCCATATAAACAACTAAAGCTTTCTGGAAGAAAACTGGAGAAAGAAGACGCAAACTTTACGGTAATGCTTCCTCATTTATTAAACTAGGAAGTGCATAAAGCTACATTGATGGCCTTGTATTTAAGCTTAATGAGAAAGAACATTTAAGCTTAATGAGAAAGAACAAAGGAATGATCTGTCTTACAGCAAATACCTTGCATTTCTGAAAGATATTTGCTGTACAGCCTGTTTGACATTTGACTGGCTGTTCATGTTTCTTTCTCCCCCTCCTTCAGGAATCACTTGAGCTATTTAATATTAAATTGCTTTCTAGCATAATCAGTAAAACAAGTGTCCAGCCACAGGATATACCAAGTTCTGTCACTCACCATCTATCCACCAGCAGGGAACAGATTTCAATTAAAGCAGAAAATGCAGGTTTTCCATCAGAGTGACTTAAACAGAGCTAGAGGCAAATATGGTCTGGCACACAGCCACACATTTGCAATTTGGTCCTAGGATTCCTTGTCTTAAAGGAATAGATTCTGATCCCATTGATGGCTATTCTTACTTATACAATGCCAGGATATAAGACACAAAATAATATATTTTCCACACAGAATGGTGTCGATTAAAGTAAGATCATTTAGTAAAAACATGAAGATAAATAAGTGGAGTTTAGAGTAATAAGTATAATGATCAGAATATTTTGGAGCTTATCTTCGCTACAATTATTTTATAGATAGCTATAATCTTTTAACACCATAAATAGAAATTTGAAATTAAAAGAAGTTAGGACTATATTATAAAGTTTGTAACTGCTAAACAAAGAACACAGTATTTGTAAATGTTTCAGACAGGAGAAACCATATTACAGCCTTCTACAACCTGGTGGTCTCCAAATATATTGGAATCCCTGAATTACTTCCATCCCCCTCCCCATATGATCTGCATAGTTTGTTGTCCATCTCATCTGTTGTGGTAATTTCTTTCATTCAAATGTTGTAACTGAAGGAGGGACAGGTGTGGGGCTTCCAGGAAATGAATAGTGGACTGAAGACAGCTCTATAGAAAGTGGAGTCAACCATTGTGGTGGAATGAAAATCTGGCAAGTAGACTGTCCTTTCAATAATTCCTATCTGGACAAGGAGAGGACTTGAGATTACCCACAAGTGCTCTAGATAGCTGCTCCTCATGACAAGATCACAAGACAGCAGTTTCCAGTGGGTTTAGACCTCTAGGAGATGAGGGATTACTCAAACAGTGGTGGACAACCTTTGAAAGGACATTAGGTTAACATACTTCATTTTCTAATCACTTTCATAAATTTCTTCTTAACTGCTTTTCAGTTATGAGACACCTTTGGATTAATAGTTTTATAGCATCAGATGAGTTTCCTTCAATCCTTACTGAAAGAAATTTTAACCAGAATGGTGGTGGTGGTGATGGTGGTGGTGGATAAACCACAAAAGGATGATTAAAATTTAGATTTTAGAAAGTTATAAATGGATTAATTATCCGGATAAATTAGAAATAAGATTTTGGAAATAAATACAAAGAATCCTTCTGTGGGAAAATGCTTTTGTTTTTTATTTTTTAAATGCTACGTAGGGAAATGAGAATATAAAAGCCCAATACCACAGAGAGAAAAAACAAACAAAACAAATGACCCCAGACCAAACAACATGGTTGCATAAATACCTGACAAACTGAGAGACAAAAAAGGAAAAGTATAAGATAATTAAAACAGAACACCAGCAAATAGCCCAAAGCTGCAAGGATGGAGTCAGGAAAGCTAAGAGTTAGAATGTATCGAGATTTGCAACAAAACCAAAAGTAATAGTAATAAAAATAATTTTGATTTGTAACAACCAAGAAAAAAGTTAAGGAAATGATTGGTCCACTAATGGAAGAAGGTGGCAAGGAGGTGACAGGGAGAAAGTGGAACTGCTTAATTCATACCTTGCATCTGTCTCATGCAAAACAAATAGTCCAATCTATCAAAAATAGCACTGTAGGAGACAGAACAGGTATACAAGTCAAAATAGGCAAGAAAATGATAAGAGAATGTCCATCTATTCTAGATGAGTTCAAATTTCCAGGATTAAATTAATTACATCTGAGGGTTGTGAAGGAACTGACAGATGTGATCTCGGAACCACTGAACAAAATCTTTCAAAGCTCTGGAGCATTAAGATCTTGAAAAAAGCTGATGTGATTCCAATCTATAAAAAGGGAATAAAAGTGGAGCCAGGAAACTACAGACCAATCAGCCTAACATTAATACCCAAGAAGATCCTGAAAAATATAATCCAGGAACACATTTGTAAGTACCTAGAAACAAAGAACACAATTACTAGAAGCCAGCATCTAGTTTGGGTTTGTCAAAAACAGATCATGCCAGACAAATAGTATTGCCTTTTTTTTGACAAACTGACTAAATTAATGGATCAGGGAAATGCTGTGGACATAGTTTACTCAGATTTTAGTAAGGCATTTGATACAGTAGTTCACAGGTAAGATAGAACAATGTGAGATAGACAGTACCATCACAAAATGGATTAACAACTGGACAATACAAATACTCATCAAATAACAAGAAATAATATCACTGAGAAGAAAGTTGAAGACTACCTGATAGTGTGATTCATGGGATACAATAATGTTTTTAAATTAGAAGAAGGAAGGTGTTTTTTTTTAAAAAAAAGTTTTTATTTTTTTTTACAACAAACATATGAACAAAACATAAAAACATAAAACCCTCTTTCAATTATATACATACGGTGTGTCAGTTGGTTACAATCTTTTGTGCTATTCCCTTTTTTACCATTACTCACAAGTTATATAAATTCTCATCTTATCGGTCTAGCTTGTGCTTATATAATATCAGTTATTAAACATTCATTTGACTATTTTTCCATCATTTTATACGAGATATTCTAATTTTCATTATGATTTAATCTTATACATTCATCCAATGGTTATATATTTTATATTGTATTCTTTATCAGTCTATTAACTTTTATTGTAAGGCTTCTTTCTGGTATAGTTCCCAATAAAAATATCTCAGGTTTAAAGTCTATGTGTTATTTAGTCATTTTCTCCAACCATGTGTGGATTATAGTCCAATATCTTTTTGCTTCCGGGCATGTCCACCACATATGAACCAGGTATCTGATGACATTTCCAACATTTATCCGATTTATTCTTGAACATCCTCGCAATTCTTGTCGGGGGTAAGTGCCAACTGTAAAACATCTTGTACAAATTTTCTTTATATGCAGTTGACATTGTCATTTTATAATTTTGAGACAACAATTTTTGCCATTTATCTAAATCAATCCCATATCCGAAATTTTTCCCCCACACAATCATTGTTTCTTTCACCTGTTCTTACTCTAATTTAAACTCTAGCAAATGTTCATAAATTTTTTATATTACCTTTTCATCAGTACCTGTCAAAATTTTATCTAAATCAGTCAACTTATCATAAATATCTTCTGTTTTAACATCTTTATCAAATCTAGATTGTATTTGCAAATATGAAAACCAATTCATTTTTACACCTTGTTCTTCCAACGCTTGCATAGATTTAAGTTCACGCTTTTCATTCAATATCTCACCATATCTAACTGTTTGTTCCTTTTTATATATTATTGGATAGGAAAAAGCTTCAATAGTAGATAACCATAGCGGAATTTTTAAATAATATTGCTTTTTTATCTTCTCTCAGTTTAGAAACAATGCTTCTCGAATATAATGTCTTCTAAAATACCCCTGCGTTTTAGTTCCCTTATACCAGAGGAAGGCATGCCACCCTAACAGCAGGTCATGTCCTTCTAAATTCAAAAGTCTAGTATTCCTTAGTGTTATCCACTCCTTTACCCACCTCAGACTCATTGCTTGGTAGTATAATTCCCAATTGGGCAAAGCAAATCCTCCTCTTATTCTTGCATCTTGTAGCAATTTAAGTTTTATTCTCACTTTCTTCCTCTGCCAAATGTAGTTTAACACTATTTTGTTTAAATCTTCAAAAAATTCTTTCTCTATCTGATTGGAATTGTCTGGAATAAGTATAAGATTCTAGGCAATACATTCATTTTAATTGTAGATATTCTCCCAATCAGTGATAATTGTAAATTTTCCCATTTTGTCAAATCTGTCACAATCTGTTGTTTAAGTTAATTAATCTTTGAAAAATCTTTCAGGACCAGCTCCTTGTCTAACCTATGGTCACAAGCCACAGTCATCCCCATCTTCAAAAAGGGAGACCCAAGCCTAGTTGAAAATTACAGACCAATCTCCTTATGCTGCGTCACCTGTAAAGTCATGGAATCAATTATTAACCAATCCATCATCCTCCACTTAGAGACAAACAACCTACTCTCCAATAAACAATTTGGTTTCAGAAAAAAACTATCCTGTAATCTGCAACTCTTACACTGCAAAAACATATGGACGACACAACTCGACCAGGGCAAAGCAATAGACGCAATCTACATAGACTTCTGTAAAGCCTTTGATTCAGTGGTACACGACAAACTACTCCTAAAAATAAAATCCTATGGTATATCTGGACAACTGAATAACAGGATAGAAGCATTCCTGGCAAACAGACAACAAATGGTCAAAATTGGGAGCGTCCTATCAAATTCTGTACCTGTCAATAGTGGTGTCCCCCAAGGCAGTGTTCTAGGACCAACTCTCTTCATACTCTACATAAATGACCTCTGTGATCATATTAAGAGCAATTGCGTTCTTTTCGCTGATGATGTAAAGCTGTTCAATACCACAGACAATACTGCTACCCTACAAAAAGATCTTGACTATGTATCAGAATGGTCAAACAAATGGCAACTTCAAATCTCAACAAACAAATGCTCTGTCTTACATATTGGCAAAAAAAATCAGAAAATAAAATACAAGCTGAATAGTCAAGATCTTGTTGATGACCCAAGCTCTGTAAAGGACCTTGGAATACTCACCTCTAATGATCTAAGTGCTAGAGCCCACTGCAACTACATAGCCAAAAAGGCATTAAGAGTTGTTAACCTAATCCTACGTAGCTTTTTCTCTGGTAATATCACACTACTAACCAGAGCATATAAAACATTTGCTAGACCAATACTCGAATACAGTTCATCAGTCTGGAACCCACATTACGTATCTGATATTAGCACAATTGAGAAAGTCCAGAAATATTTCACAAGAAGAGTTCTCCACTCCTCTACTCGATTTGTGCCACCAGACTTGAAATTCTAGAACTAGAAAACCTTGAATTACGCCGTCTTCGGTCTGATTTAAGCATGGTATATAAAATCATACATTGCAATGTCCTACCTGTCAATGAATACTTCAGCTTCAACCATAACAACACAAGAGCACACAATAGATACAAACTCAAAGTTAACCGCACCAAACTTGATTGCAGGAAATACGACTTCAGCAATAGAGTGGTCAATGTCTGGAATACTCTACCCGACTCTGTAGTTTCTTCCCAAACCCCAAAAACTTTAACCTTAGACTGTCTACTATTGACCTCACCCCTTTCCTAAGAGGTCTGTAGGGGGCGTGCATAAGCGCACCAACGTGCCTACCGTCCCTGTCCTATTGTTTCTCTTATTCTTCTTTTATTTTTCTTATATGTACCCATTTCATGTATTCACAACTATGTATACACTTATACTTATTATCTTGTAAACAATTGGCAAATCAAATAAATAAATAAATAAATAAAGTTTGAGATAATTGTCCTCCTTAAGTGTGCTACACTTTGGTATTGTATGTATCCCTAAATACTTAACCTTGTTTGTGACCTGGATCCCCAAAACTTCCTCCAATTCTTTCTTTCGTGTTACTAACATGTTCTTTTCTAAAATCTTTGTTTTCAAATTATTTATTTTCAAACCTGCTACTTTCCCATACTCTGTTATCTTTTCTATCAGTTTAGGTGCAGACTCCAATGGATCCTCTAATATAAATACTAGGTCATCTGCAAAAGCTTGTAATTTATACTCTTTTTTATTAATTTTCATTCCTTTTATTTCTTTTTCTTTTCTAATGTTCCTATTCAGCACTTCCAGTGTTAACACAAACAACAGAGGTGACAGTGGACAGCCTTGTCTGGTCCCTTTGTTTTATCTATAAAGTCTGTTAATTCTTCATTTGTCATAACCTTTGCAGTTTGTTTATGATATATCGTTTCGATGGCTTGAGTAAATTTTTTACCAAAGCCCATTTGGTCCAATTGTAACAGCATAAAACGCCAATTCACATTATCAAACGCTTTTTGTGCATCTATAAACATCAGAGCCATTTGTTTTTCATGATGTGCCTCATAGTATTCCAGTGTATCTAAAATTATTCTCATATTATCTTTAATCTGTCTCTTCAGCAGAAATCCATTTTGATCAGGATGAATAAAATTATTTAAGTATCTTTTCAGTCTTTCTGCCAGAATTGAAGCAAAAATTTTATAATCTGAATTTAATAGTGATATAGGTCTGTAATTTTTAACTTGCTGTGGGTCTGTGTTCTCCTTCGGTACAAGTGTGATATATGCTTCTGACCATGTTTCGGGTATTCTCTTCTTTGTCATAACTTCATTCATAATTTCTAATAAGTGAAGATTCAATGTTTCCTGGAATGTCTTATAAAATTCCACTGGCAAACCATCCGGACCTGGTGCTATCCCAATGTTTTGCTTTTTTAAAGGTTCTGTTAATTCCATCATTGTTATATTACTTTCTAACATTGTTTCAATATCTTTGGGTGTCTGGGGCAAATTTGCTTCCTGTAAGTATTGTTGAATTCTTTCTTCCTGAACATTCTCTTGATGGTACAGTTTTCCATAGTAATCTTGAATATTTTTTTTCTTCTCCGCATTTCCATAGCATACATGTCCTTGTTCATTTATCAATTGATTTATTCTTCTCGAGTCTCTTTCCTTTCTCAATTTATATGCTAGCCATCTGCCTGGTTTGTTTGCATTTTCAAAATAGTTCTGCTTAGCATTTTTAATTTTTTGTGCTATTTTTTCTTTTTCCATCAGCCCCATTTTATGCTTAGTTATGTCCATTTTAATTTTAATGTCCTTTTTTTGTGGAAATTTCTGTAGTTCTTTTTCCAACTTCTTGTAGTCATCTTCCAATATTTTAAAGATTTTTTTCTGTTTTATATTTCTTTTCCTTGTATAGTCCATTATCAAACCTCTTGTATAAGTCTTCATCGTGTCCCAGAGGTTCTGTAATGATGTATCCTCTTTTGTATTTTCTTTAAAGAAAAAAGTCAATTCTCTCTCAATTTTCTGTTTAAAGTCTTTTTCCTTTAATATCGTATTATTTAAAGTCCATCTAGATCTCCTTTTTTGTCCTTTCCATATAAGTGTTATTGGATTGTGATCTGCCCAGGTACTTGCTTCTATTTGGAAGGTTTGTTTTGGTAGGAAAACAAATTGTAATAGCAGTTCAACAGTGGTACAATTTATCCAGTGTAGTAATAGCTTCCCTAGACAGCCAATTGTTGTTGATGCTTTATTTTGATTCTTCAACTGAGCAGTGGGTTGGATTTGGTTGTATGAATGTCTCCCTCTAACTTTATAATTCCATGATTTACAGTATAAGGAGCGACTGTGCAATAAGAAAATAAAGAACCCAAAGGTCTATATAAGAGATTTATTGGAACCAATACTGACAAATCCATTTAAAAAGTTAATAAATAAAAAACAGAGTCCATTAATTTGGGGGCAAAAGAAATTATAGCAACCAAGGGACTGTGAGACCTAGTGATATAGAGACAAGGAAGATGGCCTTGACAGAGATATGTGAACTCTAATGACAAGGAAAAAACATACCTTAAATACACAACAAACAATTTTACTATGTGGGACACATACACACACACACACACACACACACACACACATCCCTAATTCATGAAATATAAGAAGGGGAAAGAGGTACAGTACAATCAGTTGCAAGAATTTGGCAGTGAAGCCAACTGAGTGATTTTGGGCCAGTGAGTTACTTATTTATTTAAATTTACATGCCACCCATTTCTGATTCAAGGTGACTCAAACAGAACCTATCTCACAGGGTTATTATTATAGGAAAATAGGAGGAAGGAGCAAAATGTATATCACCTTGATCTATATCAAGTAAAGGTAGAATATGAGTCAAATCAGTCTATGCATAAATACACTTTTAAAGGGATATACATATAACTTACTGTTGTTACCATCTTTAGAAAAGGCCACAGCTGGCACATTTGATAAATCTGGGAAAAAGTAAATTTGGCCGCAACTTTTATTTGCATGTCTGGACTCCCCCCAAAAATGTGCATTAACTCCTTCTGAGGAAACACAATCCTTTACAGAGTTATAGCTGAGACAACTATCGTGGCATAAGCCAGCTTTTGATCCTATTCTTTCTTTAGATTCAGTCTCCAGATACTGAAAAAAAACAAAACCCTTCCTCTATATCTCCTGTACAGCCTAGATATCTTCTGATCACAATAAACCCCATGTTGAAGATACCATAACTCAGGCGAGTTGTTATCTCCTATGTGATCTCCTTATGAATTCACTTTGTTTGAATGATATTGCCATATTAATATAGCATTTTGATATGATATGATAATTGTTATTAGATTTGGGGGAAAATGTTCAGAGAAAACAGAAGCAGATGGTATACCACTTGCCTTCTCTCTTTGCATTCTACACTGCTGTTCCAACTGGAAGCTGTGGCATTAAAAAAAGGCAGTACAGAAATTAGATACTCTGAACTGGATGACACCTATTACAAGACCTTGAAGGCCTTTGAACGAAACTTCTATCACCGAACAGTTTGAAGGCCACAGAGGCCAATAAATCTCTGTGTCATTTAATAGTGTGCCATTAAACAGCCCTCATACAAAAAAGAAGCATCAATATGTTCCCTTTTCCTTGGAATTAGAGGATTTGAAATAGATTGAAAATGGGAGAGCTACATCAATAGCTTAAGGCACATATTCTCCAATTTGTTAATGAGCTATTTTAAAACAAAACAGCTTATTTAATATTTGCTTGAGAAGGTCATATATTTAAATAAAAATGGCAAAAATATGCTTAAATCAGGTAAATATGTCATTAAAATAAAACAATGGCTAGAAGCTGTAGAGGTTCTTTTCTTCTTCCAGAGCACAATCCTGCAGTGTCTATTTAGGTGTCAGGCTTCTTCTTAAAATGAGATCCCTCACAAACAGTGATATAGGAAAACAACTCCAGCTAAATTAGTGTGTTGCTCTTAGCAAAACCATTCATGTTTCCAACTAATTAAAGTTATCAGAATCAGACATATTAGAACAAAAGTTCAAATCTTATCTCTCTTTCTTCTGGATAGAGGTTCTAGTGTCCACAATGAGAAACTTGCATGCACAAAAAAGTCAAGATGGCAGCTGTGTGATACACATAATTTTTTTTAGCCTATGGTCCAGTACATTAGTAAGACTTTATTCATCTCATTTAACAGTACCTATATGATATTTGTTGTTAACTCTCATTTGGTTTTGGGAAAATCAAAAGCTGCACTTGTTCAAATGAACCAGGAATGGTTGTGCCTGCAGGTATCCTATTACATAGATAATATCAGTTTGGTATTAATTCTTTAAAATTTTATTTTATTATTCATACTTAAATCTATCACTGGGCTTTTTTTAAAAAAAAATCACATATTTAAATGATGTTTCATTTTCTGTTTGATTAAAATAATGTCTGTGTTCATCAATTAATTCAGTTACTTTCCTAAGTAATCAGAGATGCCATTTTTTCCAGAGTTATTAGACGTATCAATTTTTTAAGAATATGAATGAGAAATATGCATATGTACTTCATACATATGCAAAAATTGCCATTCCTGTTTTTAAGAAAATATACATAGATGTCTGTGGCAGAATACATGTTTTGCACACTGAAGAGTCCATGTCCAAATTCTAGTGCTGCAGATCAAACTGAAGAAACTTCTGCTTTAGAAATTAACACTGAACTTCATGGACCCCTGGTTGGAACTGATAATACCATTACCCATGTTCCTAATGGATCTGCTATCTCTATTTTTTGTCCACTCTAAGTAGAATTCACAACAATAAGTGATGTATTGATCAAGTAACTGCAGTAGAAATAAAACAACAAGCCTATGATTACAGTAATAGTTTACTGGAATAATGTTACAATGTCCTTATCATCAGTAAGAAGAGATTGTTATTAGTGTTTGCCAGATCGATGATAAAATATCTTTTGCCTTTGCTGCATTTAGATCATATTTATCTCATTCTATCTTATTATCTGAAATTATCATTTAGTGATTGCAACACAGTATGAAATAGGGCATCTTCTATATACCAAGCATCACATTGTTTTCTTACTCTTTTTTGTTAAGTCAGGAAGTGAAATAAAAGTTGATTTGTATTGTATTTGATGCTTCCTAGAGATCTTTTATATTCCATTGACATTACTCAATGATCCCTTCTTTAAGTCCACTGAATGGCCTTTTATCTTATTATAGACTGTGCTCGAATTAACAGTGCTGGTCAATTTCCAATCTTACCCCAGAAAGGGTATTAAGATCCATTTAGAATGAACATGCACTCATTATTCTCACCTCTTACATAGAGAAAAACTTTGGTGGAACAGACCCAGATATCATCTATGTCTCAACCACTATGGCTATGTTGGTGCAAAAAATGGGGCCCAGATGTGTAATATTTAACATTTGAACAGAAATAATTTTGAGGGAAACACAGTGATTAGTAGCCCAACAGAAGATAGAGCAATGTTTTTACCTATATTTAAATTTCTGAATAGATCCATTCCACACCTATGCTGGGAATAGGTATTTTTTTAAAAAAAATAAATTGGATTAAGGAGCAGTAAAATGTCTGATAAAGAATTACTACTATTCTAAAACATCTGGGATTTTGGAATGTGCCTTTATGTTCTAGAGCAGGGCTGTCAAACTCGCAGCCCACGGGCTGGATGCATCACATGCTGGCCACGCCCCTGCCCCATTTAGCAAAGGGGAAAAAGTCCCAATGCATCATGTGACGCTACCATGATGACGTGAGTTTGACACCCCTGTTCTAGAGTGACAAATTCCAAACATTGTGGACTACATAGGTTTTCAGCAACTGCAGTACACTGCTGCCTCATACTTAAGTTGGGTTCTACTAGGACATCTAGATCCCTCTCGCAATTACTACTGTTGAGCCAGGCACCACTTATCGTATACCTATCCATTTGTTTTTCCTACCTAAGTACTGGACCTTACTTTTCTCATCATTGAACTGCATCTTGTTGGATAGGGTCCAATGCTCAAGTTTGTCAAGACCCTTCTGCATCTTGAAACTATTTTCTAAATTATTGGTTACTCTTGCTGACATCTGCAAATTTGATGAGATCATCAACTATCCCCTTATCCAGATCATTTATGAAGATGTTGAAGAGCACCGGGCCCAAGACACAACCTTAAGATGCTTCCCTCCATGTAGATGTAGTTCATTGAGGATTATTCACTGACTGATAGTCAGCCAATTTAAAATTCATCAGGTGGTGATTTTGTTTATCCCATATTGTCTTTTTTTTTTTTTTTTACCAAGAAGTAGATTGTGGTCTACTTTGTCAAATGTCTCACTGAAGTCCAGGTATACTATGTCCACAGCATTTTGCTGATTCACTAATTTATTTACTTTATCAAAAAAGGCAATAAGGTTTATTCAGCATTATCCATTTTAACAACCCCCTGCTGGCTTCTAGTAATCACCTTGCTTTTTTCTAGATGCTCACAAATCCTCCACTGGATTATCTTTTCCAGGATTTTCTCAGATATTGATATCAAGGTGATTAGCCTAATTTCCTGGATCCATTGTTAACCTTTTTGTATTTCTGATATTTCCTCTGTGTGTTAAAACCCAATTTTTAGCATCTTCTTAGCACTGAAAATAATTCAGTGTATGTTATTTTACAATTCTCTTATTTACAAGTTGACAAAAATAATCATAAATACAACTGTGACAAACTTTAAAATTCTATTCATTTGTGTTTCTTGAAGTGTTGTCCTAGTACCCCTCGGAGTTCTCCAAAATGTCTCAAGTGTCCAGGAAATCAAAATTAGTTACCAGCCTCTGTTGAAAAATAATACAGTATCAAATCCCATCAAACAAACATGAGAAGTGGTAGTGGCAAAGAATATAACTTTTTATTAAGTCTCAATAAATATAACCAAACAAAAAGCTCATTTGAGACCCTTGATAATTATTAAAAGTGGGGTCCTGAGAGAAAAAGACATTTAAGAAACACTGAGAAATTGAGCAAAAATGGCGGGCTATTGGTGGCAATGGAACCAAAATCAAATTTTATTTTCAAAAATAAAAACTGCTTCATCATTCCTTTAGTAAATCTGCTCTGCTCTGCTGTGCTTACTTTTTTATGATTGCTGTTTGCCCAGTCCATGGTATTTTTCTGTGTATAAGGCGATACTTTTTCTTAAAAATATTTACCTAAAAATGGAGAGGCATCTTATACACAGGGGGCTGAGAGGAGAACCGTGGTTGCAAAACTGCTGATACTTACCTCTGCAAACTAGCTTCACGAGTGAAACTTCTGATTGCAGAGACAAGCTAACAGGTTTCCTCCAATGATGAGCCTTATGTAACTGATGTTAAGGAGAGCATGTAGCCAATGTCCAAATGTGACAGGGAGCAGTAATGTCGGAGTGTTCTGAGCCCATAAAAATGACAGAAAACAAAACAAATAAATAAATACTGGTAAGCTAATGTCTTACTCTGCAAAATAAATTCCTTCTATTTAACATTTAAAATATTGATTTCTGAATTTTGGGTAAGAAAAGTGTGTGTGTGTGGCATCCTATATATGGGGGCATCTTACACACAGAAAAATATGGTAAAATCTTTCACAAAGGTCTTATGAACTTTGCCCTAATAGTGGCTTGGATAGAAATATTTGCCCTTCAATTGTTTCTTTGTTTAATGTGTTGAAATAAATATATGAATGATGCTATTCTTCTGGCATGGCAAATTACTTCCAGAATGTTTCCCCGGCATTTTTGGTGGGATTAAAAGAAAATCATAGCTGTGAATTTCTGAATAAGGTTAGGAATTACAGAATTTTCAAGGGAAAAACATTTTAATGTGTGCCAAAACTGTACCAAGCCCCCATTCCAGCATAATCCACCTAGTTTTAACGACAGATCTCCTGCTGCTTCTCATAAGGAAGCTTTTAAATTGCATCCATTCAGATTTCCTGGCAATCATGGAGCCAGCATGTTAATGGTTTCCTGCCAAGGGAATCTTTCATTCCCATGTGGAGTAGTTTATTCAGTAGACATGACATGCCCCTCATGATTTTGGATCAGTGGCAAAAGTTTGGAACAATAGCTGTTGCAATATAGGTGGTGCCAAGTAATAAAACCAGGAGTAGTAGACAAGGGAACTCTGAAGGAGAAACAGGAAATGTGGAGGAGGAAATGATGGGTTCCTGGAGAGATTAAGAACTGCTCTGTAAGACCTGAGGGTAATAAAATGTTCTGTTTTTATTAGATGGGGAATTGTTCCATTGAACAAACCTGAGTCACACAAAACAGAAATGTTCTCGTTTTTATCCTGGGGAGCCCCCCAGATGCAAAGGAGCATGAATTCCACTATTCCTGCAAAGCACAGCAAAGCTGACCATGTTTGCACCTACAATATATGAACAGCATCTGAAGTTTATCCAGCTTTCTGGAAAACAAAACAATGATATAATTTTGCCCCCTGATTCAAGTGAAAATAAGGAATAGTTGATAAGTAGAATAAGATCTGATCCAGACAATTTTGTCCCAATGGATACAGAATAGAATAGAATAGAATAAGATGGCGGCGGCGAGGTGGTGAGGGCGTGGCCGGAGGGAGGTTTGAAGGGCCGCAACGAGAGGGCTGGTTTGTCGCCTGGTTTAAACGGCATTTTTAATGAAAGAAAGTAGTCTGTAAAACAACTTGGGGGAAAAAGACAAGACAGAACACCAGAACGGCGCCGCTTGGCATGAAGCCTCTTTGCAGCCGACCCTGAGCGGCGGTCCGGGAATCCCATCTTGAGCGGGCTTCCTCTTGTTGGGTAAGGCGATCGAGCGATCGGCTGGGATCTAGCGGGCGGCCTGGCGGCGCGCGGCGCTTGAGAGCCTCTGCAGCCCGAGGCGCTCCGAAAAACTTTCTTCGCCGAGGCTTTCTTGGAGAAGTCCCATTTTCCGGTTGCTAAAGGCAGAGGACAGAGCTTCCATTTGCGGGGCCACCTGAAAAGCCGATCTGACCCGTGGGGAGGAAAAGCGCGAGGGTTCCCAGCGAGGATTTTGCATTTCTTGGACTTCCGAGTTCTTCGCTGCTTCTCCCGGGAAGGAGGCGATTTCTTCGGCGCTGAGCCCATCCGCGGCGCGGAAAGGAAACAGCCCCAGAGGGGAAAGTGAAAGTGCCGGGAAACGATCGGGAAGGGCGGCAGAATCATCTCCTCAAGAAAAAGTGAGGACTGCAGGCGCTATCTCTGCTTGGCGCCCTCGGGACTCAGACTCGAATAGAACTAGTTTAGAGTAAATGTTTGGCGGATTGCTGGCCTTTCAAAAGATACAAAGATTCGTTCGTGGCACAAAGCGGCGTTCTCACGACCAGCGAAAGAGCGCTAACAAACAGCCCGGAGCGCAAAGGCAAGCGGGCGAGGCCATCTCATTCATCAAGGGAAAACAAAAACAAATAGTTTCCTGTGAGCTGTTCAATCTTTCCTTCACTCAGATAAAAACCCTTGGATCATTGTGTTACAACTTCCTGTTTACAGAGTAATAGCGATCTGCTTTTCAAACAGCGATAAATTCCTCTCTGCCAGTTAAACAATTAACCCGTTCCTTGCAGACTCTTAATACTACCTCATTACCTCAAATCTTACAACTTTTCTACCTCATCAGCTATATCAACGATTAGATAATCAATTTCTATAAAATATTTTATTAATGGTTTAACTGATTTATTGTTTTTAATTGATTAGTGTGATTAGAGTGTTTAGTGCAAATAGTGTGATTACTGACTAGTTTAAAAGACCAAAATTCATGTAATTTAATTGAATAGCAAAATCATTGATCTAGTGAATTTAAATGAACAGTGTGGTTAATAATTAGTGAATTTAAATGAACAGTGTGGTTAATGATTAGGGTAATTAATTGATTAATGATTAGAGTAATTAACTATTCAGGCTGATTGTTGCTCAGGAATATTATCTGACTTGAGACATTACTGCAATTGATTGTTTGATATAATATTGGCTATATAGATTACCCAAAATTGTTCCTCTAATTAATTCAATCAACGTACTATTTTAACAATCCTACCATGCCAAAAAGAAAATCCTACGTCAAACCACAACCTAAAGAGAAGATGATCCCCACCAGTGAACCACAAGACTCCTGCACATGCCTTAAATGCTACAAAAATCTAAAGGATAATGAAAACTCCATCAAATGTTCTCTGTGTAAAAATACACTCATCATGACTGCTTGGGATTACCTGAGCAGATGATTCAATACCTAAAATCATCCAATGAGTTTCCACATATCTGCAAATCATGCAGACCCAAACTGGATCTGCCTGAAAGAGTTGATACCATTGAAACCATTGAAACATCCCCTACCATCGAAACCATTACAACATCCCTCAACATCATAGTAGCATCCCTGGACGCCGTAAAAGAAAGAATATCCAACCTTGAAAAAAAGGACACAACGCAAAAACCTGAACATCCAATAGCTACTAACCACATCTCTACCAATCAACCACAATCCAATCCACAACCCAATCCACAAATAAACACAACCCAGACAAATATTGATATCCCAATTCTCATCAGAGAAGCCGTTGAGCGTGAACGGAAACGCCCAAACGCCATCTTATTTGGTCTAGAAGACATCAATGTCAATGATGACATCACAACTGTCCGAAACATCATCAGAAATTATCAAGCATCAACCATCTCCAGCTGATGAAATACTTGACATTTCCCGCATTGACCGAGAGCTCAAAAATAGAGATGGCTCTGTGGCAGCTTGTGCAGGGTCATTTGCAAAAATGAATCAAGCAAACGTAAATTCATTTATACTATAAACTCACTGCCAAAACCAACACCATCCATAAGAACCTCCGTTGCCGCCTGACCTAACCATGCACAGCAACGTGCCCGCTCCGTGCACTCCGCATCGAACTCAAAAACCGTCTAGATAATGGAGAGAAGGACCTGTACATTGACTACCATGCTGACTGTATCAAAAGTAAACCACTCAACCCAATACTCAGCTTTTACCCTCAACCACAACCCTACCTCAACCCATCCACCATCACCCAAGACTAGGCACGCACGCCCCCAACTACCTCAATTCCAACTACTGCCGGCCTTAAATGCAAACTACTCAATGCAAGAAGCCTCGTGAATAAAATACCTGAATTTCTCTTCCTCCTAAATATGGCTAACTTCGACATTATATTTGTCTGTGAAACATGGCTCAATGCATCTCTCCCCGACTCCATTACCACAGTAAGAGACTATCATGTTTACAGATCAGATCGTGAAAATCGTCGAGGAGGTGGAGTTGCTATATTCTATAAAAAATCCTTACATCTAAAAATATCCAAGTTACCCAGGAGTTTGCCCTTCCTGAAACCATCATCTGTGAACTATCCTCAAATATCACAATTCGATTCTTACTATGTTACAGAGCACCTGATTATGACATCGAACATGTAAACAAGCTAAATACATTACTAACATGGGCTGCATCCTGCCCATACCCTTTTATCCTTCTTGGTGATTTCAATCTACCTCATATTAACTGGACCCTAAATGATTGTACAACTGAAATCATACACACAACCTTCTACAATGCTATTACAAATCTGGGACTGGAACAACTAGTAACCAACAACACTAGACTAAACAACTGCCTCGATCTCATCTTCTGCAACAGTTTTAACCTAATCTCACGGAATACAATCTAAAGAACCCTTTTCCAGTAGTGACCACAATATGATCGACTTTTGTCTCAACATACATCCACACAAAAATCACCACAATGATGTAATCCCCTATTGTAACTTCAAAAAGGCAACTATGATCTTATAGACAACGATCTCTCATCCCTTGATTGGCAATCTCTATTCTCTGGATGCAATACTGTTGAAGACCATTATAACATATTTTTACTTGAAGTCAAAAGAGTCATCAAACTATATGTACCAACAACAACTCCCAAAACAAAACAAAAAAGCAGATTACCCATATCAATAAGGAAACTTCAATCCAAAAGAGATCACTCTGGCGGAAAAACAAATCTGGTCACGTTGCCAATTTCAAAAACCGATACAAAAATCTATGCCACCAGATAAAGACCGAATGCACCAATTATCACATTAAACAAGAGGAAAACCTTCTAAGCACCAATTCCACCCGCACTTTTTACAATTTTGTAAACAACAAACTAAAAGACTCAAGGTCCATCCCTCCCTTGATAGGACCTGATGGTAAAGACTGCAACGATGACACCATTAAAGCCAACATCTTCAACACATTCTTCGGCTCAGTATTTGTAAACAGCAATGGATCATGCCCAATATTTCCTAGCAGCCGTACCACAGATAACAACAATGATCTAATACATATCGATTTCACAGAAGACAATGTTGAAAAAGCAATACGCAATCTAAAACCATCTCTATCTATTGGACCGGACGGAATATGTGCCTACTTCTTAAGAAAGCTATCCTCTGCCATAGCCAAACCTCTAAGCATAATCTTTGAAAAATCCTTCAGAACCAGCTCCTTGCCTAACCTATGGTCACAAGCCACAGTCATCCCCATCTTCAAAAGGGAGACCCAAGCCTAGTTGAAAACTACAGGCCAATCTCCTTATGCTGCGTCACCTGTAAAGTCATGGAATCAATTATTAACCAATCCATCATCCTTCACTTAGAGACAAATAACCTACTCTCCAATAAACAATTTGGTTTCAGGAAAAAACTATCCTGTAATCTGCAACTCTTACACTGCAAAAACATATGGACGACACAACTCGACCAGGGCAAAACAATAGGCGCCAATCTACATAGACTTCTGTAAAGCCTTTGATTCAGTGGTACACGACAAACTACTCCTAAAAATAAAATCCTATGGTATCTCTGGACAACTGAATAACTGGATAGAAGCATTCCTGTCAAACAGACAACAAATGGTCAAAATCGGGAGCGTCCTATCAAATCCAGTACCTGTCAATAGTGGTGTTCCCAAGGCAGTGTTCTAGGACCAACTCTCTTCATACTCTACATAAACGACCTCTGTGATCATATTAAGAGCAATTGCATTCTCTTCGCTGATGATGTAAAGCTGTTCAATACCACAGACAATACTGCTACCCTACAAAAGATCTTGACTATGTATCCGAATGGTCAAACAAATGGCAACTTCAAATCTCAACAAATAAATGCTCTGTCTTACATATTGGCAAAAAAATCAGAAAATAAAATACAAGCTGAATAGTCAAGATCTTGTTGATGACCCAAGCTCTGTAAAGGACCTTGGAATACTCACCTCTAATGATCTAAGTGCTAGAGCACACTGCAACTACATAGCCAAAAAGGCATTAAGAGTTGTTAACCTAATCCTACATAGCTTTTTCTCTGGTAATATCACACTACTAACCAGAGCATACAAAACATTTGCTAGACCAATACTCGAATACAGTTCATCAGTCTGGAATCCACACTACGTATCTGATATTAGCACAATTGAGAAAGTCCAGAAATATTTCACAAGAAGAGTTCTCCACTCCTCTACTCGCTGTAGAATACCTTATGCCACCAGACTTGAAATTCTAGAACTAGAAAACCTTGAATTACGCCGTCTTCGGTCTGACTTAAGCATGGTATACAAAATCATACATTGCAATGTCCTACCTGTCAATGAATACTTCAGCTTCAACCATAACAACACAAGAGCACACAATAGATACAAACTCAAAGTAAACCGCACTAAACTTGATTGCAGGAAATACGACTTCAGCAATAGAGTGGTCAATGTCTGGAATACTCTACCCGACTCTGTAGTTTCTTCCCCAAACCCCAAAAACTTTAACCTTAGACTGTCTACTATTGACCTCACCCCTTTCCTAAGAGGTCTGTAGGGCGTGCATAAAGCGCACCAACGTGCCTACCGTCCCTGTCCTATTGTTTCTCCTATTCTTTTATTTTTCTTATATGTAACCATTTCATGTATTCACAACTATGTATACATTTATACTTATTATCTTGTAAACAATTGGCAAATCAAATAAATAAATAAATAAATAAATAAATAAATAATAGAATAGAATAGAACAGAACAGAACAGAACAGAACAGAACAGAACAGAATAGAATAGAATAGAATAGAATAGAATAGAATAGAATAGAATAGAATAGCTTTATTGGCCAAGTGTGATTGGACACGCAAAGAATTTGTCTTGGTACAAATGCTCTCAGTACTTGTAAAAGAAAAGATACATTTGTCAAGAGTCTGCTCCAGATCTCCCTATGATTTTCATGACCTCCTTTTACCTCAAGTGCAGATCAGGATAAGTGTTAGTTAGAAAATGCTGGGCATTAGAGTCTATTGTTTGAGAAGACTAAGAGATCATGTATATGCCAGGATACTTCCCTATTTGCTAGCAGTTCTTTTTAAAAAAAATTGTGTATTTCCTCAAACACCTAGGTTGCCTTCCATAGATCCTTTTCTCCTGGCTATGATTGATTCTAATATGTATTGCTTGCACTGGATGCTCCTTTGGAATTGCTTTTTAGGATTGCTCTTGTGTAGACATCAACCATCAGTACTGATTCAAAAGAACCCTCCTTACTGTCAAACAGTGGTATTTGCCAGAAGAACAGTTTTTCCATCTCTTTTAACCATCATTTCTTCACATGTTCTCTATGTAGCATTAGCTCTTCTGTTCTTATCAAAACATGCATCAAGGCAATAAGAAGTTCAAAGAGAAAGAATTCTAACTTTTCAAACAAATGTAATGTTATAAGTTTTGTAAAAGTATGAATATCACCCAATATCATAAAATAGAAAACATTTTGGCTTTAGGTTCATGATATTGCAACCATTCCTACATATAATCATAATTCATTCTTAAGTATAGAAACATACTGATAATTCTGTTTAAACATTGATGCCTCTAAGACACTTTATGCAGGCATTGTGCTCTAATTTGCATTTGTAAAAAATCTGTTTTGAAATGTGAATCTTACTGAATTATTATTATTTTCTTAACTTCAATGAAGAATAGAAGCACAGTTGTTGTACTGTTTAAGGTTGGCATGGTTCAGGTGATCTCCCTAAAGATCTGATGGGATCTAGGAAGTGAATTTTCTCTGTCTTAACACATGGCTTCTGGAATACCATTCTACCCAAGATCTATCTGGCCCACATCCTCACCATGATTCAAACAGCCCTGATAACTTGGCTGTTCCCCTAGGCTTCAAGTTAGAATGTGTGGGGTCCTGTATATTTTATACTATTTTGGAATGTTGGCCTTTTAAGTTTAATAAAATAAAATAAATGTTAGGAAATGTTAGGAAAGTTCAGTGACAGGTAACCAATCTGGACTTTCTAGTTTTGTTTATAGACAATGCCAAATTATTATATGCTGTCATACTTGCTACTGAAAACAGATTGGCCAACATCCATATCTGCTTTGTTCTTTAACTACCGAAAAAGCATAGGAAAAAAATACACTGGATATAAATTAGTATGAGTAACATGCCAAAAGTGCACAGTGTTTCCATCTGTTTTACTGCTTTGACTCAGCAGCTACCATTTTGAATGACTACAGATATCCAAGCTGCCAAGGAAAGAATGATAATGGAAGGCTTTTAGCTATGGCCTATGTTTATCTTAGGTAAACTAGAATTTCACCATCACAAAATTAGTCTTTCCATTGCCTGCATACAGGTGTCTTGTTCTTTCTCAATAATTTGTTGTATAAGGCTGAGCATCTAAGTGGGAAGTTACTGTATATTCAAGGAATGGGCGAACTGCCTGTAAAAATGCCATTTTCAATTTCCAGAAGAGTCAGGAAAAAACATGTCCTACATTTCAGAGGAATTTAAAAGCAGGTGGCCTCTGCGATGGTTTTGAACAATAATATACAGTATGCTATAAACCATCTATTTCAACCATACTGGCTAGCTAGAGCCATTGGAAGTCAAGAGAAGATCACCCAGAATTTGTCCATTTTTTTTCAGAAATAAAAGAAGGAAACAAGACTGCTAATTTGGAATGCTACAATGACCATTTCTAAAGCTGTGTATTAAAACAGTTTTGTGGTTTGTTTGGCAATTTGCAGGAAAAGCATTTAAATGGGAAAGATGAGGGTTTTTTTTTTATGAGCTTTTGTATAGTTTTTGAAAGATGACTTTTTGTATAGCTTTTGAGCTGACATATACCTTTTCTTTGGCCCAATAGTTATGAAAGATGCATCATATCTTTTTGACATTTTATGTCTCTTATTCTTTGTTTTAGGATTGCTTTAGCCTGCAATAAGTTTTTTTTTGTAAATGAACTATAAAGTATTGTAAGGAATGTTACTAGTGACATTTATGTTTGTGTTCTAAATTGTAAAACTGCCTGAGAGCATAGAATATATCCCATTATTGTGGCCAAGGCAGACTAGATCCACACATTACTTTTGTGCTGGGAATTTGATTATTTAGCAACTGCTAACTTCTGGAGGCAGAAACTGGTATGGTACAATAGTTAAAAGTGCTGGACTAGGGTTGGAGAAACCAAAAGTTTTAGTTCTCCATTAGGCATAAAAACCAAATGGCTGATTTTGGGCTAGTAACACTGCTTTAGCCCCAGGAAGGACCAAATCACTTGTGAAATGTTTCTAAGTAAACAGCATGGTCCTGTCTATCTGTAGATGAGTGCAGAGACAGCCGTGAAGAAGAAAATCAAGAATGGTTATGTAAAGTACCAATTTAGCCCCCAAATAAAGGAGTGAATGAGAAGAAACTCAAGATCATGCTTCCTTGATTTTCTTTAATGTAAGAGACAGGAAAGAGAACCTTAGCAGCAGGGGTGGGATTCAAATTTTTAACAACCGGTTCTGTGGGTGTGGCTTAGTTGGTGGACGTGGCTTGGTGATCATGTTATTGGCTGGGCGTGGCCAACTCAATATCATTCACATCAAGGCATGCATCTCCTCGCCTGGCCTCTCATGACTGTGGGGATGCTGCAACAGTCATAAGTGTGAAAAATGGTCATAAGTCACTTTTTTCAGTGCCATTGTAACTTTGAATGGTCACTCCATACAAGCAAAGTACCAGCAAAGGAGGGAAAAAAAACTTCAGAGGCGTTCCTGAGGCAGGAAGTCTAGTCCTGCCAAGAATGTAATAAGGGTTAACGGAGAGGCAGTTTCTTTAAGCAACACCACAATGTTTCCTTCCTGCCTTCCTTACAGGATTAGGCCAGTAATTTCTTCTAACGACCAGTTCTCCGAACTGCTTAGAATGTTAACAACTGGTTCTAGCAAATAGGTGTGAACTGGTAGAATCCCACCCCTGCTTATCAGGTTAGCTTTTCAATATTCTGTTATTATACCCTGCAACAGTAAAATAGATTTCCAATAGTCCTTCAAGAGTCTTTTTCCTGACCTGACTTTCCTTGAAGAGCTGCTATCAGTGATTAAAAGTGACTTAAAGGAGCATAACAACAATTATTTCCAGACCTTGAAACAATTCTCATGATCACAAACACATCCTTGCAAAGAGTCATTCTCTATTTGCAAACTCCCAGATGGAAAAGAAAAGCATTTCATGAGAACTGTACTAGGATCCCTATGTTTCTATCAGTTCCCAGAGTCTAGAATTGATTTGGAATAAAGTTAATTACAAACATGGCTAGGAACAAATTGCACCTCTTCACAGTCTGGAGAAAGTGACTATGAAATAAATCATTCTTTAGCCAAAAATAGTCCTCTATAAGTATGCAATAATAATAAACGTAACCACTGGACTTCCGGGGTTTGTCGGCTTCGCGGCGGCAGGGATTTGCGAGCTGTTGGCGATCCCTGCCCAGCGCTTCACTTGCACCCAGGGCTCCGACCCAGGCGGGTGCGGAGCTAGGCTGCCCTGCGGGGCAGCAGCTAGGGTAGGGGATCCGGAGGGGTTTGGGGGTGTTGCCAGACCCTCTCCGGCGTAGAACCCCCTTTCCCAAAACGGTGCAGCGGCGGTCCGTAATAGCCCCGCCACAAAGAAGCTGGCAGCCGGGTAAGAATCTGCGCAGGAGGAAGTGGAGAAAGTGCTTGAAAGGAGAAAGTTTTTCTTGGCTCCCTAGGACTCTAAGACATATTTAATAAAATTCCTGAAAAGTATGACTTTCTGAATAATACCTGCCAGAAGAGGAAAAAAGCGGCAGTTTGATGGTGCTGAAAGGATAGTTTACCCTCTTTTCCTCACGGAATAAATAACTGGATATTAACCTATTCTTTTTAGGTGAAAATTGGTTTTAGCGATGAGTGGGAAAAGAGAGGATTAAAAAGAAAATATTTGTATGCTAAGACTTTGTTGGAGGAGATGCCTTAAGGATTTGAAGACTAGAATATATTGCAATAAGATTTTAAACAGATTTGGACTTTCTTTCAATAAAACGTAACCACAACAGAGCTGTCTTTTCATCTGATTTCTTTATTAAACATATTTCAAGGCTGCTGCCTTGCTTAAAGTACCAAATGTATCCCTTTGTATGACAATGTAATAAACAGATTAATAAGCCTTTTTAAAATTCATTTGGCCCACACAGGTAAAATGATGATACTTAACTCATGGTGTTGCATTCATGAGAAGTTGGCAATTATTAAATGCGGGGAGGAAAAAATCAACAAACAGGACAGGAACAGTCCCAGAAGTTATGTGTGTATATAAGGGAGGGGTGCATTGTTCAATTGCTCTTTGAGTGAAATGAAAAAAGAATAAAGAAGGAAATTACAAAATTGGAAAAATGCAGTTGAAAAGCATGTATGCGATGGTGGCAAAGGTCCCACTATGTTGGAAAGATCTATTGAGACAAATTGTTATTTTGCACATCCCTTGTGGAAACTCTTTAAAAACATGTTGCATGCTTTGAAAGCTGAATTGAGTACAGTTGAATAGACAATGAAGTGTTCCAGTGGATGCCCAAAGGAAGCGGAGAAAGGCAAGAATATTTCATTGAAATAGCCTTTTAAAAAACACAATTGTAAATAGTGGTGCAGGGTTAGACACAACGGAAGGGTTGCAGAGTTTTTTCTTTACAAATAAACTTTTCTTCCCTCTGGCATAAAAAGACATACTCTTTTGCCTTTTATCCTGGTTGATCCATTTTTTTATGTGTTCTATAGCATTGAGTTACTGGAAGGCTTATGTTTAAAAGCCAGAAGCTTGGGAAAGGCTTCAAGGAATGAAGCAGGCTTTCTCTGTTTTTTCCTCTCGGGATGCAGCTTTTCAGAACATCCATCCCATCCTACATATCCCTCAAAACTTACTTTATTACTAAACTTATTGCATACTTATTGCCTAAGCTTATATTACATGCTGATACATTCCAAAAGAACCTACTTGTGATAACTTCTGTTTTTGGAAAGAGGGCGCTGTCCTTATCTGAGATGAATATATTGTAGATCCAAGAATTCAGGCTGTAATCTGCTTGTACAGTGTCAGGCTGGCAAGAAGTCTCATGTAATAAGTACTGTTCTTATTTTAAAGCCCTTACTGTACATAGAATGTCTATCTGTCTGTCTATCTATCTATCTATCTATCTATCTATCTATCTATCTATCTATCTATCATCATCATCATCATCATCATCATCATCATCATCATCATCATCATCATCATCTATCATCTCTCTCTCTCTCTCCCTCCATCTATCTATCTATATCTATCCCTACCTTTATTATTATTATTATTATTATAATTATTATTCTATAAATAACTTAAGGTGGTGAACATACTTAATACTTGTCCTCCTGTTCTCCACAGCAATACAACGCAACAATGTTATGATGTGGGTTGAGCTGAAAGAGAGAGAAAGAGGGAGGGAGGGAGAGAGAGAGGGAGGAAGGGAGGGAGGGAGGGGGAGAGAGACAGAGAGACAGAGACAGACAGAGAGAGACAGAGACAGAGAGGGAGAGAGAGAGGGAGGGTGTCCCAAAGTCACCCAGCTGGCTTTCATGCCTAAAGTGGGGTTTATAACTCACAGTTTCTGGGATTCTAGCCTTAACTACTAGACCAATTAGATTGCGACTAGATTGGTAAAAAAATAATTGCTTCACATGAATGTTCATCCAGATCCAAAGATTATCTTTAGATAGCCTTTGGGGTGAGGAGGGGGCTCGTCCCAGTGAAGTAAAGAGAAGTAGGGGATATTGTGAAAAGTTGTGGATTCTTTCACAGAAAAGCTATAGAATGGTATGTTTGGCATTAAGTAAGGACAATTTTCTGATTCTTCCTCTCTGTTACAATTCTTGTTCTCTCAACCACCCAGGTTAGCTGCAAGCATATTGTTGTACTTGCTATCATAAAATACGTTAGGCTTTCCTACAATATAGTTAAGTACTCTGTACATTGCATACTATCTTATTTTCAACACTGGTAAATGAGCTCTGTGCAGATGTCTCATTCATTTTGTTTTATTCTACTTGATATGACAAAAAAAGGTGGAAAACAAGAATGTGGCAAAAGTGCTTAGCCAGCTAAGTGGAGCTTGTAAAATTTCGGCTGTCATCTGCAAGACACGAATCTAAAATATGCAGCTGCTCAGAGTCTTTGTGCTAAAAGGTGACAGGAATAAAAGCATCAGCAGCAACAGCAACAGCCAAAGTGTCTTCAAATTAATTTCTAATGAAATCAATGTTTTTTTTGGTAGGTAAATTTCATATTAATAACCATTCCCAGCTATTGCTACCAGAAAACAAAAAACTACAACCCTCCAAAAAAAAAAAAAAAAAAAGCAAAGCAAAGCTATTTCCTACACAAATGAGAACAAAGTGGCCAAATGATCAGACCTAAAATCTAGAACATTCAAATAGTATATGTATTTTAACATAATCCTATAAAAGGCAGTATCTAAAATTCAGGCTTGAACAATAGAGTCCTTGGTGCTCTCTGAGCTTGATTATTTGCTTGCAGATGTTTCATTACCCAATTAGGTAACATCATGAGTGTGGGTGAGAGTGGGATTTGCTCCCTGTAGCTTGGTTTACCAGTTTGGGCTGGGGATACAGAGCTCTCTACTATTGCAAATTATATTCTTTCTAGCTATTTCTTGATAAGTATTCTTCATGTATACCTCCAACAAAATAAAATACTTATACTAGTCAGTGGAAATGTATGCATGATTTTCTGTTGTAAACTTCTATAAATCCTTGGAATGAAAACTAAGTAATGCCCAGGGATGTTTTTTCCCCCTTCTAGTGGTCTATCACATTAAAAATAATATAATCTTATTTGCGCCATGGATGAGCAAGAAGATAAGTTGAAGAGATCAACCTAAAACATTGCTGAAGAGAAATATTAGACAGACAGGTTTAAAAGATAATTTGCAAATATTTCTCTGTTAACAGCTTATCAATTTTTTCCTTCTTTTTTCATACTTTCAATCATGTAAATGAAAAACTGAGATTACTGTTTTAGAGATTACTTCCTTTGCATTAAAGGAAGAAGAGAAGGCATATCCAAAATTTATTGGATAGAAATCTATCCCGTTTTTGTTTATAATCTGGTTTAGGTCAATCCTAAAAGTAGATTCGTATTTGCCTGTAGTGGTATCCTCCAACTCACATAAGTTAGTGCTTATGGCAAATGGTAATTTAGCCCTGCAGTTTAGAAGAAGACTTGATTCTTTTTGAATAACATGAAATTGCTGAAACGGTTATCATGCTATCCATGCTATTATAGTTCTACAGATCATTGCAATGATATATAACAAAAATGGATGGATCTCACTTTTATGCCAAGAAGAAGGTCCTTTTGCAAGAATTATGACTTTTACATGGACCAGGAACACAGTAATACTTTATCCAAAAAGTCCATTTAGAACTTTCAAATATCAAATTTGGACATTTACTTTTGAGCTTATATGCCTCATTTTTTCATGCTTGATTATTCTTGCTTTGTATACTATAGGAACTCTACTTTTATATAATCAAGCTACTGAAGGAAAGGGAAATGTGTGTATGTGTGTATAATTTAACAGCTTGTAGGGGAACAGTTCTGAATACAGCTATAAATGTGAACTCATATTTTACCTTAGTGCTAGAGACATAGAATAAATAAATGACAAACCCTCATTATTTATGACCTCTTTCACTCTTGTTCTTGAATATTTGAATGAGTTTGCATTTCACCTGCAATAATGGAATGAAAATACATTTTGTACAAATTTATTATGTCCCTTACCTTGTGATAATGATGCTAGATTTCCACATCATGCATAACAGTCTTGTTCATAAAGTTGTGCAAACACACAGTTGTGTTAACAATACCTCTACATATTTCAGCTCAGAAATGAGCAGGATGATTAAAACACAAACAGGGGCTCTATGTATCCTAATACATTTACCATTTGCCACTCATTTTGCAGTACATTGAATGGAGAAAAACAGGGTTCAGAAAGAAATGTCCACCAAATGAAAACCCACTTTAGGACAATACTCATTCAACCATGTGAGGACACTTTAACCTATATTGATATTTTTATCAGTGTTGACTCCTAAGGACCATCTAGACTAGTCCCTGTTGTTTCATGGCAAAGCTTCTCAGAAATGACTTACCAGTGCTTTCTTCCCACGGCTAAGAATGAGTATCTGGACCAGTGGTGGTATTTTACTGGTTCAGCCCTCTTCTGCTGAGGCAGTAGGAGCGATGAGCAGTGGAGACCGAACCGGTTCTCTCCAACGCTCTGCTGTTGGGCCCACCCACCCACCCAGTCTCCCATATTCACCTTTATCCGGGGGTGGGATTCAATTTTTTAACAACCGGTTATGTGGGCGTGGCTTAGTTGGTGGGCGTGGCTTGGTCATGTGACTGGCTGGGTGTGACCAACTCAATATCACTCACATCGAGGCACGCATCTCCTCGCCTGACCTCTCATGACTGTGGGGATGCTGCAACAGTCGTAAGTGTGAAAAACAGTCATAGGTCACTTTTTTCAGTGCCATTATAACTTTGAATGGTCACTCCACACAAGCAAAGTACCAGCAAAGGAGGGGAAAAAAAACTTCAGAGGCGTTCCTGAGGCAGGAAGTCTAGTCCTGCCAAGAATGTAATAAGGGTTAACGGAGAAGCAGTTTCTGTAAGCAACACCAGAATGTTTCCTTCCTGCCTTCCTACAGGATTAGGCCAGTAATTTCTTCTAATGACCGGTTCTCCGAACTGCTTAGATTGTTAACAACCGGTTCTAGTGAATAGGTGCGAACCTGTGGAATCCCACCCCTGCTTTTATTCTCTGAATTTGAAGTGCAGCTGCTTTGCGTGGCACAAAAGAGTGCTGCGAGGCAGCTGCTGAAGCAACCATGATCATGCAGATGAATTAGAATGCCTCTGCACCTGCACAAATGCCTCTGCGGCTGCACAAAGTGTGTGCACACACGCCAATCATGCCCACCAAGCCACGCTCACCGAACCCGTGGTAAAAAATATTTTAATCCCACCACTGGACTGAACCAAGGTCATCCAGCTGGCTTTGTGCCTAAGGCAGAACTGAACTTACAGTCTTTCAGTTTCTAGGCTGCTGTCTTAACAACTGAACCAAACTGCATTTTAAATTCTAATTATTATTTCATTTCAGGCATTCCACCTGGGGACAACAAGTGATGAGGGCAGCCACTTCCCTTATGCTCTGCATATCTATTTCAGTGGGGTCCTTGGTGCTCTCTGAGCTTGGTGGTTTTCTTGAAGATGTATCATCGCCAAACTAGGCAACATCATCCATGTACTGGTAATGAACCATCTGTAAGAATATCATCAAGTTCAAAGAGCACCAAAGATCCAACAGTTCAACCTTAAGCTACAAATACCCTCTTCTATTGCAACTTATTTCTCCATCTGGATCCTCTGCTGTCCCTAATAACTTTCTCTGAGCCTTTTAGCTGTTGCCTAACTGGCAATTCTTATATCAGGCTATCAGTAAACTTACCTTGTGTTTGGGACACGAATTGTAATTTTCTATTGTAATGTTTGAACACATTGTACTCTACTTCACCACTATTGCTTTTCCTCTTGTATTATATCATTTTTTAATTGTAAACTTCTGCAGGACTGTTTCATTTCAGGTATTGATATTACTGAATTCTGTTTTGCTTAATGAGAAAGATTTTTATTAAAATATATTCAAAAATGAATTTAGACATCACTTAAAACCGTTAGTAAAATGAAAAATATATATTGGAATAAAGAATTGCATCTCTCGTTACCATTTAATAGAAGATATGCTGTAATTATTAGCTATCAGAATGTTTCACTCACAATAGTCCAGCTAAACTAAGTAATTGATTTAATGATTGGAGTATAAATATATACTCCCTAGAATAGAATAGAATAGAATAGAATAGAATGGAATGGAATGGAATGGAATGGAATGGAATGGAATGGAATGGAATGGAATGGAATTCTTTATTGGCCAAGTGTGATTGGACACACAAGGAATTTGTCTTTGGTGTATATGCTCTCAGTGTACATAAAGTATGTTTAACACAACTGAAACAGCATAATATAATGCAGAGTTCCCCAACCTTTCTGGCTTTGCAGACCGGCAGGGAAGAGTGAAAGGGAATGATTCCATGTGAATGGCCAGCAAGTGCACATGCAACTCCATTTGTGTGAGTGGCAAACATGCGTGTCACCGCTTGTGCAAATGAAATGTGCTCAACCACTGCTTGTGCAAGTGGGGTTGCATGCCCACATGCGCTCGGCTGTCATTTTTGCAGCCCAATTCCGAATGACTCAAGGCCTGGTAGGGGGTTGCAGCCTGGGGGTTGGGGACCCCTTGATATAATACACAGAATTATTGAAAGCAAACAGTCAAAGCCTGGAACTAGATTCAAACTGTCTCATTAAATTTTTGTGGATTTTTGGAAACTATTTGCTTTAATAATTAGAAATAAAAGGTTGTGATTTTCTGCATGCATCACACACAGTAACTCAATATCATATTGTTCCAGGGCAGGCAGAAAAAAATGATTCCCCCCCCCCCCCCAAGAAAATATCATTGTGGAGCTGATTCAGGGAGGCCTATGCTTTCTTGCAGCTGTAAATAAGGAAAGATGTTGAAATTGTATTTTATAAAACCATTAACTAATTAAAATGTTCCCGTCCCTTCCTAAATCAATTTTCTCATTTATTTTATTTCACTTATTTTATTAACAAACATTTCACTAAATTACACTAACTATTTTATCCCTCATTTTAATCATACATTGTTTCCAATTTTCTAAAGTTATTTCAATTACTAATATAACAATACAATCTTATGTACCTTTACAGAATCCCTTTTTCAGTTCAATTTTCACCCATTATCTCTAAATAGGTCCTGTTTCTCTTTATCTTGTTCCAGTCCTTTGTAACTTCTTTTCCTTTCCTTCTTCCCTCTCTTCTTCTCTCTCCCCTTTTTATCCCCTTGTCGCTCTACCTCTATTTCTCTCTTCTGTATTCCCCTCTTCTGTTGCTTTCCAGTATTATACTTATTTTTTGAATTATTTTTCTTTTCTTTGGTTGTTTTTTTAAGTCTTAAATTCTCCATTCTCTTTCCACCTTTCCTTTTTCTTCCCCACATAGAATTACTTGTTCATTAAAGATGGCTTCTTCTTTGTCCCAGTCTTCTTGTTTTGCAGACGTTTCTTGTTGTTTCTCATAGGTTCCAAATCTCCATTTCTAAGAATTGAAAAACGAAGCCAAAAGAACCCCTCCCTTCTTGTGCACCTTCTTTATACTTTTTAAGTTCCATTTCCAATTCATCCAGAAGTAGTGCCATTGTATAAATTTTTAAACAACCACCCGATTAACTTTAGTCATTCAAATGCAATAACCAAGAATCCAAAGATCACCAAGTAATCCAAATACACGCAAGCTGTTTCTTTTTGCTCTTTTTTTTCACTTTCTCTTCCTGGGGTTCTACTGTTTAGTTACAAAGTTTCAGTTAAAATGTATCTTTTAGAAGTCTTGTTGAAGTTTTACTGTAGATTCCTTTCAATTCCAGGCAGTCTTCTCCCTCTTTCCAGATCCTGCCCTTTTATTCTTTTTCTCTCCCTTCCAGCTTATGGAAAAATTTTAAGTGTCCAGAAATCTTTATTATCCCTTTGACATTTTGTTTTATTTTCAGCTTAATTGCCTGTTGATGTCAAAGTGGATTTTTCTGATTTCTTATTTAAGTCTCTTAGTTGTCAGTATAGGGAAAGGGAGAGAAAAAAAACAAAACACCAAACCTTTCCCATTTCACTTTCCTTTGCTGCTTCCGATTCTTTGGGAATGATGCTATTTTTTTGTAAGTTTAAATTCCAGGGTACCTTAGTTGTTGCTTTTGCAATTTAACCTGGTCAGCCAAAACTTTCACTTCTTATCTTCCTCCTGCACATTCTTTTCTGGTCGAGTTCTTCTTTGAGGTGGCCATTTCTGACCACCGCTGCAACTGTCTTCGGGAAAGGGAGTAATGGCCAGCTGAGGAGGAAAGATGTGGCTCTCCTCAACCCTGCTGGCAGTCTCCCCCTCTCTTCACCACCTCTACGGGGTGGCTTAGCCCCGAAACCAGCCGGCTCAGGGTGCTCCAGCGGCGAGCCCAGACCGAAACCGCGCACAATCGCGGATTTCTATCTGTCGCCGAAGGAACTCAAACCAGAAGCCTCATTAAATTTTGATAACATGTTAATTATCAGCTATGTACTCTTGTTTTATTTGAAAATGATGGTTCTTTAAATGTAAGTATAAATATATTTCTCCATGGGCTTGTATCAAAACACAGAAAATAATATTTTAAAATGCTAAAACGAAAATGCTCATTTTATAAATACTAGATGGCCCATAATTTGTATACAACTTACACCCTATGCCAGTGAAAATAATGAATTAAAAATTAGCAGGGTTTGTGGAATCTTCCTTTTTAAATATTGAAATTACGGCACTGTTTCCTAACCTACAGGAATTTGCCCAGGGGCATTGATATAAGTAAACAGGTTTTGGAATTTTTTTTTTTTTTTTTTTTACAAATAGGAACTTGTTACTGCATAAATTACTTTTGAATGATTTCAGAACAATTTTTAAATTGTTTCTATGGTTATAAATATTATATAATCATGACAATAATTCAGAAATTGTTCTGATATAATTTAGAAGTAATTTATGCAGTAAAAAATTCTTATTCTTTAAATATTTGTTAAAAAAAGAAAGAATTCCAAAACCTTTTGTGTGCAAACAAAACAAGGAAGTAATTGACAATATTAAAAATTTATTGCATGACTTGATGCTGCCCTTTCCATAAACTTAACATTTGAAGAAGTTTTTTAATCTCTCTTCACCTATCAACAGATACATGTTGATGTTTTTTCTTCATCCTTCAATATCATTGGTCTAAATTTAACTAAACATTTGTAATTTTGTTAAATTGCTGATGTCACAAGGATAACTTAAATACTCCTGATTATAGGCTGCATAGAAAGAGGAGAATGCATTATTAGGAGATAAAATTCCGGAAGCCAGTGATGTACTTTTCACTGGAACTTTGGTGAACAATGTAGAAAAGAAAGGTAATAATTTGGTAAAAATACACAGCGCTAATGATATATACATAGATGCATGAATGCATACCTATCACTCTATTTCATTTCAAAGTAAGCAATTTTAATTACATTTTTAAGTCTGCATGTTTCTCACTCTTGGACATTCTTGCATTTCTAGTTTTAGCTAAGTTAATATTTACCTTTTTGATATTAGCTTTGTAATCACAAGAATGCTTTTTATAGGAAGAAATAAACATTGGAAGCATAAGAATTAAAAAAAAATGTCCCTTCCCATGGCTAGACCTATAAAAATATCCTAGGAAGCAGCACCTAAACTGAATGGCCTGGGGTAAATTATAACACTTTTTTTTTCTTCTACAGAAGCCATAGAAAGATTTGTGTTGGAACCAGCTGGAAATCTGGCTGGTCCAACTTCCTTCGCCTTCTCGTGGATTGATAGGAGCTTAAATCAATAACTGAAGGAGAAGGCCATTCTTGAGTCAGTTGAACATTGATTATATACCAGCACTTGTATTCAGAGATATGATTATTATTATGGTTTGTCACACAGTCAGCCAGATGTTTAGTTTAAAGTAAAAAGGTTTTAATCTGATGCCAATTCTAATATAGGCAGTTGAGTCTCTCTGGGGAAGGGATTGTATAAATTGGATGCCACCATTCAAAAAGAAATTTTTCTTATACCGGAAGAAACCAATCTTTCCTCTTTGGGTATAATACAGAAGTGATTTGCCAGTTCCTCTCTCTAAACCTTAGGGTCCTAGTCCCTCTTTCTAAATAATAAGCACATTCTAAGCCTTAAGGAATAAAGGATAGAAAGGATAGTTTTACTTAATGAATTAATTAGATAGTTTTGTTTACTCAAAACTTTTATAACCTACCTTTTCCTTTTGAGGATTTTTTTTGGGGGGGGCATGAAAGATCTCCAGTCATGTAAAATAGACATGCCATAATCCCTTGTTCAGCTGGAAAAATCCCCATACAACTAAGTTTATAAAAAAGAATGTGGCAAGGCTGCATGAAAATTACTTTTTCTTGTTAATAAGGCATTTGCAGAAGCCAAGGTTCATTAGTTTAGCCTTTATAAAAGACACTGTTTCATTAAAACTGGGAGGCTTACATTGTGACAACTGGATTAAATCTAGAAACAAATTAACCCTGTAACACATCCATAATTACACTGTGGGATACTCTAACCCACCCTTGATCTTGGTTGGAACTAAAAAATAATGATCACTCCTGGGCCTTGCTGATTTCCATTCTAGTTAGATAAATGCTGGTTTAGCTCTACTTGCAATCGCTTTATTCAGAGAATGAGATGGCACTGGAAGGATTTTAATAGATATTTGGCACACCAAAGCATTCAGCTAAAATCAGCCACTCTTTTACTACCACGGATAGATGTGTTTAGGGAGGGAGAGGGGGATAAAAAAAAAATGATCTTGATTTATTTTAGAACAAAATGGCCTAATCAACCAAAAAGGGTCATATCACAGTACAGACAATGGCCATCTTCTTACTTGGTGAGATGCCAAGATAAATATGCAAAAATGATACGCATATTTCACAGAAAGTTGTCTTTGTAACCATCTATTAGGAAAATAGTAAAAGTGCATATTAATATTACAGCTGTATATAAAATTGTTCTTGCTTGTAGCTAAAAGGTATCTTTAAGTATTAAAATTAGTCTGAACAGTCTAATTTTATTTCAAGTTTTTGATTTGGTATCTTCCTCAGTAGATTGTTGGAATGCAGTGGATATAATATATCTTTACTTCAGCAATACATTTTGACTAAATATTCCATGACATCCTACTTGGCAAGCTTGTAAAGGGTAGGCTTACTATGACTGCAGCAGCTGGCATACCTAATCTGAGTTGGCAATTTAAACAAGGTTGATTTTAGTTAGTCTTTGCATGGGAAACTACCATGTAATTTCAAGGCTATAGACTAAATTCTGAAGAAAAACACCTCCCCTCCATAGGAGGACAACGGAAAACCACTTCTACAGTGTTGTCAAGAAAAATGCATAAATGAATCCATGTAGCCACAAAAAACTGAGCTCAATTGAGAAATCCTTACTTAAAAAAAAATATCTAAAGTTGATTTAACATCTATAGTCAAAGAGTTCTTAACAATGGTCCCTCATTAAAACTGCAGGAAGATATTGAATTGCATGAGGTTTTAGCCCTGACCCCTGTACAGATAGTCCTTGATTTATGAGTGTAGTTGAGTCTGGAATTATGGTTGTAAGTCATGTTGGTCATTAAATGAGCCACCATGCTACACCAATATTACAACCTTTTTTCCTTTGGCCATTAAGTGATTATAATGATTATAAAGCAAATGCTGTGGTCATTAAGTGAATCCATTGCCTGAAATTGGTGGCTTTTGTTGGAAATTGGAGGTAAACTCTAGTTTCTGGCAAAAAAAAGTGGTAAATTACCCAGAGTCACTTTCAACTATATAAATTTGATTAATAAATAAATTCTTGAATATAGCATTGGATTTAATGCTCTAAATGGCTATTTCCAACTCTTTGGAACCTTTCTCCCCCTCTCCTTTCCTTTCTCTCTAAATATGGTCTTGCCAGAGCTTGTCAGAAAGCAGCAATATCATTTTTAAAAGTTTCCTATCCTCATCCTAAATAGCACCACTATTCTTTGGTTCCTACAAACTTTTGGTTGCTCTGAAACCAAAGAAGTGCCACCTCCTATTAACAAATCAGTTAATTTAGAAATCTGCAGTGAATTATGAATGAGGAGAGGGTTCAGACAGTTAAGAACTGTCATTCTTAAAATGGGCTCCAAAATTATTATTTAATTCAAGCGCATAGCTTCCACCATCGTGTCCTTAAACATTTCCTTATGTGGAAAATCACACCATTCTAACCGACATCCCAAAATAGATTCCATTTTTCCCTGAAACAATGAAACCTGAATGCATTATGACTTCTGCTTCTGAAATGGTACGTATGTGACAAGCAGTGCCCCAGGGGATAAATACTTCCCTTCTGTTTACCTTCCTGTATCATAAAATAGAGGAACTAAGTTATGCAAGAGATGTTCAGAGGTGCAGAGCAATGCTTTTGTCAGGGCCTCTGACTCAACCTGTGATCCACAAGAGAAGCCATCCTCTTGTGATTTGTGGGTGTGCTCATCACTGAATAATGGATGCCCATTTCCCTGACACAAGGTTAAAATGTTAATCATATCTGGAGTTTAATTTGAAGCCCTAGGGAAAGGGCATTCTGTTTCACCTTCTCCCAGACAAGTTACGAATTTCACAAGTAACCTACGCTTTTGAATCTTCAGAATATTTTCAGGTTGTGTGACCAGCAAATGTGATGTGCAGCAACATTGTTTGTGAGGGTTTTCCTTTCTTTTCTTCTGTTCAATTATGTGTGATTTTTGGAGACTGTCTGACTCTGGACAAGTCCCTGTAGTTTTCTTGACAAGATTTTCAGAACTGGTTTGCTATTGCCTCTTTCCTAGGGCTGAGAGAAAGTGATTGAAGGTCACCCAGATGGCTTTGTCCCTAAGGCAGGACTAGAACTCACAGTCTCCCAGTTTCTAGCCTGGTGCATTTAACCACTACATCAAACTGACTGCCAAATCAGTTCTGATGCAGTTCAAGTTGGAGAGCTCAGATGTGGAGGCTCCCGAATGCAATCCAATTTTGTGCTTTGAAATTTGGAGGCAAAACAATTTGATTGGAACTGATTCAGATTTTGATTTGGCAATCAAAATGTCTGCCACTACTAATGTTTTTTTGACAGACTGGAGTGAAAATAGCATGCATGATACCCATTTAGAGTACATTAACTCCTATAAGTTTATGCCTGATACCTGCCAGAATCTTACCACAATAATGTTTAGAATATTTCTTTTAGGACAGAAACAGCAGGGATGAGAAAAGAACAGCTCACAATGTAATTTAGGAAAGAACCTACAGAGATGTGCTGAGCTGGTATGGAAATAACAAACTCCAATTTAAAAACCATACTTTTAAAATTGTCTCTTAGTTATCCATTGGCTTGTTCCCATTTCTTCCCTGAAACAATGAAACTTGAATGCAGTATGACTTCTGCCTCTGAAGAACCATGGTGGCACAGTATGTAGTACTGTAGGTTACTTCTGCTGACTGACGGCTACCAGCAGTTCAGCAATTCAAGTCTCACCAGCTCAAAGTTGACTCAGCCTTCCATCCTTCTGAGGTGAGTAAAATAAGGACCCAGCTTGTTGAGGGCAATATGTTGAATCTATAAACTGCTTAGAGAGGGCTGTAAAAAGCAGTGCTATTGCTATTCTTCTCCTGTCAAGTTTGACATGATATTGAAGAATGTCTGCCCAGGTGTGTGGTATGTAGCTTTTTACTCAGGGATCATTGAATTATTTGTTGTACCAAATAGATTAGCATGGCTAGTTGGCAAACTTTGTCTTCCTGGTAGGGCTCCATTCATTAAGTTTTGGATGCCCAATGGTACATCTTAGCAAGACATAACTCCTAGAAAGTGACTAGGATATATGTCCATTATAAAAAGTGCTGTTTTCTGAGAAGATTTTGCTTCATTGTACTAGATATTAAAGATGCCAGGAATGTTTTCAGGGAATGTTAAAAGAGTATGCAAAGTTAATGCTGCAGTACTCTTCAAAAGTTAGTCTGCTTTACTAAATAGCAGAATAGTGCTGCATTTACATGAAGAGGAATAATTTCTTCCAAACTATTTTAAAAATACTACTCACACAGAAGATGCAGCTTTGCTTAGAGCTTATTCAGTGGATGTAATGACTGTTGAGTGGTTTATCACTCTGCTGCTGATTATGTATTATGGTTTTAATATGGTTTTTAACATGTTTTTATATTTATTTTTGGCTTGCTTCTGCATTTGGTACTGCTTTAGCAGTTGTTTACTGTCATATTTGTAAGAGGAGTGGCTATACAAATTGAATAAATACTTGGAATACCCTGACTGGTATTGGCAAGCAAGCAGATAAATGGGCATCACTTTTTGTTAAACTGGTTGACAGATCCAGTCTTCTACCCTCTTTCTTAGCTGCCAGAGTAAGGAAAGGTTCATTAAGCTTGACAAGCATATCCATTTAAGTGTAGTTTTGAATACTATTTCTCAAACTTGGCAACTTTAAGATGTTTGGGTTTCAGCTCCCAGAATTTATTTATTTTATTTATTTATTTATTTGATTTGCCAATTGTTTACAAGATAATAAGTATAAGTGTATACATAGTTGTGAATACATGAAATGGGTACATATAAGAAAAATAAAAGAAGAATAAGAGAAACAATAGGACAGGGACGGTAGGCACGTTGGTGCGCTTATGCACGCCCCCTACAGACCTCTTAGGAAAGGGGTGAGGTCAATAGTAGACAGTCTAAGGTTAAAGTTTTTGAGGTTTGGGGAAGAAACTACAGAGTCGGGTAGAGTATTCCAGACATGGACCACTCTATTGCTGAAGTCGTATTTCCTGCAATCAAGTTTGGTGTGGTTAACTTTGAGTTTGTATCTATTGTGTGCTCTTGTGTTGTTATGATTGAAGCTGAAGTATTCATTGGACAGGTAGGACATTGCAATGTATGATTTTATATACCATGCTTAAATCAGACCGAAGACGGCGTAATTCAAGGTTTTCTAGTTCTAGAATTTCAAGTCTGGTGGCATAAGGTATTCTACAACGAGTAGAGGAGTGGAGAACTCTTCTTGTGAAATATTTCTGGACTTTCTCAATTGTGCTAATATCAGATACGTAATGTGGGTTCCAGACTGATGAACTGTATTCGAGTATTGGTCTAGCAAATGTTTTGTATGCTCTGGTTAGTAGTGTGATATTACCAGAGAAAAAGCTACGTAGGATTAGGTTAACAACTCTTAATGCCTTTTTGGCTATGTAGTTGCAGTGGGCTCTAGCACTTAGATCATTAGAGGTGAGTATTCCAAGGTCCTTTACTGAGCTTGGGTCATCAACAAGATCTTGACTATTCAGCTTGTATTTTATTTTCTGATTTTTTTTGCCAATATGTAAGACAGAGCATTTATTTGTTGAGATTTGAAGTTGCCATTTGTTTGACCATTCTGATACATAGTCAAGATCTTTTTGTAGGGTAGCAGTATTGTCTGTGGTATTGAACAGCTTTACATCATCAGCGAAAAGAACGCAATTGCTCTTAATATGATCACAGAGGTCATTTATGTAGAGTATGAAGAGAGTTGGTCCTAGAACACTGCCTTGGGGGACACCACTATTGACAGGTACAGAATTTGATAGGACGCTCCCAATTTTGACCATTTGTTGTCTGTTTGCCAGGAATGCTTCTATCCAGTTATGCAGTTGTCCAGAGATACTATAGGATTTTATTTTTAGGAGTAGTTTGTCGTGTACCACTGAATCAAAGGCTTTACAGAAGTCTATGTAGATTGCGTCTATTGCTTTGCCCTGGTCGAGTTGTGTCGTCCATATGTTTTTGCAGTGTAAGAGTTGCAGATTACAGGATAGTTTTTTTCTGAAACCAAATTGTTTATTGGAGAGTAGGTTGTTTGTCTCTAAGTGGAGACAACCAGCCAGCCCCACCACACATCTTAAAGTTGCCAAAATTGAGAAATGCTGTCCTAGAAACATGTTGAATGACATGATTTCAGTATAATGTAAAGTTCCAGAGTTGTGGCTTGCTAGTCATACTTTATGTTAGTTGTAAAACAGTTCCCAAGGTAGAGCACTTTGCTCCTTAGTAACCTTATAGCAAAAAAAATAAAAATAAAAATACTGTAGTTGGGCAGGATTTGATGGATGTGAGTAATGTGACATAAGGACAGAATGGATCAGTTTTCTGACAGGGGGAGAAAAGTACATACTGCTTTGACATTAAGTGTGTATATTAGACCAGCCACAGCCATTGGGCCCGGATACAAAGCTCTGATTGCTGAATAGTGCCATCCTTTGTATTGGTAGGAATGAGAAGAGAAAACAACACAAAGTCTTATTGCTTGATCTTTAATTGTAAAACTATTGTAAAAGTGTAACATTAATGTGCATTGTGTTCACAGTGTGTCCCATTCACTCAGTGCATTGGGATGGAAACTTGCTCCAAACCTAAAAAGTTTAAAAGTGACGTTTTACCCAATAGTGTATGAAAATAAAAACGATTGTGGTCAAGTATTAATCAATTTCCCCACAAAAGGAATATGTTTTCTGCCTGCCTGTGAGGATTCAGGGCTTGCTGTTTCCTTTAAGCTGCCAGATGTTCCACTGAGGATGATACTCTTTACCAGTGGTGGTTGCAGATAGCAATCAACACAGGTAAAGGGGGAGAGTGATTCTATGCAAAGTTGGAAAGCCTCGTCTCTTCCACACTCTCAATGTTAATATAATCTGCAGCATGAAAAAAAAATGAGATGCCAGATTATGGAGAAGAAAGATAGATTGGAGTAGATTTTCCTATTGACTATATAACCTTAACAGTAAGTAATAAGGTGCTTTCTATATGTAGCTATCTAATTCCTCTAACATACCAGTTTAGGTCCAGTCACAAAATATTAATTTGTTCAAGACAGACTATCAGTTAAAAAAGCAGGATCTTTGGGAAGGGAAGTTTTAGTTTGTGAGGGATGTTGGGAGAAATAAAGATGAATGGATGGAAAGTCACAGGGGGGGGGGGGGGGGGGGGGGGGGGGGGGGGGGGGGGGGGGGGGGGGGGGGGGTGTGGTGGGGGGGGGGGGGGGGGGGGGGGGGGGGGGGGGGGGGGGGGGGGGGGGGGGGGGGGGGGGGGGGGAGGGGGGGGGGGTTGGGGGTTGGGGGGGGGGGGGGGGTTTTGGGTTGGGGGGTGTGGGGGGGGGGGGTGGGTTGGTGGGGGGGGGGGGGGGGGGTGTTTGGGGGGGGGGGGGGGGGGGGGGGGGGGGGGGGGGGGGTGGGGGGGGGGGGGGGGGGTTTTGTGGGTTTGTGTTTTTTTTTGGTTTTTGTTTTTTTTTGGTTTTTTACTTTTTTTTTTTTTTTTTGTTTTTTTTTTTTTTTTTTTTTTTTTTAGTTCCCTGTGTCTCATTTCAATGTCAAACCACCATACCAACAGGGGACTGTCATCGAATAGGACAGGTGATATACAGGATAGATTTGGGAAACATTGGAATGGATCACACACAAAGATGACTGAACAAATCAGAATTAACAAGAGGGAATGAAGCTGCATCAAATGGCAAATCAGTTCTAAGAGAGAGTGAGAGAAAAAAAGCAAAAACATTTCCCCAGCCCCAAAGGATTCTGATAGTCATGGGATTTAATGAGGTGAAAATATTCTTTGGCTAGAAATCACATTTCTGTCAGACCACTCAACACACTCAGTCTACTATCTCCATGTATGGTTAGACTAACTGGTTCATTATTTCCAGTGTTAGAAACAGTAAAATACCATTGAGGCACTGCTGTATTTGTTCATATCACTCTGAATCAATTTGGAGTCACTGATTCAATATGGCAGATCAACTTGGCTTGGTACTTTGGCTATGCAATCACCTAGAATTCAATCTCTGACTTAAACATTTACATGACTATATTATCTGCACCCATGAAGTGGATTTGCTTGCCTGTGGTATATTTGATTTGGGACTAGTGACAAATGATGGATAAGAAAACAGAAAATAGTATATTAAAATTACAACAAAAACCTTAGAGGAAAGTACCAGAAGAACTTAATCATTTGGGATTTATCTGTTTGATGCAGTTTTCTAGGAATTGTATGCATACAAAAAGCAAGCAATCCAACTGGTCTACACACACACACACACACACACACACACAATATCCTTCAGAAATATCAATTGTTATGGTTATCTTTTTTTCATGGGCATAAACCTTTTTTCATAGCTTGAAAAATGCCAGCTTTACTCACCCAGGATAGAATTTATATCTAGAGGATTTTCTGCAATAATTCGATAACCACATAATTTGATATATAATATTTTTTGGTTTAGCTGTCATGTTTATTTCTATTTTGCTCCAAGCCAAAAGACCTTGAGCTTTGCCTATGGTGAGAAACAAAGAGGGTGATAATACTCCTTTTGCCCTTAGAATTAGAGAAATTGTGGTGTTTTTTTCCCCCAAAAGGCAACTGGGCTTTCTTGGTGTTTTCTTGGAATATATTTTGCTTCTCACCCAAGAAGATCTTTAGTTCTGAAAAAAATGAACTGATGAACTGAAGAAATTTCTTTAATGAGAGGTAAAACATTTTAAAAGAAAACACTAAGGAAGTGTACCATAGTTGCCTTTTGAAAATGAGCTAGATGATTGAGAATCCATAGACATTTGCTTAATATTTAGAATACTTTATTTGTTTTAACAGAATAACAGAGTTGGAAGGGACCTTGGAGGTCCTCTAGTCCAATCCTCTGTTCAAGCAGGAAAACATATGTCCAATCTTTTCTTAAGAATCTCCAAAAACATTTGTCCTTGAATGCTAGGAGTACCCTGACATCAAAGAGATTTACCATTAACAAATTCATTCAGTCTCCATTTGGAGATGAATTAGAAATGGCAGAACTTCGTAACTGCTGTAGGGCTTTTTTTTCTCTTCATTTTATTACCCGTTGTCCATCTCCTAATCTTTGTAACTTACCTAATGAAAAGTTCTGGAGAAGCTGATAGCTTGAATTGATTTTGGTTGGTTGAGTGTAATAAAAATATTACTCAGATATAGATTTTGAATTTTTAAGAATTAAAATATGCTTGAAGTTCATTCAGTTGGTTCTGTTAATTAATATAAAGTGTATGAAGTCCCAATTTCATTTTACTAATTTTGTTTGGAATTCAGGAATACTTCTGCAAGGTACAGTAGGATTGCATCTTTGTGCAAACTGTCAGATTTTGTGTAAAAAATGGAGAAACAAAAAAACATTATTGTTGATACCAGTGAAGACTATTTATTGTGTTTTATTTCTGTAAGCAGATAGAAAGGATTTTAGTCAAATCAGCTATGGGATGTAGATTTAGGGCTTCCTAATCATCATATTTTAGTTCAAAATACATTGTTTACAAACTTTTTTTTTAAAAAAACCATTCACTTCCTTCAATAGCTTTTCCTTCAGATATGTTGGGACAGAAGCATTCAACATTTCTTTGATCATGTTATGAAAAACTTGTAAGAATCAAAATCCAAGAATTTTGTTGGGAATGAGGTTCTACATGAATTAAAATGGTCAGAGTCAGCAATATTTTATATCAATAATATAAGAGTTTACTTGCCAGTTCATAGAGTATAATAGCAGGGTTTTTAAAAAAAATCAGTCTTGTAATAAACAAGGATGATTTCCTATTTAGATGGGAGCATCACATTATGCTTACTTATAGACTTTAGAGCTTAGAGCATCAATAAAAGATACTCCTACATTTATGAGTCAAGTGATGGACTGAAATGCTGTGGAAGCCAAAAGCACTGACATCAGTGGAGCATTAGTATCATGGGCTATAAAACACTTAGATAAGGGATAAACCTTTGCCACAGGCATAAATTACACTGAACAGGCAGACAAAAGATATATTCCTGATGGTTCCCATTTATCAACTATTCAGAGATGAGAAATAGCCTGAAAATATAAGTTTGTATTTACACTGGAAGTGGAAGAGAAAATTGATTACCAACGTGATTAGTTAGAAATCATCTGACTGATAGTAATATATTTCTGGGAATTAATGGTAAGAAATGGATGTACTAAACGGCTCTAAAATGTGTCATAACTCTTTTTATGGCTTACTTAATTTTGCTTAAAATGCTTGTGTTTTAACTGAGCAGGATTCTACATTTACCTTGCATCTAGTGAAAAATTATTGGGGGTTTCACTTAGAAATTGCCATAGTTGCAGTTCTGTTATGATTTCAATCCTCTTCCAAATTGTACACATGTGCCTCCTAATAGATCTTTCCTGTTTTTGTCTTGAACTGAGTTCTCACTAACAGAAGGAAGATGTTTTCCAGTTTCCTTTTATCCCTCATCAAAGCAGAATTCAGGGATCTATTGGGAACTGCAAGGGGAATCAAGGAAAAAAATCCTTCTCTACTTTCTATTAACAAATCAAAAGTCCTTCTCTGAAAAAGTCAGGTTTAAGTAGATTTCATCCATTGATTATGACTATGCTCAAATTGGAGAGAAAGAGGCAAGCTAGTGCATCCAAAAGAACTTCAGATATTTAAATTATATTGGATGAGAAAACAAAAAATAGATGAGCAGAAAAAAATTAGTTGTGTATAGTGTTCTTTCTTGATGGCAGCTTGTGAAGAAGGTTGCATTTCTGTGGAAGGCAATATCATGGTCCAGACAAATGAATTTTACAAATAGCTATGCTCTGAAGCCAGATAGCTATTTGTGGGGTGGCATCTTCTTTGGGTTTTTTTTTTTTAATTTTTTTTTGTAATTTTGTAAGTCTTTGTATCCAAACGCAAATTTTTAGGATGTGATGATAATTTGTCACCTACTGAATTATAATTAAAAATCCAATGCCACATTATAAGTGAATGACTGGATTTAGAAATGTTTAGATATTTATCCTTGATAGTGTTTATCATTTTATTTATTTCATGTGGAACAACAAGATATATATTAAACTTCAATTATCTGTTTATGAATGTTGGTGTCTATGTATATATGTTGACTTGTCACAAATCAGTATTTAAATGTGAATAACTTACACAGAGAGAAGTCACCAATTCCCCCAATATCAATATATAATCTTCCAAGAATATAGTTTTGTGGGGAGCTTCTAGTGAGGATTCATGACAAACTAGACTTCCCGACAGAAGGGGATGGCATCATCTTATAGTTATAATTAATGGTTTTATGAGTAGATATTATAGAATTGTAGAAATAAGAGAGTTGAGTTGTAACCATAGAGTAAGAGGTAAATTTATAATTGTGCTTATGACTGTTGTAAAGAAGACTGCAAATTACTTCTTTGTATCCCTTTTCTTTCTTTTGTTTTTTTTCTTTTTCTTTTTTCTTTCTCACATTTTCAGCAGTCTCTGATTTCTTTCTTCTTTTTACTTTATATTAGTTTATATTAATGCTAATCTTTCTTTTAAAAATCTTCAGTAAAAATTATATGTGAGTGTGAGTTTATGCAACACCCATCCACACACACGTAGAGAGAGAGAGAGAGAGAGAGAGAGAGAGAGAGAGAGAGAGAGAAGTATGCACAGGCATGCATATGCTTACATGACATACAAATTTATGCAGTCAGTTAGTGGGCTGAATTTGGTTTGTTGGGTCATAAATCTGTAAGGCCATGGAAGTTTTAAAGAAGCTTCCCTTAGCTCTGTTGAGTCACTATAGGAATGGCAAACTTTTGTTGTAATATATCAATGTGCTGAGCTGCCAAATGGGAAAAAAACTGAACATATTAGGACTTGCTTTTGCATAAACATGCAAGGATTGTTCAGGCAATAAACAGAACCAAAAATTCTATTAGCAAAATGATGGTGTAACTTCCAAAAAGTAAAGGTAGCAGAAAGATAGAAGGACCTAAGGGAGAATGAATCAATTCTCTTGTTTAATATGGGAGCAGTGTTTGACATTACTGAAAGTGATCTTTTTAAAAATCTTTGAGCAATTTTGGATCAATACTGATTTTAGGAAAGGAAAAAAAGATATGTTTAATTGAATACAGTAGAGATTCACCTCAAAATAGGAAACTAGTATAATATTTTGTGGGAGGGCTTTTTTTGGCCATTTTATTTTTCTGAACTAATCTTATTATAAAACACACAGACAGTATTACACAGCATGCAATGAATAAAGAAGAGCATTTAAGATTTGAACTTTGGTTACAAGATGTTCAGGAGAATGTAGGAAGAGTATATAATTGAGCAACGCCTACCCAGGAATTTTTGCTCCCAAATTCTGCAAGAAACTTGGAATTCAACTCTAGTTAGTAGACAACTGTGGGCTTGTATAATGCCCACTGTATGCTTTTTCTATTGTCTTTTAATTATTTCAGAAATATGGATATAGATAGAGGGAAATGGAGATAGATATGCACATGTGTGCACACTCATACAGGGAAGAAGGGAGAGAAATACGAGAAAAAGATAGGTTTTAAAATAATCTTGTAGGAAATGGCCAGGTGGAGCCTGGGATGGGTTGAATGCATCATCAGTCTGAAGTTCCTATGCTCCGAAGAGACATAAGTCCACCCTCCCTTTAAGTCAATTGATTCTTATCTGGCACCAACCTAACGTGACCATTATTAGATCAGATTCTTGTGTGTGGGTAGCCTGGAATAAACTTGCAGTGCTTTTGAATTCTACCCTGGCTCCTTGCTCCTTACACTGACAAATCTCTTTATATTTATTTTGGAATTGTAGACAAAGGTGTATCCCTCTTCCACGATTCCAGTTGCAACTCCCTACTCAGGAAAAAGCAATGCTTCAATCCCCATCTTGACAAATTTTTCAAAAGGATACCATTATTACTGATGTTAAAAGTCAGTCATGACCAAGTGGGTGAGACATGCATTATTATGCAGGTTGATTGTAATATCCATGTTTTGACCACACTGAGACACAAACCAATTAGAGACATCCATGAATTACCAGTTTTCAGTTCACGTGGAAGTATTTGTATGTGGTGAAAGTCTTCCTGCTCTACATTGTATTGGTGAAGAGAGACTCTTCAGTGATGTCCCTGGGGAGTCAAGAATGAAACTGAGAGGGAAAAAACACAATTTCAATTATTTTAACAATTTTCTCTTCCCCACTCCCAATTCAAGAATATGCTTTGTCCAAATAACATGAAATAGGCTAAGAGAAAGAGGTAAGAATAATATTGGAAATGTTCATTATGGCCCTATCTTTCTTTCTCCTGGGGTACCCTAAGTTTCTAAATAGGTAACTGCAGAATATGAAAACTTTCCCTTTGTGAACTTCATTAAATTAATGTATTTCTCCAGAAATTCTACACTTAATATAGTCTAAAACAGCAACTTATAAATTTAAATCTACTTTTAGAAAAACATCACAACTTTATCAGCTGTACTAATACTGCTGAACATAAAAGATAAGGTAAGATAGGGTAATTCAGAGGGTTTAAAATATTTATTTATTTAATTTATTTATTTGATTTGTCAATCACTTACAAGATAATAGGTATAAGTATAAACATGAGTAAGAATACAGGAAATAGGTACAAATAAATGGGGACAATAGGACAGGGATGGTAGGCATGATTGTGCACGTATGCACGCCCCTTATAGACCTCTTAGGAATGGGGTGAGGTCAATGGTAGATAGTTTATAAGGTTAAAGGAGTGGGGGTTAGAGGATGTAACAACAGAGTCAGGTAGTGTATTCCAAGCATTGACCACTCTGTTGCTGAAGTCATACTTTCTGCAATCAAGTTTGGAGCGATTAACATTGAGTTTGTATCCATTGTGTGCTCTTGGAGTGTTGCGGTTGAAGCTGAAGTAGTCATTGACTGGTAGGACATTGTAGCAGATAATTTTGTGTACTATGCTTAAGTCCAACCTTAGACGATGTAGTTCAAGGTTGTCCAAGCCCAAAATTTCAAACTTGGTGATATAGGGTATTCTGTTGCGAGCACAGGAGTGTAGTATTCTTGTGAAATACTTCTGGACTTGCTCGATTGTATTAAAGTTTGATATACAGTGCAGATTCCAGACAGATGAGCTGTATTCAAGTATTGGTCTAGCAAAGATTTTGTATGCCCTAGTTAGCAATTCTATATTTCCAGAAGAGAAGCTTCAGATTAGATTTACAACTCTTAATGCCTTTTTGGCAATGCTGTTACAGTGAGCTCTGTCGCTTAGGTTGTTAGATATGAGTACTCTGAGGTCCTTGACAGAGTGAGGGTCATCAACAAGGTCATGTCTGCCTAGCTTATATTTGGTGTACTGATTTTTTTAACCAATGAGTAGGACAGAGCATTTGTTGGTCGAGATTTGGAGTTGCCAGATGTTTGACCATTCAGACACATAATCAAGGTTGCTTTGAAGGATAGTAGTATTGTCAGTGGTGTTGAATAGTTTTACGTAATCCGCAAAGAGGATGCAGTTGCTTATAAGGTGATTACAAAGGTCATTTATATAGAATATAAAGAGTGTGGGTCCTAGGACACTGCCTTGGGGACACCACTGTTAACTGGAGCAGGGTTAGATATAGCGCTCCCTATTTTTTACTATTTGTTGCCTATTTGACAAGAATACAGTAATCCACTTATGAAGGGATCTGGAAATGCCTTAAGAGTTTAGTTTTAACAGTAGTTTGGCGTGTACCACTGAATCAAAGGCTTTGCAGAAGTCTATGTAAATTGCATCCATTGCTTTATCCTGGTCAAGTAGAGTAGTCCATACATTTTTATGTTTTTATATAAACTAATCAGAGCACAGAGTATGTTTCTTTGCGTGACAATTATTAGTGCCTAATACATTGGTACAACAATGGCTACAGTAAACATGCAGAAAGAAGGATCCTTATATGAATAGTGTGATTATAAAAAGGATGTACCTTTAGAGTAATTAGTGCTATGCTGATATCAAAGTCACTTTAGATAAGATTATGCAGAAATCAAAGCAATCTACTATCAGTTAACCTTGCTTGAGTGATTTAAACTTTCTGGATATTTTATTCCAGACAGTAGGGCCTGCCAAATATTGTTTTAAGACAGTTGGGACCCTGAGATGAAAGAGTTTACTTACAACAGCAGAACAGCTTCCTATTCATGTAAATTAACAGCCAGAAAAATCAAAAGACAAAAATGAAGATTATTATTTTCATGTATTTCTTAGATTTTTGAGATTGAGCATTATTTAGGGTTGGCATTGTGAGTCATGCTTTATGTGAGACAAAGGATCATCTGCAAGACTGCACAAAAGCAAAAGGACTTCCTGCTTGCATATTTGCAATAGTATTGAGAGTTGTAGAAAATCAAGATCTGCTCTCTGTCACACTGGAGAAAATAATGGAGATTAATTATAGGAAGATTTGAATGTTCAGGTTTAGGAATGTTTCCTAATGTTGAACATTCCTATAGTATGAGCACCTTGACATTGGGCCCAGCTATCCAGGAAGGTGGTGGACATCTCTTCCTTGGGTGTGTTCAATGCAAATGCAAATAGCTATCATGGAATCATTAATCTGCATTCTACCAGATTATAGCAATAACACTTAGATTTATATCACATTATAATGCTTTATAGCCTTCTCTAAGCACTTTATAGAGTCAGAATATTGCCCCCAACAATTTTTGGCTCCTCATTTTATCCATCTAGGAAGGATGGAAGGCTGAGTCAACCTTGAGCCTGGTGGGATTTTAACTGCCAAACTTCAGGAAGCCAACAGTCAGCAGAAGTAGCCTGCAATACTACACTCTAACCACTGCACCACTGAGGCTTATGGGTTGGACTTGACAGTTTATATGGCCTTTCACAGCTCTATAGTTCTTTTATTTTATAAAATTTGCTATTGAAGTTTTTGTAATGTTCTAAATACTTTGTAAATATTTTGAAAGCTTGCATACAACAAAAAGAAATTCTTAGTAGATCAGTATTGGATCTGAATGCTAATTCAGTTAAGAATGCAGCTAATTCTGGTCATATTTTTTTTTGGATATAAAGATAGAGTGAACCAGCCTCACTCAGCTCCAGTTTCAGGTGTCATAAACATCTAATTATACTTTGGAATTTTCCTCTAAAACAATTATCTGTGTTTTAACAAGTGAGAGCATAATGTTTACAGTAGTAATAGACATTTCAAGATGGTAAATAATCTAAAGTTATATTGGTTAGGAAAATGTACAGACATTAAAATTTCATTGGGATTTCGATTACTGAAAAATTGTAATTTTTCTAGCAATTGTTTCTTTGCTTGACACTTACTCTACTACTTCTGTTTGGTTTTTTCCTTCTTTATATATTTTAATCTTAAAACACACAAACAATATAGTTTTTCCAAATGTAACTGACTTTGTTACCCTTCTTTGTTATCCCTTTTAAAACCTAGTTTAAACTTAATAGTATTTCAAGAGTTTAAATTTAATACCGTGTTTCTCCAACAATACGGCCTCCACCAATAGGAAACCCCAGCATGATTTATTGGCATAAAATCAAATTAAGCCCCTCCCCCCAAATTAAGGCCCATATTAAACATGCGAAATGGGGGGGAATGGTGGGGGGGGGGGCTTGCCGTTAGGAAGTACTTTGTTGCATGCCTGGATATGGTGCTGCCTGCGTTGGTGGGGCACTTCATATTGGGAGACTCAGTGCTTGTGCTTTGCTCGGACAAGTGAATTGGAACATTTCGGGCACCTCTGCCGCCTCCTCCTCACCCATCGCAGGTGGCGGCGGCAAGCGGCGGCACTTCGCTGAGGGAAAAAGAAGACAGCGCAGCCACCTTGCTTGCTTTCCCGCCTGCCCGCCCCAGCCGGCCTCAGGAGCAGCGGTGGTGGCAGCAGGCGCGCACACTCCTGCCGGCAAAGGGAGGAGAGGTGAGGAAAGAGAAGGGAGCGCAGCAGCGGCGGCTGTCACAGTATTGTCTCATAGCGGGGCAAGGCTGGCAAGCTGAGGTGGCCGCACCACAGAGCGTTGCTGCCGACCCTGTCGTGAGGATAAAGGAGCGGGATAGAGATTCAGTCAGACGTCAGCCTCGGCTAGAGAAAAGAGCCAGCCTCTCGGAGCACACCGGCGTCTCTCTCTCTCTCTCCCTCTCTGTGTATGAAAGAGCTCGCCTCGCTCGGAGCGTTTGGCGAAGCACGCGAGTTTCGCAGTCAGAGAGGGAGGCGGCGGTGAAAAGGACGTGGCAGCAATGGCAGGATGCTGCAATTGGGCAAGGTCAGGACCTTGCATTGAAGCAGCCTGGGGGGCATGCAGCCACCTCCCTCCAGCCCACCTTGAGGATTTGCCTTTTGTTGTTGGTATACTTGGCTTCAGGCGCTCCTGTTGCCGCCTTCCCTTTGCCTTCGAAGGTAAAGCAAATTATTTTTAAAACCTCCGCTCATTCCACCAGGGCCGCGCCTGAGCCATGCAGGCTGGGCAGAGCCAGGAAACACCCATGGCTCGCTTTCCCGGCTCTGCCCAGCCCGCACGGCTCCGGCGCGGCCCTGGTGGGATGAGTGGAGGTTTTTAAAATAATTCGCTTTACCTTCGAAGGCAAAGGGAAGGCGGTGACAGGAGCGCCTGAAGCCAAGTGTCTCCTCAGGACTCCGGTTGCAGGGAGGAGCCCTGACTGGCTGCATGTGGCTGCGCCAAATGCTGCGGTGTTGCTCTAACACCACGGCAGCAAGGGAGAAGGGAAAGCAACGGTGGCGGAAGGTCTCCCGAAGCTTTCACTGCCCACCCACCCGAGGATGCATGGGGGGGGAAATTAAGTCACCCCCGAAAAGACGGCCTAGCCATTTTTTCGGGGGTCAAAAAAAAATAAGGCCCGGCCTTATTATGTGAGAAACACGATAGTATTTAAAGAGTTTATATTTACATTCTTCGGGAGCAAAATTCACTTTCAATGTGTAAATTTCAGAACCATAGAATTTGGGGTGTAGGGTTCAATCTCTATTTTACTCTAATATACTTCTATTTCACATGAATACAATTATATGGATATATGTATTTATATATAATTTCTGATGATATTAAAGTTCTTGTTTTTTAAAGGTTCACAGTGAACTAGTTATTCATCTGAGCCCCAAGGAACTATGTATTTTATCTTAAAAAAGCTCCTTCATCATCATCACCATCACATCATCATCATCATCATCATCATCATCATCATCATCATCATCATCATCATCATCATGATTTTAGCCATTGTCTATCTACTGCAGGATGAAGGCCTCTTCTGCATGTTTCCAACTGATACGATCCTGAGCTTTCTTTTCCCAATTGGGCTCTGAGTACTTGCTGATGTCATTGATCCATCTAGGTCTCTTTCATGGACACTTTTTATCAAGTGGGACCCATTCCATGACTGCCTTAGTCCACCTGCCTTCAGTTCTTCTTGCTATGTGACCAGCCCATTTCCAATTAAATGGAAATTTTTTTACTCTCTTGATGGTATTGTATACTTTTGTTTGTTCTCTAATCCATGTGCAGGTCTTTCTATCTTGTTTCTTAATGTCAAGCATTTATCTTTCCATGGCTCTTTGTGCCACTCTTAGCTTTTATATCGATTGTGAGGTTAGTGTCCATGTTTCGCTGGCATATGTTAAAGCAGGTAACACACACTGATCAAAAAATTTTCTCTGTAGGCATAGGGGGAGGTTGTTCTTGAAAATTATCCCTAGCTTGCCTGCCATTTAACATTTAACACACCATTCAATTTCCTTTATTGTATCACCTTCCACTGAGATCTGTTGGCCAAGGTATATGTATTGGTCTACTATGTCTAGTTCTTCTCCAGATATGATTTCCCCCCCCTTTGGTGAATTTATTAAACATAACTTGGTTCTTTTTCAGGTTTATTTTTAAGCCAAATAGTTCTCCTGCTTTGTGCAGCTCTTGTATCTGTCTTTGAAGCTCTACTGGATCCTGTGAGAGGAAAACAACATCATCTGCAAATCTTAAGTGATTGAGGCCTTGACGAGGTGAAGGGGCTTGTGTGGGTAAATGAAATTGTGGGCTTGTTGTCAGACATGTCTATGTCCAGAAGGATCTTCCAAGGTGAATATGCTGTGATAAATAACACAGACTAACACTGATCACATCTGCAATTCTCATTGGACCAGAGTGGCAGATTGTGGTTTATTCCATCCATATGCCAATACAACCTCAAAGCTCCTTATACCATCTTATTTCTACAATATTTATTTTAATTTGGTATCAGTATCTACTTTTTGAGTAATGTACTGGACATCACAATGTTTTTATCTCACTTTTAAAAAACATTTATAGGATTACTCTCTTTATAATATTATTGCCTCACACACAACAACAAATATTGTTTGGCTTCTGATATTTGAGTTCCAAGTTGCATCGTGCAAAGAGATAACTGCCAGTATTTTCTAGCTTTTGTGTTTTTGTCAAACAGGTATCTTAAATAAAGAACATGAGCCAGAATGTCCTTATTAATTTTTTTGAGTCCTAAGGGACATATTATACTTCAAAGATGCATAACTAAAATGAGAAATATGAAGTAAAATGAATAAAATGAGAAATATCAGACTTTATGTATTTTTGTTATATTGGGAGATTCTATTAATAACAATTTTCTGGATCCCTAAGAGAACATTTTTTTTCTTTTTCTTTTTTACAGTTTAATACATTCTTTCTATTGTGTATGATAAATCAGTATCTTATCTCCAGGCCACTGAAAGATATATTTCAATGCATTTCAAAAGTATTGCCTGAATTTACTCACTGACTTAATTCATTTCTTATAACTGCTCAATGAGTGGTTAGCATTATGCCTAAACATACATTTCAAACATGACTTTCTCAGCTCTTGTTGGTATTCTGTGGAACTTTGATTAAATGGAAAAAAGAGAATGATTTATTTTATAGAAATTGATATTTATATTTTCAATAGGATTTGAAAGGACTCTAGGGTTTTTGATAATGTTAGTTCCACATAGGATCATATCACATTATATTATTATTATAAAGACCAGATCACTTTCTAAATTACCACATCTCTCTTCTATATTCACCGTAACAATGTTTTTTAAAAATTCATTTCTTGTTTTTTAAATTTTTGTCTTTAAAACCAACACACTCTGAATAAAGTATAAAGAGTCTTTTATGACCTAAAGTATGAAAAGTAGTTTTACATCTCTCTCTCTCTCTCTCTCTCTCTCTCTCTCTCTTTTTTTCTGCTTCAAGTCAGTCTTGACTCCTGCAATATGTGGAAGTAGACTAGAACTCACAATATCTCAGTGCATGTGTATATCTGTATGTACATGTGTGTGTGTGTGTGGTATACAGTGTGCTTATTGTGTTTGCGTTAACAATGGGTAGAAATTGTATTTTTACATTTCTATATACTTGTATACATTTTCCTGAACTAACAAGTAAGTGGAAATAACCTTTTATTATTTAAATTTTCCCCAAGTTAAATTAACAAAAATCTGCAAACTAAAACTTATTTCCACAAATTGAGCAGAAACGTGATCATTAAGGATTTTACAGGATATTTCCTTGGTTATTCCCAGGGACCCCATAGCCCTTTACTCTCTGCCATCCTCCTGAAGGCAAAGCAAGTTAATCCCTAGATCAGGATTTCGCCAATTGTAAGGTGTGCCAGAGTGAGTGAGGGCAGGTTTAAAAAAGCCTTTAGTTTCATTGATACAATAAATCCACCTCTCTCAATATGTCATTGCATTGTTTTCATGTTCATTGATGTTCATTTTGGTGTTTGGATTTTTAGTAGGCTGTACACATTAAAATTACCCTAAAGGGAAGTGTAACTGGGCAAAAAATTTAGGAACCTCTGCCATAGATGGCCATTTTTTGAGGGGGAATTCTAACTGATCAAAATTTTAAAAACCCAAACTATTTATCTCTTCCTTCCAATGAGGAACATTCTACATGATCTTTTAGTATCTTGGATATCTTCTAAAAGCTTCCAATGGAACCTGTTAAGAATAAATCACAGAAAAAAATATCTGATTCTGAGAAAGAAGCCTGGTTTATCACAATCACAGTTTCAAAATAAAATGAAATATACACTTTTATTTATATCAATAGATTTTCCACTTTGGCCTATTTTGTTCTTTTCTGAAACTTCCAATCTCCTTCAGTTTTATTGGAAGAGCAGATTGTAATATTGGCAATACCAGACATGACAACAAGCTATTTGAATCTTCCTTTGTATTCAGTTACTGGAATGAATCAAGCCATCTTTTAGGCAGGATTTTATTATAGGAGTCCAAGGGAAGATAGATGAGTCTGTAGTCATGACAGCTGCTGTGAGGTAAAATGGAAGAGTGGCACAAACAAACACCTGGGTCTCAGGATATATCAATATTCCTGTAACTTACCGAAATAATGGTATTTGTCTCGACACCTTAACAATCTGTTTACATTGTCTGTTGCTGTAACTCTATGGACCTCAGCTGTAGCAGATTTCCCAATAGGAAAATAGTATTTTGAGGAGATTAACATCATTTTGTATGGCTGCAATTTCATATCTGGCTTTGTAAACAATAATAAAAACAGATGATTAGCTTAATGTTGAATATATGGGAATGAAAAGTGTATTGAGTGCAAACAGGTAATTTATGTCCTAACTGAAAAGGTTTTGCAAAGAGTTAAAAACAACATGTCATTTACCCAAAAGCCTGCTATATAAGTGTAACATAAATAGGAGGTAGAAAAAAAAGATCACAAACAACAGAAAAATTCAAAGTATTTCCAAAAATTGGACAAAATGTGTTGGACAGGCCAGAGTTCAGAATGAGGTGAAGCTTGTGCCAAATGCCAAAAAAAGAAAAAAAAAGAAAAGAATTTTGGGCAATACTTTTCTTTAATTGGTTATTTGCAGCTTAGGTTAGACAAGGAGTGAGTAACAGAGAATTTAACTAATTTGAATGAAAGATGGATTACATCTTTGAGTATTAACAAATCACAAAACTATTCGTAGTAATCTTTGAGAGGATTGATGAATCCCAGAAGACTGGAACTGATGTCAACCCCACCTACAAAAAGAAGAAAATAGATGATCTGAAAAACTATATACTTGGCTGCTACACTATATTAGTCAAGGCTCTCAAAAACCTATTAAATAAAATGTCAATGACTACTTGGAGAGGCATGCTACAATTAACAGGAACCAGAATGGGCTTAGTGCATTATCTCCTTTGATGGAGTTACTAGCTCAAGAGATCAGGGAAATGCCATAGGTATAACATACCAGGAGTTCACAAATTCTTTCACACCATTCTCCTTAATAAAATGATAAAATATGGAGTAGATGATGCAATGTTTTATGGATTCATAATTACTGAATAATCACAACCTAAATGATACATGAGTGGCTTCGCTTCAGCTTAGAGGGAGTCTATCCCAGCCCTGGGCTGCACAATGTTTTTATCAATGAGTCTGATGAAAGAGCTGAAGGAACAGTTATCAAATCTCAGATGACACAAAACTTGTGAGGGATTCAAATGCTAATATTTCAGAGGCAAGACACAGAAGACTGGGGAAAAAAAACCTAGATAGGCTTGAGAAGTGACATGAAATGAATGTGATGGAATTTAAAAGGAAGAAATGTGAACTTCTGCATCTGGATAGGAAAAATGAAAAGCAAAATTATACAATGACTTGATGACTTAAAATTGACTTGATCATAGTACAAGGGAAAAAGATGAAGAAAAGTTAAAGGACCTGGGCAATTTAGCCTAGAGAAATAAAATAACGGAGAGGAGATATGAAAGCAGTCTTCAAATATCTGAAGGGCTGACATATAAAAGAGAAAGTGGACTTATCTTTTATAGCTCCAGAGAGGGATCAGAATCAATAGGTTAAAACTACAGGAAGTAGGTTCAGCTATATGTCGACAAATTCTTGGCAGTATGATCAGTGGGTTCAAGCTATTATGAGAACTGTTGGGTTTTTTATGGTAGATTTTCATACCTACATCAATGTGCTCATATGCATAAAATTGCACATGTTAGGGAAATTGTATATTAAAATGCAAACATTGGGGCAAAATGAACACAAATAAATATTAGGAGATACTCAAAAAAAGACAGGAATTTTTCCACAAAAGATTATTTTTAAAAAATTCATTACTATTGCAGAAATAGAATGGAAAAGAGTGCAAAAGAGAGAGTGGCCTTCAATTGGATAGTTTCACTTTTCTCTAGTGTTTCCTAAAAACTTTATTGTTTTTAGCTGGAAAACTTTATTCTAAATTGGGTGGGCATATGGAGAATTGTCATTTCCTTTACCTCACTTCATACATTCAAAAAGTGTCTTATTTATTTCAGCCTGAGCTTCCTCAGACTTTGAAATAAACAATTTCAAAGGACTGTTTATTTCCCCCCCCTGAACCAACCTTCTTTTGGGTATCAGTAGCTTCGGGAATCAGTAGCTTTATTTCAGTTATTAGTTGAAGAACTATGTCTCCGAAATCTACTAAAACTTCTCTCATGGCATACTAACAACACTACTTTCATTTTTTTTTTTTTGGTCTCCTAGCAGCTAGTGCATCCTCTTAAAGTTCATTTAAAAAGAAATTGGGGAAGAGATGTGGAGAGATCCTGTCAGAAAAAATATTTTTTAGGAATAAAAAAGGCTGACTTTTAAGGTGGAAAATGTCTTCTGAAATGGATTGAATAGCTATTCCATGTGCCAAGTGAAATAAAGCAAATTGTCATCCAAAGAAGATTAGACTATAATAGTGTTGTTTGTCTGCAAGATGCCACAAGACAATGCTTTCCCCACCTATTCTAGAGTGTGGAATATGGAAGATTATAAGTTTTAGTCCTGCCTTAGGCTAAAAGCCAGTGGGTGACCTTGGTCCAATCAAGGTCCAATCAAGGAAAGAGGCAATGGCAAACAACTTCTGAAAAACCTTGCCAAGAAAACTGCAGGGATTTTTCTAAGCAGTTCCCAGAAATAAAACAAAAACAAAAAAGCCTGACTTGAAGGCATGCACAGACACGTGTGCACGCACAGAGAATGTTCATAAATCACACTTCTGTTTTCTTTGCTCCCCCCAAAACATTGGAAATTACTTTTTAATTAAGGATGAACACCTTAATCATGGAACATACCATATATATTAAGTATAATATATGGTCAGCATTGCAATGCCAATATCTTGTTTGGAGTCCCTATTCCTGTTTTTAGCTTATTTTAATTCTTAACGTGAAACTTCCTGTGATAAGCTATGTTAAAAAAAAACATACAATAAACCACTAACAGCAATAAGGAAACAAGCAATAAAGGCTATTAGAAAAAAAAACCTATGGCAGGTTCAGAATAACACTTAGCATTTTTCTCCTAAAATCTAATCTATTCAGCAAGATAAACCATCATCATTATCATCATCATCATCATCATTTTTTTTGAAGCTACCCTTCAAAAAGACCTTGACTATGTATCAGGATGGTCAAACAAATGGCAACTTCAAATCTCAACAAATCAATGCTCTGTCATACATATTGGCAAAAAAAATCAGAAAATAAAATACAAGCTGAATAGTCAAGATCTTGTTGATGATCCAAACTCTGTCAATGACCTTGGAGTACTCATCTCTAATGATCTAAGTGCTAGAGCCCACTGTAACTACATAGCCAAAAAGGCATTAAGAGTTGTTAACCTAATCCTACGTAGCTTTTTTCTCTGGTAATATCACACTACTAACTAGAGCATAGAAAACATTTGCTAGACCAATACTCGAATACAGCTCATCAGTCAGGAACGCACATTACCTATCTGATATTAGCACAGTTGAGAAAGTCCAGAAATATTTCACAAGAAGAGTTCTCCACTCCTCTACTCGTTGTAGAATATCTTATGCCACCAGACTTGAAATTCTAGACCTAGAAAACCTTGAATTACGCCATCTTCGGTCTGATCTAAGTATGGTATATAAAATCATACATTGCAATGACTTACCTGTCAACGAATACTTCAGCTTCAACCATAACAACACAAGAGCACACAATAGATACAAACTACAAACTACAAGGTTAATCGCACCAAACTTACGACTTCAGCAACAGAGTGGTCAATGTCTGGAATACTCTACCTGACTCTGTGGTTTCTTCCCCAAACCCCAAAAACTTTAACCTTAGACTGTCTACTATTGACCTCACCCCTTTCCTAAGAGGTCTGTAGGGGGCGTGCATAAGCACACCAATGTTCCTACCGTCCCTGTCCTATTGTTTCCTTTATTTTTCTTATATGTACCCATTTCATGTATTCATAACTATGTATATACTTATACCTATTATCTTGTAAGCGATTGACAAATCAAAATAAATAAATAAATAAAATAAATCATCATCATCACCACCACCACCACATTTAGTGATATAAGTCTTATAATCTTTCTAAAGATGAATTAATATGCATTTTATTCAAACAATTTAGACTCTAATTTGTTAAAATGTCTCAAGTAGTATTTCTAATGAGTACATATATTTAATTAACTGTAGAATTTGTAATCAGTCTGTGACAGGTCTAATTAATTGCTTTTCCTTCAGATAAATGCAAAATGGTCTTTTATTCCCCAATATTGAAAAAAAGATGAATGGCTGAATACTCTGAAAGTTTCAGCTTCTAACATAATTCTCCATTACATACACTGTAGTTCCCTAGCAATTTCATTCCCTAAAAGCTGGCACTTAGACATTTTGGTTGATTAAAGAGATCCTCAAAAGCTGAACAAGTTTTCTTTTCTCACGGCTAGTTAAATGTCTGATGTATGTTGGGGCATTTCTTTTCTTTACAGAAAAATTGCACGGTGAAAAATGGCCTCATGTCTTAATGTTAAGCATTCAGCTTTATTATTATGCCCAGACTTCCCTGTATCATATCAATTATACAAGAGGTAATTCTATCTCCAGCTACTGGGAAGGCTTGATCTAAATAAAGACTCTTTGAAGTTCCTATCATGATCACTACAAGATTTTTTTTACTGACAAAAAGTATTCCTTATTATTGAGAATCTTGCCAAAGTTTCAGATATATTATAGGTAGTCTGCACTCACTATGAATCAATTTCAAAGCCTTCTTTTCTACCAATAAAAGAGAAAATCTATAACTCAGAATTGAACTGGAGAGTCCTTAGTGCTTTTTGAGCTTGATTGTTTGATTGCAGACATTGTGTTACTTAGTTAAGTATCATCATCAATCCTAGAAGGAAGTAGGGTTTGTTCTGTTTATATACAGCAGAGGTCTCCAAACTTGACAACTTTAAGACTTGTGGACTTCAACTGTCAGAATTTGGGTCTTCTTTTGTTGACCTGCACAGGAGAATGGAGCTGGAAAGCAAGTTAATGGGGTGGGGAGGGAATGGGATTTTGCAGTAACCTTCCCCCTGGAGTGGGGAGGGAACAGAGATTTTACAGTATCCTTCCCCTCCCATGCCCACCCACGCTATGCTCACCAAGCCACACCCACAAAACCAGTAGTAAAAAACATTGAATCCCACCACTGTGTATGGCAGTGTTAGCCTTTTCACAATTCACGTCAGTTGTACTGTAGGTGGGTGAATGGTTGAATTTTTGACCAAGTTGTGTGGGAGCATTGAAAAAAGTTAAATTTTTACCTCTTAAACATTTTAAAGTTCTGTGCATCTGTTCTGTTATTATCTTAGCCTAAAGTTAGAATTGTAAACTCTGGCATTAATTTAAAGAATAAGGTAATCCTCAAATTTAGCATCTAATGCCTCATAAGTAATTTTTTGGCAGGAACAGGTTCAGAGAATCAGGATTTGTCACATAAAAAAAACTATGTTATGACCCTCTGACTCATCATTCAACTATAAACTTATTAAAAAGTTACAGTCCTTGCTTAAATGTTAGCTAGTTTTCAACTACGTTAGGTGAGAGAGTCAACAGTTAAGAAGACTTCAAATATTTCATTTTATATATATTCACTCTCACTAGCAATTTTCAATCTTGGTACCCTGTGACAGCCTGTCTCTTCAGAAAGAACAGCAGGATGGTTTAAAAATTAATACAATGAATAATGTTATTATTCAAAGCAATTAAAATAACACTAACTTTTAAATTATTAACATTATTAACTTTTCAAAGTAGTTAAATAACATTATTATACTCTTAAATTTGATTGTAATAAAGTTAATAATATTATAAAAAGCAGTTCATCTTTTAAGGAACGATTGGTGTCATAGACCTGTTTTAATTCAATCTTTCAATATTTAAGTTGTTTTTGCATTCTTTTGACAAATATAAAAAAAATACATGATATATAGGTTTGCTTCCAAGAATCCAAAGATTCTTCTCTAAGCCCAGAATGGAACCTAGTGTGAGGCTGAAATTGGGAATATGGAAAGCAAATTGCTTCAGGCAAGACAAGCCATTAAGGAAACACAATGAAAGTGTCCTCCACACCAGTGGTGGTATTCTGCTGAGCCGGTAGCGCCGATGAGCAGCAGAGACCAAACTGTTTCTTTCTGATGCTCTGTTGTTGGGCCCACTTGCCTGCCCGGGCTCCCATACTAACCTTTATTCCCTGCTTTTGAAGCGCAGCTGCTTTGCATGACACAGCAGATTGCCATGCGGCAGCTGCTGAAGCAACAGGGAGAGTGCAGGATTGCAGGAGGTGAGTTGGAAAGCCTCTGCGCCTGTGCAAAGTGTGTGTTTGGTGCATGCACCCATGCCAAGTGTATGCACATGCGCCAAATTTGTGCGTGTGCACAAAGCGCAGCCACCAAGCCACGCCCATCAAACAAGTGGTAAAAATGTTTGAAACGCACCACTGCTCCACACTCCTCCCTGTTCTTAAGTAATAATTGACACCTATTAAAGGTACTTGATTCCTTAGCTTGATGCAACTGCAGGAGTTACGGCATATACCCATAGTCCATTAGCAAGACTCTAATTCGCAAATTAGCTGGCTAAACCCAGAGAACAGGTAGGTAGATTCTGTAATCTTCCTGCCTTATATATTTGATTTTAGTTTTTTTTAGAAAGAGCAGGGAAAAAATATATATACGGACGCGCTTGGATGCAGTATGCTATGTTTCAGCAACATAATTAATCAGTTATAAGTATGTCTTTTACTTTAATGGTCATGAAATTAAATTGCCATTGATATTATTTAATCTAAATGTAAATCTTGTACTCATTACCTGAGGCATAAAATATTAGATTGCTAATTTTAAATACTGATGGACATATGCAATTATGTGTGTAAAGTTGTGAAATGTGTGCATCGCAAGCTGCAATCAGATAACATTATAACATTAATTAAACTCTGGAGTCATTACATCCTCATGCCTGGTTCTAAAAGATATGTTCAGATACAACAGAGAAGGTGATAAATAGTTTCGTTCAATATGCATTTTATAGTTTGTACTAATAGTGTGAAAACAATTTTGTGAATCAAAATTGTGAAATCTTTTGTTGAAAATGACTAACAAAGTACTTATGAAGGGTATGTAGTTGTACACTTATAAAGTGTAGACACTTAGCCAGGAAAAACCAAAGGTACGTTAGTAGATTAGGTGAAACCTGGTTCAAAAACAGAAATTGTGAGAGAGACCTTAGAATCCTAGTAGACAATAATTTAAATATGAGCCAGCAGTGTGTGGCAACAGCCAAAAAAGCTAATACGATCCTTGGTTGTATAAACCTAAGCAAACCGAATCAAAATCATGTGAAGTATTAATACTGCTTTATAAAGCTTAGTAAGGCCACACCTGGAATACTACATCCAGTTTTGGTTACCACATTACAAAAAAGATGTTAAGACTTTGGAAAAAGTGCGAAGAAGAGCGACTTAGATGATTAAAGGACTGGAGACTAAAACATATGGAGAATGGTTGCAGGATTTGGGTTTGGCTACTCTAGAGAAAAGAAGGACTGGGGGAACATGACAGGAGTATTGCAGTATTTGAGAGGTTGCCACAAAGAGGAGTTGGGTCAACTTATTTTCCAAAGCACCAGAGGGCAGGACAAAAAACAATGAATGGAAACTAATCAAGGACAGAAACAGCCTGGAATTAAGGAGAACCTAACAGTGAAGACAATTAACCAGTGAGACGGCTTGCCTCCAGAAATTGTGGGTGCTTCATCACTGGAAGTTTTTTGAAGAGACAGGACAGCCACTTGTCTGAAATGGTATAGGGTTTCCTGCTTAATCAGGGGATTGGACTAGAAGACCTCCAAGGACCCTTCAAGCTGTATTCTGATTGGTTGAGTTTTGGGCATCAGCAAGGACATGATTAAACAGCCTCCCACTAATTTTAATTCCTATAAGAATGTTGAAATACATTCCAGAATAGGATGAAGTAGTGTTGTGGCTCTGTCAATTATCTTTGAGGAGTCCTGCAGAACTGAGGTTTCCCATGCCTTGAGAATAATAACTGTTCCTCTCTTTTGGAAAGTAAAAAGAAAAGAACTCCAGTAATTTTACCAGTAAGGCTAACATCAATACCTGGAAAGATGTTAGAACATAAAATAAAGCAGGTCATTTGTAAACATCTTGAAGATAACATAGATAGCATGGCTTTGTCAGAAGCAGTTCATGTAATACAAATTTCATCTCCGTCTTTGACAAGGTTACTACTTTAGTAGACAGGAGAAACCTCATTTTCAGCAAGGTTTTGACAAGATTCCACATGACATTTTCATTGACAAGCTTTTAAAGTGTGGCATGGATGATTCTATAGTAAAATGGATCCACATCTGGCTGGTTATCTGCACTCAAAGATGCAGAATTGATATTTGGAAAGCAGTACTTAGTGGGGTCCCCTAGGGAGGTGTTTGGAGACCAGAACTAGTTTCCTTAATTATTTGAAAAATCATTTGAAAAGAACGATTTGAAAAGAATTGATGGGTTTTATGTTAGATTTGCAGTTGATTCAAAATTGAGAATCAGACTGTCTTCCAGGACAACAAATCCTCACTAATATGTAATCCAAATTTTGGATAAGTAGTTTAGAATAATCATATTTTTCCTTCCTCCTGTTTTCCCTTGCTGTGGGCTTTGTTTCTTTACAAGAATCTGGAAATGTGAAGCAGGTTCCCTGAAATATTTTTATATTCATTTAAAGCCTTCCATTCATTTATTTTGAGATTTCACTGTTATCAACCTATCTCACTAAAACATGCTAGAGGAATGTGGCATTAAAATGGCTTTTTAGGTTTATGCTGGAACTTATTTTTCTGGCTCAGATCAAATCAACATGTTAAAATATATATTAGCATGGTGCCTTAAGGGCAGACGAGCATAATTAAGAATGCTACCAAAACTGATTTCTTAAGTGAACTTGAATGTTCACTTTCGCCTTCTCTGTTTCACTGTCAACTTTTCAACTCAAACTATATTAGTATAAAACAAATCTATATAATTTGAACTGTATTCTGAGAGTGCACTTTTTAAACAGTTTCTTTAAATTGGAATGATGTTTCTGTGGAAATTAAATTTAGTGCATTCTTAATACCTGAAATTCTGAATTTTGTATCAGTAAAAATAACTAGTCTAAGTACTGTAGCATGATTAAAAAAACATTCCTAGTGGGTCATAAGAAGTTTTCCTATATTATCACCACCAATTCCAGGGCTGTAATGGGTCATCATGGCTTGTGTGGATCATGGTGTGGTAGGTTGGATTTTTAAGTGTTCTCCATTGAAATAAATATTGGAAGAACCAATTGGGGTAAAATCAGTTGGATTTCCCTGTTGTTATTCCTGCAATACACATCAGAAAACATTTTATTTTTGTTCTCAGCCCTCACATCCATACTCCATGGATTTGCTAAAAAGAAAAATATTGTGAAGGATAAAATATTCCCTTTAAGATTAGAAGGTTCCTTAGAGATTTGCACATCTAACAAGAGACCCAAGCTTTTCGGCTTTTGTATCAAAGCTCCTATTCTAAGGTTTTAATCCTCTTCCTACCTTTTCTAAATAAATAGCTCTCTCTGTGGCAGCACTGTGTTTCTAGTTGGCATCTTTGTATTTCTTATTTCCTTCTCCTTTTTCTTTTTCTTTTGGAACAAATTTTATTGATTTTAAAGACAAACAAACCATCATTAACCATTGAATACATAAAACCTCTTTCCATTATTAATTTTACAAGTCAAGTAAAATATTATTTTATACAGCATAATTCTGTTTTACACCATTTCGATATGGACATATAAATATCTCTTAGCAAATTTCTCATTATTTCTCTTTTCGTATTCAATTTCATTATTATTATTATTATTTTCTATATTTATCCAGTTTATAATCATCATCTACATTTCTCTCTGACTTAATTACCATTATTCTCATCCAACATTCCTCCGAGGTTTTATTAATTCTCAAACAAACGTGAACACACTAAACACAAAAATATAAAACTTCTTTTAAGAAAGTAGTTTGGCCCCAGATTACCTCTCTTTATATGGACTTCAATTAAGTTCGTGCTCATCTTATATACCATTACCTATCTTATTTACCATTCTATATCTTCTATATAACTTCTCACCGCTTTTCATTCTTCTTAATTCTATTTTATTTAATTCATTTTAATTTAAATCATTATATTTGTATTTTTTGTCCATTCTTTCCAAATTATCCATTTATCTCATTCCCTACAGTAAGAAAAAAAGGATTTCTCCTGAAATCACTGATCAGAGTATGATGCCTTTCTATCCTCCCCCTAAGTTAATATTGGAAATAACGCCTAGTACCCAATCTGATTCTGCTTAGTACATTCTACCTGCTAACCTTTAAAAAGAGAAAAAAATAATAAGTCCATACTAATTAATATAATTAGGTAATAAATCTAAATGTTGAATCTTATAACATTCCAATTATCTATTTCAAAGAACAAATGCTACAATAAGTTTATAGTAGAATCAAGACAATAGTCAATTAAACCTTTTAATTAAACTCAATATTTTAAACATTCCTTTTAATATTTTGTTAGATTTTAAAATCTGTCATTACTAAACATTTCAATATTTTAGCCTTTTATTAATTTTTATAACATTCTAGTTTTCTATTTCTAATACAAATACTACAATACCATCTTATGTACCTTGCAGAATCTTCTTTTTTAAAGAAATTATACATTACCCTTTATCCCTAAAAAAAATTCATTTTTTCCCATCTTGTTTCATACCTTTGTGGCTTTTTCCTCCCTTTTCCCTTCCTTTCTTATCCCACCTGGCCTTTTTACCCCCTCCTCTACTAACCTCTGCCTTTTTAGCTTCCCCTCTCTGTTGTATTCCTTTTTCCTTTTGCTTAATAACATTGTGTTGATTTTGCATCTTATTTTTCTCTTTCTTGAATGTTTTTTTAAGTCTTAAGTCCTTCATTTTCCTTCCTCTCTTTCTCCTTTCTCTCTTAATTAAATTTTTAGATTAATTGAAGATGGCTTCTTCTTCTTCTTCTTCTTCTTCTTCTTCTTCTTCTTCTTCTTCTTCTTCTTCTTCTTCTTCTTCTTCTTCTTCTTCTTCTTCTTCTTCTTCTTCTTCTTCTATTTCCTCCATCTGTTGTTGTGTTTGCTGATAAATAGCAAGCGCCATTTCTAAAAAAGGAAGGCTTCTTTCACAGCGTCCTTGCTTTCTTTCTTTATTTTCTCATATTCCTTTCTAAGTTCATCAACAGGTAAAGCCATTATAAATCTTTTCTTTGTTCTTCTTCTTAAAGCAACCAAGATGTTTCAAAAGTTAAAACAATTCCCCAAAGTCCCAGAGACATCAATCAGTCCAGACAAAGCACAAAGTTCTCACTTTCTCTTTGGGGTGGTATCAGTAAAAAGGAAAAGAAAAAAAGCCCAATCTGCATTTTAGAGCCTTGTTGCAATTAATTCTTAGTCTCAAAATCTTCAAGACATCTCCTCCAGCAAAATCTTAATATATATATTTTTTTGTCCTCTCCCTTCCCACTTATAACAAAAAGCCAAGTTTTTACCTTTTATAAAAGACAACAGGTTTCTCAATAGCAATTTGTTGATTCCATAGGGAAGGAGAGTAAACTTTCCCTTTCAGCACCTCAGCTTTGCCGCTTGAAATTCTCCTCTGGAAACAAAGTATCATTCAAGGAGTCATAGTTTTCAGGATTAGACGTCTCTTAAAGTCCTGGGTCAGCCAAAAAAACCTTTCTCTTGGAAACTTTCTCCCCTCTTCCTCCTGCTCAATCTTACCCAGCTGCCAGCTTCTTTGTGATGGCGATTACAGACCACTGCTCGACCGCCTTGAGAAAAGGGGGTTTTGCTGGCTGGGGAGGGGGTCTGCAACACCCCCAAACCCCTCACCAGCACCCCCTGTCTTCGGCTGCCTCTGCGGGGCAGCCTTAGCCTCCAGATCCGTCAGGATTGGAGGCACCAAGACGGCTAGCGCCACAGGGAACGCGCAGGATCGCGAATCCCTGCCGCTGGCGAAGCCGACAAACCGGAAGTCCCCTCCTTCTCCTTTTTCATGTATTGTTTTAGATTGTAAAGATCTAGTATCCATTTGTAAATGTGAACATGATATATCAAACACATGTCATATACTTAATACATATGGTCTTTTGAAATCTCATTTTAAGACAGTATGATTTCTATCTTCCCTTGGAAATGATCAGAAACACATAGTCTAGCTGATGAAAGTCTGGCTAGAGTTCAAATTTTATGGGTGAACATTTTACAGAAGAATAAATGCACTTGAAGAAACAGATTATCTGGAGTCATTTAAGTGCAGGATCAATATATGATCAGTTCATACGTGAATGTTGTTACTTCTTGGTCCTACTTCATCACTGAATAAATTCAGTATCATTGACCATGATTTCCATCTGAACCACATTCAAGTATTTATATAAATATATGTTTATTTATAGTATTTATTGATTGATCATAGCTGTCCATCTCTGGAGTGTTACACCATAATGTTGTGATGGTTTTATCTCTTCCCTCCTATGGATGGTTTATGTTGGTTGTTTTGAGGTTTCATCAATATATTGATAGTACTCATATCTCCTAAATGGTTATTGACTGAAAAAAAGTCCTTTGTTTCTGAGTAACATTTTCAATGTTCAACAGTCAGCAGGATCTGCAGGAAACCAAAATGATGACGCATGCAACAACATCTTCATGCAAATTCTACTCACTCTCTAGATGTATCCTGATATTCTCACCGAAACGTTTATGGTGTAGCATTGGGAAAATGATATCATCAATACAAAAATTATTGACCAATCATTGAGGGAGGGAGGGTGATGTCCCCTCCCTGATATGACCATAGAATTTGGATGAATAATCAGGAAAAAAATAGCCTCTTTTGCAGGAAGGTACCAGACCCAAATGCCAAGATCTCAAATCATCCAATGTTTCATAAAACATAAAGTAATGCAATTAATTATTTGTAGGAGAAGATGGCAAGAATTATCCACATGTTACATGTAAGCATGCAACTGACATGTGTATGTGTTTGAATATGTAAAAAATGATTTCTACAACTTGAGAAAAATTGGAAGTTGAAGAAATCTAGTACATATAAGAGATTTCCAAATATTAAAATAGGAAAATTATTAGAGAAATCATATATAAGTTAATAGAGAGTAGCTCCAATAAACAGGAATGGTTGGTTAGTGCTTTAATTATATGAACATTGAATTTAATTTCTTTCTGTTAATTAGTTCAACAATGGTATTATTTAGTAAAGGTTGTAACAATTCAATTATAGTTCAACTATATATTAAATAAAATAAAAATAAAATAAATAAAACAAAATATTAAATAAAATTCAGGGAGCTGGTAATTTGAATCATCTGTTTCAGTTTTAATTACATTGAAACTGTACTTTCAATTACATTGAAACTTCCAGAGCTGAAGAAGCTTTTTGGGTAAGAAGTGTAACATCTTCAAAGAAAAGCAAGAAAGTCCAGTTGTCTCTTGAAAAAGCAGCTTTGTGTCAACTATGACCCGAATGACTGAGAATCTCCATAGATAAAGACTATATTTTTCCATAGTAAAGAGTACAGGTGAAACTCGAAAAATTAGAATATCGTGCAGAAGTTCATTTATTTCACTAATGCAACTTAAAAGGTGAAACTAATATATGAGATAGACTCATTACATGCAAAGCAAGATAGTTCAAGCCGTGATTTGTCATAATTGAGATGATTATGGCTTACAGCTCATGAAAACCCCAAATCCACAATCTCAGAAAATTAGAATATTACATGCAATCAATAAAACAAGGATTGTACATAGAACAATATCGGACTTCTGAAAAGTATAAGCATGCAGATGTGCTCAGTACTTGGTTTGGGCCTCTTTTGCAGCAATTACTGCCTCAATGTGGCATGGCATGGAAGCTATCAGTCTGTGGCACTGCTGAGGTTTTATGGAAGACCAGGATGCTTCAATAGCGGCCTTCAGCTCTTCTGCATTGTTCAGTCTCATGTCTCTCATCTTTCTCTTGGCAATGCCCCATAGATTCTTTATGGGGTTCAGGTCAGGAAAGTTTGCTGGCCAATCAAGCACAGTAATCCCACAGTCATTGAACCAGGTTTTGGTGTGGGCAGGTGCCAAGTCCTGCTGGAAAATGAAGTCAGCATCCCCATAAAGCTCGTCTGCAGAAAGAAGCATGAAGTGCTCCAAAATCTCCTGGTAGATGGCTGCGTTGCCCCTGGACTTAATGAAGCACAGTGGACCAACACCAGCAGATGACATGGCTCCCCAAATCAACACAGACTGTGGAAACCTCACACTGGACTTCAATTATCTTGCAGTGTGTGCCTCCCCATTCTTCCTCCAGAATCTGGGTCCTTGGTTTCCAAATGAGATGTAAAAGTTGCTCTCATCAGAAAAGAGGACTTTGGACCACTCAGCAACACACCAGTTCTTTTTTTCTTTAGCCCAGGTAAGACGCTTCTGATGTTGTTTGGTGTTCAGGAGTGGCTTGACAAGAGGAATATGACATTTGAAGCCCATGTCCAGGATCCGTCTGTGTGTGGTGGCTCTTGATGCACTGACTCCAGCCTCAGTCCACTCCTTGTGAAAGTCCCCAACACTTTTGAATGGCCTTTTCCTAACAATCCTCTCCAGGCTGCGGTCATCCCTGCTGCTTGTGCACCTTTTTCTTCCACACTTTTCCCTTCCACATAACTTTCTATTAATGTGCTTTGATACGGCACTTTGGGAACATCCAACTTCTTTTGCAATTACCTTTTGAGGCTTTCCCTCCTTATGGAGGGTGTCAGTGATGGTTTTCTGCACAACTGTCAGGTCAGCAGTCTTTCCCATGATTGTGATTCCTACTGAACCAGACTGAGAGACCATTTAAAGGCTCAGGAACCCTTTGCAGGTGTTATGGCTTAATTGGCTGATTAGAGTGGGACACTTTGAGCCTAGAATATTGCACCTTTTCACAATATTCTAATTTTCTGAGATGGTGGATTTGGTGTTTTCATGAGCTGTAAGCCATAATCATCTCAATTATGACAAATCACGGCTTGAACTTTCTTGGTTTGCATGTAATGAGTCTCTCTCGTATATTAGGTTCACCTTTTAAGTTGCATTACTGAAATAAATGGACTTTTGCACGATATTCTAATTTTTCGAGTTTCACCTGTATATGTACCATAGGGCTGAACTGTGTGTGTGTGTTTTTTTTTTTTTTAATTTCAGCATGTTAAATTTTACAACTCTTCATTGTACTTATCTTTGGGTATTTCTTTCCCTCTCATTATAGCTGCCAAGTAAAGCTTTCATGTTTTATGAAATAGGCCTTAGTTTGTGAAAACATTTAAATCATAATACATTTGTTTTCCTATACAATGTTACAAGTGTCTGTACAGTATAGTTATAGCATGATAGCACTTCCTTTAGAGACATTCTTTTAATTTCACACTTGAGATTGTAAGCTTTTCAAGACAGGGACTGATTTATTTTATTACTGGAAATCCACCTAGTACAGTTTATGTGCTCTATAGTTAATGGTAATAATTAGTCAAAGATTATGCAGATACTTGGTGCTAAATTGTGACCCATGAAAATGAATAAATTTATGCTGAAAAAGGGACATTCCACATAATTAGAGATATTTGGGAAATGAATTCTGGAAAAAGAAAGAAAAACAAAGTATAAAACAATACAAAAAAGATATAATTATAACATGGTATTATCTTGTATTACTAAGCTTCTTACCTGAATTTTTAAAAAAATCTGAAACCATTCAAACAATATTCATATTTAAATTAGTTTCTTCTCTCTGGTTAATTAATGGATAATGATATACAAAGGAAGAATTATTATGGAAATGAGTGGCTTTATTTTGATTCTGAAAAAGCATTAACATGTGGTCACCAAATAAGTAATGATGAAGCAGTACTATTTAAACCACAGACATAGAGAAAAGACTTATTGATAACAAAGGGAGTATGAGAGAGATGAAGTACAAAAATGGAAAAAAGTGTTTTTAAAATGATAAATCCCTTAGTTACAGGACACATGAATAGAAGCAGAATTTGTACCATTAAGCTCAAAAAGGGATTAAATGTGATAATTAAATATTACATTACCCTTTTTAACAAGAAATGAACTAGAATACAAATAAATCTTATAGGCATTCAATTATTTTCCTAATACATGACTGTAAAATGATGGACTTGAGTAGGATATAAAGAATTTAAAAGAGACAGAATGGAGGCCCTTTCTCTCAAAGTGAATTTGTATTCTTTTATTTGGATTACAGAGGCCAATGGAATTCAACCAAAAGTTTAAGCACAAAAAACGGCTATGGTTCAATGATAATGAACATACTTTGTATTCAGAAAATATCAGGTTTGGTTCCTTACATAGCTAATTAAAATATTTTAGTGGCATATAATATGGAACACCTCAGTCTGAGACCAAGAAGACCTAAGTGTAGTACATAAAAATTATCTGCTACAATGACTACTTCAGCTTCAACCACAACAATACACAAGCACACAATAGATATAAACTTAAGGTAAACCATTCCAAACTCAATTGCAGAAAATATGACTTCAGCAACAGAGTTGTCAATTCCTGGGATGCACTACCTGACTCTGTGGTTTCTTCCCAAACACCCAAAATTTTAATCTTAGACTGTCTACTGTTGACCTCACTCGATTCCTAAGAAGTCTGTAAAGGGCATGCATAAGCACACCAATGTGCCTACCATTCCTGTCCTAATGTCCCCTTTTATTCGTACCCATTTCATGTAATTGTAATCATGTTCTAATTATATCTGTTATCTAATACATGCTTGACAAACAAATAAAATAAATAAAAGAAAGAAAGAAAGAAAATCAGTGGCAAAGTTGAAAGACTAGAAAAGAGAGCCATCTATGTGAGAAAGACAACAATATCAAAATGGTGAGCATGACCAAGCAGTTGAAGCCACAGCATTTTAAAATATGTGTTCACATGCATTGCATGTTAAATTAAACTCAACACTCATCCATGGCTGGATGGCTGTTGGGACATATAGGGGAATCTAATCCCACAATCCATTGGAGGAGAGTTTGCATAAATTTTGTTCCCAAGCTGAGGACCACAATATGGTAAGTTTCCTAAGAGTATCCTAATCATAAGCCCCAAACTTTTAACAATAAATTGTAAATACATGCATACATACATACATACATACATACATACATGCATACATACTCTGGCAGATAGAAAACAGCAGGTAAAATCACATCAAATACCCGTTCAATTAGCAAAAGTACTCCCCAGAGCTGTGTGGTTTCTCCATTATCCTTTTCTCTCTGTACCAATGATCACATCTCAAAGGATTCCTTGGTTAAAGTATGAAATTAGCAGATGATGCAATAGTCATTGGTCTCATTTGAGATGGTGATGAATTTAAATACAGACAGGAGGTTGAACAATTGGCCCTGTGGTGCAGCCAGAATAAATCAGGAGCTGAACACACTATAGAGATGAAAGTGGATTTTTAGGAGTGGCCCTCCTATTCCACCACCTTTTACAATATTAGACAACACAGTAAAGACCTTCAAGATTCTGGATTCTACAATCTCCCAGGATTTGCATCATTAAAAAGGCACAACAAAGAATATTCTTCCTGTGTCAAGTCAGAAAGTTCAGACTGCCCCAGGAGCTGTTGATACAGTTCTATAGAGAACACAGCGCTTTGACGACGATGTGGAACTGTGGGCGGGTGGGCGTGACTGACTGGCTCAAATCTCAGGTGTCAAAGCGCTGTGTTCCAAGCCAGGTCTTCATCCTCGGAAACAAGTGGTAGTCGCTTGGTGCAAGATCGGGGCTGTAGGGTGGATTAGGAAAAATCTCCCACTTGAAAGCATTCAGGACTTCTCGAGTGCTGTAGTTCGGCCATTTTTAAACTTAATGCACCATTGGCGCACTCCACCTTCAGTGATGATGTTGTCCCCATACACTTCACACAGTTGCCGAAAAAATTCAATCGGTTTATGGTTTTTTGCCAACAAAAACCTTATCACTGATCGCACCTCACAACTTGCGGGATTTTCAATTGCAGCACACATTTCAAACATTTGCTGTGAAATAACAGGCAACGATATGAACCTCCACTAGCACGACTAGATGCTAGACTGAGCGGCGGACGCACAGACCAAAGATGGCCATGCTAGCTCCGTCCCTTCTTGCTACAGACGAAAACGTAATCTATTTTGTGGATAGCCCTCGTATATGTACACTGAGAGCTTATGCACTGGAGGCAAATTCCTGTGTGTCCAATCACACTTAGCATTCTATTCTATTCTATTCTATTCTATTCTATTCTATTCTATTCTATTCTATTCTATTCTGTTCTGTTCTGTTCTGTTCTGTTCCGTTCCACTCCACTCCACTCCACTCCACTCCAATCTACTCAACTCTACTCCACTCCACTCTACTCTACTCTACTTTATTCTATTCTTACATCTTTGATGATAAGGGTATTGAGGGACCTAGTCAAAAGGCAGTTAATGTAAAACTACAGTTGCTTTTTTGGTTTCTTTGTGGGTTGATTTTACTTTTCTTTTTAAACTTGTAGAAAGTCTATTGTTAACGTACAATCTGCATGAAATTCTCTTCTCAGCAATTGTACCTAATTTTTTGAGGTGGCTTTGAAGAACACACTGCAAATGAAATTCAGAGATAACTTATCCCATAACCTATCAGGCAAATATGAAATGAAACAGCACAAGTGATTATATCAGATTCCGCACTGCTGATCTTTTCAGTACCTTGGATCCTAAATATTTGAAATATATGAAATGATTTTCATCTTGGTATTAAAAATATTATGGTTTTAACCATGCTTTAATTATTGTTGTTAGAAATTCTGAGTGGGGTTATTAAAATCTAGGGTTTTATAGAAAAGAATTAAGAGTTAAATTAATGTGTGTGTGTGTGTGTGTGTGTGTGTGTGTGAGCACACTGCCTTAGAGCACTCAGAATTTACATGGGCTTACATTTCAGGTGTATGGGCATAGACTTGAAGTTCAGAAAAAGTTCAAGGAAGGATAATTCCATATGTTTTTCCCTGAAGCCATTGGCAAAACATTTCTCTGTGTACCAGAGTGATCCTCTTGATGTGGAACAGCACACAGAGAATTGGTACAGAATGAGAAAACTGTTTCCGAACTGTAGCTCGATGGCTTTTTTATTTTAGCAACTGTAAAGTGCTAAAATATTTACAAAAGAATACTTTTTTCACAGACATTTTATACTTCTTTCTTAATGTATATTTTTTTGTGCTCAAAGAAAATTAGGGAAATCAACAGCTATAAATATTAAAATGTGTAAAAATTGCTTGTAAATTAAAAGCTACTAGGGATTTTTAAAAAAATCACAACTCTCAAACAAATAGGAACAAAGAGTGTCTTTAACTTATCTTTTGCCCATGATCAAGGGCACCGCCTCCCTGAACCACAGTTTCTCTAAAATAATGAATTTCATCTGTTAGAGATGAAAATGGTTGAAGAACACTTTTCCAGTGTTCTTGGATTCCCATCATTTTACTTGTCACATTATAACTGATCATTTCACACTTCAATATTTTTATTTAGAGCTGAAAGGAACAATTTGATTAAATGTGTTGTAAAGAGTTATGAACAGCTGTGCAGAGCAGCTGTTGATATGTGAAGTTAAAGCTGGTGTTTGGCTTGTAAAATGTTCTGTGAATAGGAATAGTTGCCCTCTATTGTTGATGTGCTGAAATTAGTATAAACTGAAACAATAATAGATCTTTTAAAAAACCTAAGTGATAATCATAATCTGTTTTTCTGTTTTTTTTAAATGTACTGTATTTTTTCATTAAGATAAAAAAGACCTAAGATGGCAGAAAAATCCTCTTCACTAACCATTATGGTTTCTTTTCTATAGGAAAACAATTACATTCCAACATTTCAACTCACTTTCTCAGCGTCTTGTACTCAGCATATTGATCTGAATCTCAGCTTGATTATTACATGTAGTAGCTAAAGATGTTGATGCAAGTCTTTAATTTGGTGCCCTTCAGATATATTGGATCTCAACTTCTAAAATTCTTAGCTGATGCCCTCCAGACATGTTGGATATCTAGGAGTTTGAAATTGATCTACATACAGTTGTAGATAGAGACCATCTGCACCAGAAGACTGTCCATGTTACCACAAGATAAATGCTTATGACATTTCCAAAACATTTCAAGAGACTGCTGGTGGCTTTCTATTTCAGTTCTGGAAATTTTAAATCTGGGAATGAAGTAATTCACTGTATGTTTGGACATCCCTAGGATTATGTTAATGCTGTTGTATTCTACTCTTTCTGCCTTCTTGCACCCAGCTATCCAGGACAATATCCCTCACCAAGAGATCATTTTCCTCATTGAAAAAACTCATCAGCAACTAAAACAAAAAGGAAGGATGAAGTCCTCCAAAATGAATGAGAAGATTAAAGTCCCTTTAAAAAGACACCATGAGGTGGATTTGTTTTTTAGAGCAAGAATAAGTAGAATCTATATGGCAGCAGTGGAAGTTAATGAAGCTAAGAAGAAAACTAGCCAGAACCTGGTAACCCACAGAGATGTTTTTCCATCTCTTGAAGAGAGTGCACACATATCCAGCAAAGAAAATACAACTGTAATAAACTTAATTGAAGTAATTTTTGCTTTTACCAGTTAAACATTAGATTTTTGTTTTCTCACATATGCTTTATTTACTCACTCAGTTATAGTCAAATTTCTCCTGATCAACAGATTAAAAATAGACCCACAAATAGACAGAAACTAGGTCACTCACAGCTACTGTAACAGGGTGTCCCTCAGAGAGAGCTCCCCAGCTGTCTTATAGACAGTCTCTTGAGTTTTCTATTGTATTCTATTGTTTGAGAGTGGGTAAGGCAGAAACCAATCCAGACATACAAGGAGTTGAAATGTTAATTAAAGTGATATTTAACAATCTTTCCAAAGGATTGCCATCAAGATTTGATGAAGTTTGCTTGCATATACAATGTCCCCCTCCAATTCTAAGAGAAAATGTTAATATCTAGGTATGTGAACTTTACAAAAGCATCCTGCTCATGATTAACAAATCTCTATTAAAAAGTTCCTTAACTTTCACTTGCATGTAGCTTTTGCCTTTTCCATTCTCCCATAGTTGCAGCCTTTAGAATGTCATTTGTACTTTGGCCAACCTTTGCTTTCACTTCAAAGGGAGGAAAAAATCTTGTTTTAACCAAAGAGATAGGGTGGGATCTATGGAGGAGAAAAATAACATTCTCACACTAATCCAAGTTCCTTTGAGAAGCCCAACCAGCACTGAAATATCTTTCCCTCTGCAATGATAATCCAGAGCTACTTTGTTAAGTTTTTCATGGAAACCTCTTTTGTCCCATTGGAGATGTCCCCTGATGTTCTTCTGCTCTGTAACTGGAAATCATCTGGGTGAGAGATCATCTCCCTCCATATCTTCTGCTTTTCTAGTGGCTCCTCTCATTATCAACATCTCCTGTAGACCTTAAAAGAAACCCCCTCCTTCTGCTTACCTATCAGGTTATTGTATACATTGTCTTCAAAACTCAGACATGCAAATTCTTTTTTTCAGCTACCTGTATATTTGGAGCCCTGCACGTGACTATCAGACCATAGAACAGGGGTGTCAAATTCGAGTTCATTGAGAGCTGCATTAGAATTGTGTTTGACATCAGGGGGCCAGGGTGGGCAGGGCCAGCTTGATGTCACTCATGTTGGGGGCATCTGTGGTGGCCCAAGCACTCTGCCAGAGAAAATGGAGCTCGAGAGGGCCACCCTCCCAAGTTCCATTTTAAAAGGCAGAGGCATACGGGCCAATCCTTCACTGTTTCCAGGGGGGCCTCATGGGCCAGATCTAAGCATCCTGTGGGCTTCTCTGATCTAGAAAGTTAATTGCACAATTGAAAGCCCACCCTTTGTACAATGCATTATACATGTAAAAAAGGGAAAGGCTTTTATTATATTTCTTGAATTTTTTGACTCCACCCTCATGAAATAGCTTGCAATAATACTAAGTAACTGGTGCTATTTCATAGCTCAGTGGTTAATTATGCCTCTGTCATTCATGCTACTTTTTAAAAAGGAAACAAGAGATTCGAAAACTCATTTGTCCAAATCTAATAAAATTAATATTGCCAAAGAGCCTTAGTTATTGACAGAATAACAAATAAACAAACAAATTATGAGTAGGGCTAACATTCCATTGAAATTAATGAGTCATGAATTAATCATAGCTAAGTTGTCCTATTAATTTCAGTGGGAATTCACCAGCACTCAATTTCACCCTGGCAAATAGCTCTGTTTTTGATCTATATAAATTCTGTGCATGTTCATTAACAAAGCTGCTTCCAGTCAGTTCTTTTGTTTTTGTTTTTAAAAAGCATTTGATAGTGTATGTAAAAGTTTAACATTTAATTTTCTGTCCAAATGCACATTTCCTGGTGATATTTTCTCTGAAAAGATGCATTCCTTGTGAACAAAATCAACAAAGCATTTGGGAGAAGCATAAAAGTTGTTTGGGAATGGAGTTCTGATATGCACATTCAGGTCAGTTCATTTGAGAATTGACAGAGGTAGGTTTTCTTAAGGATTGCTGTGACTAACTGATCTTAGGTTTGGCCACAGTGGAACCGAGGAGGACAAAAGATCAGTGGGCCATGAACAACACTCAGGTGAGCTTAAGGTAAACAAAAACTATGAGGTTGGGACTTCCGGTTTGAGCTTCTTCAGCGACAGACCGAAACCTCATCTCTGCGAGGCTTCGATCCGTGCTCGCCGCTGGAGTGCCCTGAGCTGGCTGGTTTCAGGGCTAAGCCACCCCGTAGAGGTGGTGAAGAGGGGGGAGATTGCCAGCAGAGTTGAGGAGAGCCACATCTCTCCTCCCCAGCTGGCTATTACTCCCTTTTCCGAAGGTGGTTGCAGCGGTGGTCAGAAATGGCCACCACAAAGAAGAACTCTATCAGAAAAGAATGTGCAGGAGGAAGATAAGAAGAGAAAGTTTTGGTTGACCGGGTCAAACAGCAAAAGCAACAAATAAGGTACCCTGGAACTGAAACTGTTAAAAAACAATAACATTGTTCCCTAAGAAGATTTTTAAGCTGCGAAGGAGAAAGAAAAAAGGAAAAGATTTGGTTTTCTCCTTTTCCTATACTGACAGCTAAGAGACTTAAGCAAGAAATTGGAAAAAAATCCACTTTGACATCAATAGGCATTTAATGCTGAAAATAAAAAGTCAAAGGGATAATAAAGATTTCTGGATAATTAAAAGCTTTTGAAAACAGGAAAGGAGAGAAAAAGAATAAAAGGGTAGGATCTGGAAGGGAGGAGACTGCCTGGAATTAAAAAAGAACTTACAGCAAAATCTCAACAAGACTTCCAAAAGATACATTCTAACTGAAATATCCCAACAAAAACCCCAGGAAGCGAAAGTCGAAAAAGAAATAAGAAGATATAACTCAGGACTATCTGGATTACTTGATGATTTCTGGATTCTTGGTTATTGTTTTGAATCAATCGGGTGGTTGTTTAAAACTGTTTAAAATGGGTCCACTTTTAAAAGAACTGAAAATGGAACTTAAAAAGTACAAAGAAGATGCACAAGAAGGGAGAGGTTCTTTTGGCTTCATATTTCAGTTTTTAGAAATGGAGATTTGGAATTATGAGAAACAACAAGAAATGCCTGCAGAACAAGAAGATTGCGACAAAGAAGAAGCCATCTTTAATGAACAAGTAATCTTAGATGGGGGAAAAAAGGAAAGGGGGGAAAGAGAATGGAAAGTTTAAGATTGGGAAAAACAACTCCCACCCAAAAAATAGAGTGAAAAATAAGTATAAAATCAGAAAGCA